>NC_092207.1:28560442-28692859 GCF_043381705.1 Parasteatoda tepidariorum | reverse complement strand
TTTTAGTTTGTTTTGATACACATATAATTTTAAAAGGTAGTATTTTTTATTTTCAAATTTAGTGGATAACAATTGTAAAAAATGAGTGAAAACAATCCCATGGACAATGCGACGGATTTAAGATTATGTCAAGGTACGTTTCTTGTGAATATCAATTGATTGTTAGCTTTTCTCTTTTGAAATTACATTATGACGCATTCACATACATTATTAATAGAAATACATTTTCCATGGCGAGACGATGAGGCAACCACAAGCATTTCCGCTGGTTCAAGAGGTCCACGAGGGAAAAATGCACAATATTTCAGTGATTACAGAGCACGGAAGCGAGCGGCGCACGAAAAAAGAGTCGTTGAATAGAACTAGTGATCCTTTTACGACAGCTGATTCTTCTACAATTAACGTCGCAGGTTGCGAAGTTCAACTTTTTCTGCTCGGAGGGACTCCACGCACTATTTTTTTTTTTTATTTATTTACCTAGTGCACACTTATTAAATAAAACAAGAAAAGAATTAAAATAATAGAAATTTAACTCATTATCAAATAAAGAATTTAGAATACATAGTTTTCGGAAATTAATAAGTAAAAAAAAACGAATTAAAAACGATATAAATCGCAACATATAAAGATGAAATACGTTTAAAGTCTATATTCGGGGCAATCACGAGACTACAAAACAAAATCTTAATAGCCGCAATTTCCTCCATTCCGCTGATTGGGCCGATAAACAAACAGCATAAATGAATAAGCAAGAGAACAGTCAGTTTTCTTGCTCAAACATTACGAACGTATCTTTCATAAGCGCATTCCTTTGTCTGCAATTATTACTAACGCAACCTCCACCGAAGCACAGCTGCTGAGCGATTAAAAAGGGAAAAAAAAAGGGATGAAGATAATGAACAAGATGGAGGAAAAGGGAAAAGCTTCAGACTTTTTACCCTCGCTCTTAGAGTAGGTTAATATGTTTAATAACTTCGTCCGTCGTTTGTGCGTGCATGGAATGGGGCGTTGGGGCTGATAGGACTAAATATATAAGGGCGCTTGATGGATAGGTGTCTACGGACAACAGTCATTAGACGGGGAAGAGGGCGAGAAAACATATCGGGCCACATCTGTCAGCGTCAACAGTGTCTGCTTTCTGTCACAAGGCCAGCATGCGGGGAGCGTATTTTCATTGCAGTTTTATGAAGTAAATAGTTTGGCAACGCTGGGTTTTATTGCTTATTCATTAAACAAAACAAATGATAAAGTTAAAATAATTGAATTATTTTTTTATTTATTTGTTACCCTTCTCTGTGACCTCGTACTATAAGAGTAGGCAAAATAATTTTTTTTTATTATTTATCAAAATAAGGAATAATTTTAATTATACTCCATTTGTTATGATTTTCTATTCCTTGCAGTCAACTCATGATAGTTAAAATTGCCCCCCAACAAGAACTTCTGATCATTAGATTTTTTTCTTCTCATTTACATTTACATCTTCGTGTTCATTTTCGTGCTATTTTCATTTACATCTAAATCTAATTCTTTCGCTAAATTTACCAGTTCCGATTCAACTAGTTTCCATAGATATGCCATCAATAACTCATAGATATGCCGTCAATAATCAATAACTTAAAAATAAGATACTTATTTTTGCAATAAGAGAAATGAAAATCAAAATCAATTGAAAAGAAAAATCAAAGTATTACATAATTTGGCTACAAAAATGTCTCATCCTTATGGGGGTCAAACGGTTGTGACAATCTCATTAAAGAAATGTTTACATTAGATGAATTTACACTTGAAAATTTTTCCTTATCATTACTTTAAAAGCTTATATATATATCACACTACCAAGTAATACATAATGTGANCCACATTTTTAAATCTTTTAATAAGCTATATATATATATATATATATATATCAGTTACCGTTGATTTAAAATATTTAGTTTTATCGAAACAGGTTTCTAAAACGCAAATATAAGCAAAATATATTCATGATTTCGAATTAATTTAGAATTACTGTTTCGGGAATCTTGAGCATACGTGGCATAACGAGAAAAAAAATTATCGATTATTAAAAGTGCAATATATATTTTATTAAAGGGATACTGAACAGAAAATCCTCCAAAAATTGAATTTTTTTTTTATTTTGATATCAAGATATATCAGGAATTTTTCTGGTGTAAGAAAGTTTATTGGTTTTGATAGCTATCCTAAATTTACCTAGCTCTAAAAGTAATTATTAAGAATGATAATATACCATAAGCACGGTAGGATTTTTTTATTAACTTTTAATCGGATTTTCTAAAATTTTATTTTTTACAGTATAGATTTATTTTGCTTTTCTATCAATTATGAAAAGATAAAATTTGAAATGTTTATGAAAGTATTATCTATTTAATACTGAAAAAAACAAGAATTAATAAAACCGGAACTTATAACTGTTAAAATATGCACAAAACGGAAATACCGACAAAATAATAAAGTTACAATAATTCCAATATTTTTATTTATTTATTTATTATCATTTGTTGCCATTGCTGGGGGCTTTACGTTATTAGATAAAGCAAAACATATATTTAGTAGTTCATCCTATCGAAATAAACATTAAATGTATTGAGTTGGTTGCTCGAATATTAATAGTCACCACATTTACTCTTAAAATACTTGGTACTTATATAAGAGTATTTTTGGTTTTGTCACCAAAATTAATCATCATTGCATCATTAGTGTCAATAATAGACGGAGAAAAAATTCTGGTAAAAATACGTATTATATAATAATACCATTTCGATCTCTTAAAAAAATAAAGAAACGTAATTTTGAGTCATGAAACCAAAATATACTATACTTAAACCATTTATTTGGTACATTCGGTACTTTCTCCGTACATATGGTAACAGTTTAACGAAAATACTGGTTTTTAAAATTACAATTCTTAGTACCATGCACTGAGAAAAAAAAATGCAAAACTGAAAAGTAGATTTAACCGAATAAATGGTTTATATGCTAAATTATAAAACCATATTCCATTGTTAATTTTGTCAAAGGTCTTCGGTACCGAGCTGTTTGGGGGTTTCGTAGAGCCAGAAACACTGTAAATTTTACTATACATTGTTAGCTTTGATCATTTTTTTTTCTTAGTGTTTTTATGGGTATAGTTGCCATATTACGGAAAAGGTCAAACCTTGAGCAACTTAAAAATATCAAGCAAACAATCTACTTAAATGTTGATCTCAATAATTTTTTTTCCGCTGGGCATTGGAACTGTGGAGTTTTGACGCCAGCTAAACTTACTACCTAATTACTTTCCCGCAGTACACAGAAATATTTTTCCCTTTCGTTTCTCTAGTAAAGCAGAAAAAACTCTTTTACAGATACAGTTTAGTTGAGAAATAATTAACAACTGCTTTTTTTTTTAAGTGTAGCCAGCACTAAATTTTAACTGAATATTTATGATAACTGTTTGATGTACTTAAAATTGGATATAAATGTTTACTAAATTATTGAATCGATTGTATGATTCGCAATAGAACATAAAAATTTTTTTTGAAAAAATTGCGAAATGGAATAAAATTAGTTTCTGCAATTCTTAAAAATATATGAGATAAGATAGAAAAAAAAAAGTTTTTTTTGAATATTGGTCTTTATGATTACTAACGCAATAATAAAATATAATGTTTTAGAGGAACTTAATAGATATATTTTAACGAATTAAAAACAAAACAAAATTATTATACTTTTTTTTCTAGGATTGACGTTATGTACCCCCATATTCTGAGGAAGATAACTGTAAAATACGATATTTTTGAGTTCGTTTTTTTTTATTATTTCACATACTATAATACAGCCTAGAAAACAAAGAGAAAAATAATATCTTAATGTTTAGTCATATTTTTAATTAGTTGTAATTTTTATTTCCTTAATATTTTTTTATTTCATTGTTTGTTTGCAAACCCTTAAGTCAAAAAAGAAAAAAAATATTGTCTCAATTGCTTTTTTTATTATATTTTTGTTTATTCAATTGTTCTCAACTTCTTAATTATTTTTAATATAAAACGGTGCGGGGGGGGGGAAGACAAACGAAAAAGAAATATCCTACATTTTTTTTAAACTGTGAAAGCTGCATTATGCAACATTTAAAAAAAAATTTAATTTTTACCACAAAAAATTTTAAAAAAATAAATGTGAAATGAGGTATTACGATTTTAGTTTAGCTCATAGTTTGATCAGTAAAGAAACGAGTTTCATTTTTCCTTCAAAAACCTTAGAACACAAGCATGTCTAAAAACAATATTTTTAACCACATTCGAAAAGACGTGAATGGAAACTTTTAACATTTAACACATTTTATTTTTCATTTGACAGTGCTTAAAGCGTAAACAAATATGACCTCGTTCATTAAATTATGCTTATATCTTCTAATAATGAGCCATACTTAATAGAGTGACCTAATAGAAAACGTTGTTTTTCTTTTGTGATGAATTTTAAAAAAATGTATCAGATGATTTAGATGTGATAAATGAAGGTGCTGTTCTAAAAAGCAAGTCTATTCGTATTAGATTTGAGATAATAAAAACCTGTTGAGATGACTTTTTTCAAAAAGCGAGACCGGTAACACATTTGTGATCTTAATCTCTGAAACTTTGAATTTTTTATTATTTGCGTGTATATAAATGGGTATTATTTGTCTGTTTAATTATTCTGTAAATTATATAATTTGCCATAAAAGAGTAACGAAAAATAATATGACGGATAATACAATATTAGGAAAAAAGCTCGTTACGTTATACATTTAAAATATAACGCTGATTATCCGGCACCTTAAAACTTGATTATTCGATACCTCGTTTGACATAATTAAAGAATATTAAAAAAGACTTAGCTTTTGATTTTAACTAAAAAAACATTTAATTACATATCGTGAGTAATCACACTAAGAAAATGTATGGTCAAAACTACCAGTGCTTCCATTTATCGTATTGCTGGCTCTGTGGGAACACCGAAAAATCAGGTTATTTTTACCGAAGCTCTTCGAAAATGATTTTGGAAAAATTAACATTAAAATATGGTTTTATAATGTGCGATAAAATTTGGAAAATTTGGTAGTTTTATCGAGATACCCTAGAGCAGGGGTGGCGAACCTTTATGCACCAACTTGCCATTTTTTCTAAAAAATTGTTTAATGAGGTCATAGACGTGCCGTCAAATAATTTTGACTTCGTGATTATTGGGAAAATAATAATGCTAAATACTATCAATTCAAAACTCTTTATTTACATTGAAAAAAAAATACATTTTGTATGCATGTCTCAGTTATCGGTGTAATTCTACTTAAAGTAACATCAGTGTGACTTCTGTTACTGCAAATTAGACGACAAATAACTTATATTAGGTTGTAAGATGTTAGTTGAAGCAGGACTTTTAATTTTTTTTTTGCTAGTTATTTATTGTTAGCTTGTTTTTTATAGTTATTAATTGTTTTTTTAGCATTAATTGTTAATTTTTTTATTAATATTTGTTTATTATTTTGTTTGCTTTTTGTAAATTTTAATTTGATTGTTTCAAATGCTTCATAGCAACAATTCATAGTGCAATAACAATTGTGATCGGTGCCGTGCCCAAAATATTGTGACACGGGCCATAAATGGCACGCATGCCATTGGTTCGTCATCCCTGCCCTAGAGAATGACATATATAAAATTTATTTGGTTAAATTTATTTTTCAGATTTGTATTTATTACTAAATGTGTGTTGATAAGAACAATAATTTTGAAAACCAAAATTTCCGATAAGCCGTTATCATATGAACAGAAACAATTACCAAATGAATGGTTTAAATACCGTATATTTTGGCTTTATTTTTCAGAATTTTTTTTTTCAATCAGGAATGGCATTTTTATACAGTACGGTAGTTTTAATAGAATATTTTTATTATGATCCTCAATAATAATGAGCATCAATAATTCTTGACTCTCGATGCAACCCAGTTGAGTACTTATAACTAATCGCATGATTATGTTTAATCACGCGGTCTTAAATGACACCTTACAGATTCAAGCATTGTGTTCATTATCACATTGACATCTTAAAACAATTTTAGAATCAGATTTAATCGGATACCTGCAAACAACGTCACGCGCTTGCGTCGAATCTGATTGGTTGACCCACCCGAGATGCCGCTTGCAATCCAATTCCTATATTATCCAAGGATTGCTTAATAACTTGGAGATTTTGAACCACCAGGTTAGATTCATTCATCACGTGAATATGAACCGCAATAAGAAATTCAGTAATCGCATGAATTGACGTAAATATAAGAATCGCTATTTGCTGCATATGAAAAATCAGATTTTCTCATAAAATTTTCTCGTATAATGTTTGCTTCATAATTGTCACAGTAAAGTTCAAAAAGGAACTATTTTACATAATAATCATGTGAATCCATTTTGTTATCCAGCATCAGAAGCAAGCGCTAAACTCACTATAAGTTTCTTTATCTTATGACAACTGATATTGTATGTTGATCGTTTTTGTTACCTCTTTAAAAACGTACTGTAATTAAAGCCTGCCGTAAAAAAATATCGAGTTTTTAGAATGCCCAAATAACTAAATCTTAAAAGTTATTAAAATATTTATTAATCAATGAACAATTCTCCAGTTTTTGTAAATATTTTCGAACATAGATAATACAGCATTGAAGTATCTTTTTAAATGCTAGAAAAATAGTTTAACGACATTTTTACGATTGGCATAGAGAGCGCTGGTAAAGATAGACAAAACCTGACCTAACAGTCGTGAATAAATTTTACTAACTTTCAGCAATTATGGAAGTAGCATATTATTTACAAAAATTATTATTCCTCGAGACGACAGAGCCTTCGAAAGATCCAACGAATATAATTTTATAACTAACCAATCCCCCAAACCGGCATGGCATTTGTTGGGCGTTTTTAAAATGATCATTCTTTTGTTGCATTTATTATTTTTTTTTTACTGATATTAACAAGCAACGGCCCTGTCTCACAAAAAGCAGCACAAATTTCACGGACAGAACAGGACCTTTCCATCTTCTATCAAGAAAGAGTAAAAACTCATACGTCAAGTAAAAACAGCGCCAAAATCCCTCCCTTCTATGGAAAAAGCTCCTGGTTGCTTCACAAACCCCCTACTTGGAAATATATGCCTTGGCAAGAAGAAACATGTCATCTTTGATCGATGGCGAACAAAAGTGAGAGTGTACAAGCAAGGTTTTTGATGCATGTGTGCCTTTTGAAGCAAGAAAAAACCGCCAAAAAGCAAAATAAAAGCACGTTACATTTTGGTATCGATGGCACATTTCTGTAGACAAGAAGGAATTACAAACCGCCTCTTTTTAACTGAAGCGGTTTTCATTCTCTTTGCAGCATGTGCATTCAAAATCAGACTCATGCCTCCGTTATTGCAAGATTTTTTTTTATATTGTCCCCCGCCAAGAACAGTTTTTCCTTTGGCGTTTTATTTTCGCATTCACCTTTTGGTCGAGTGTGTGACTGATGAGACAGTTTTGTTCTGTTGGAACAGTGCAAGAATTATGCTTGTGAGATTTTAAAAGAAGTGTACTTTTTTTTCCTTCCTAAATGCTATTTTATTCTAAACCTTCCATCACAACCTACTACTCCCATCCTTACTCAGTTTTTTGTCCCTTTCGTTTTTTTAGCTTTGAAAGAAATTATATGGGAATGAACATTTCTAAGACATAAGTCATTTTACTATAAATTTAAAAGAGAAATTGCATGATTGATCGAATATTTGAAAAAGTGTTCAAAAATTGATAATTTACCGATCCCCATAACTCAACCACGGCCAGGCACCTTGCCCCTTTTTTAAGGCTCTATCTTTTAACGTCCATGGTAGGAATACCGCGTAATTTTGACCCTGACAGACGACGTGGACAGTGTCTGAGTTGGTAACCCTCTCTCCAAAATTCCACAACCAACAAGAGGACTGCCAGATATAACATGCAACTTACCACATATACGCTTCGATTGTTTTGTCAGGATCGAACTTACCACCCCCACCTGAATCAAATTCATTAACCAGTAATATGAGCTACGTTTTAATCAAACCGCACCACCGGAGCAGTAATTTACCATTTCCATGCCTCGATCACTTTTATTTATTTTACGTAAAAGTGTCGTTTGTTTTAGCAATGGCAACAACAATACTTAATTCCCTTGCCACCCGACGGACTCTTGGAAGTTTCTGTGATTTTCCACTCTATGTAAAGCAAATGCGTGTCAATTCCCTCAAGAAGTGCTCCACAAAGGCAAAACTTCTCCCAATACTTGATCCAGGAGTTGCCTTTGCTTTCTGGATCGGGTACAAAATGATGAAACTACGGTGTTGAACATTGGTGGCCGTAAACTCAAAATTGGGTTAGCTGTTTAAAGACGGTTTAAAGTAAAATAAAAGGGCAAAACTTAAAAATTATCTTTCTTGCTTTTTTTCATTCATGTTTGTACTAATTGACGGACTAAAAGATCAGGTGTTATATGCAGCCTGATAACTAATTTCGTGGATAACTAATGCAACACGGAGCAAATCTTGCATGATAGTTGTAGCTACATGATACTGCAATCTTGTAATATACTGTAAATCTTGCACGATAACTAATGCCGGATGATAACTAATGCAGCACTATATCCAATGCAGCACGATAACTCATGCATTTTATAGCCAATGCAGCACTGAAACTATTGCAGCATGACAATATATCTTGCGCACACAATAACTTATCCGCTTAACGTTAATCTGGTTACGCATAAAAGTTACGTCACTGATGTGAGGTGGAAGTTTAGAGAGAATGTACCAAGTTAAATGCCATCTGACCAGGATCAAAATAACAAGTCGTTTCTACTGTTTTTGCTAAAAAGGCATATACAGAGCACTAGGAAAAGTTATAAGTATTTGATCTAAACTTTTTGAGTGCTCTCGTGTAAATAATTAATCTGTGAAATCCATTTTTATTTTAAGAAAGTTTTAATTACAAAATTTAATCCCTTACGTTACATTTAAATTAAAAATCTTTAGAGACGTCTTGATAAACGTTTCGGTTCCCCTTAATTTTCGCGCTAATGCTATTTGAGACTTCACAGTGCATGAGCGAAAATTTCGCTATAAATCACCGGATCTCTAAGGGANGAGGTCCACTTTAGAGATATTTAGGCATTGAAGTATATGTTCAGGAGTAGCTTGTTGGTCGTTACACTTAGTGCAAACAGGGAAAACTCTTGAACCATTACTGAACAACATAGTTCTTAGGTGACCGCTTCGAAATCTTGATATAACCGTCTGATCCCGCCTGCTGCACTGAAGGGTCACATTTAAATTAAAAATCTTTAGAGACGTTTTGATAAACGTTTCGGTTCTCCTTAATTTTCGCGCTAATGCTATTTAAGACTTCACAGTGCATGAGCGAAAATTTCGCTATGAATCACCGGGTCTCTAAGGGGTAGGTAAATAAACTTAGTCTTATGAATAACATGAGACAAACAATACGCAAAAGCTCTCTCTAAACCCTATGCAAAATCTGTATGTTAATAGGAAATAGAATAACAATAAAACAACCTTTTTGGGAATAATCAAAATTTTGTGACAACAAAATGGCACAGTCACGTGATAAAATAATTTAATGCTTCTGAAAATATTCAATTTGAAAAATCTGGCACAGGCGGAAAACATTGCTTCATAGTTTTCGCAGTTACTAGCGCCTCCTATTAACGAACTTTGAAACTTAGAGACAAATAAGAAGTAGTTTCCTGTGCAGAAAACAGGAAAATTGTAAATTTTCATATCCTTCCGTTCTTCATGAATTGATTTTTTGGGGCACTTGGTCCATTTTTTCATTTTAGACTATGCCAACCTTCATCTATCAAATGGTAACTCAATATAGAATCAAGTTAACATGTCTTATATACTAGTGATTTGGTATTTAATATTTATAGTGGTAATTACGCTACATTACTCCCCTTCCAGGATTTTATCTGTAACAGAATTCGATGAACAGATACCACTAGTTGATTCATGCTGTTTATTTATTTACATCAATTTTGCTCATTATATTTTTTCCTTCATTTTCTTTGTTTATAGCATTTCGCTCATTTCATTTTGTTATTTTCGTCATAGCATTTTCGCTTATTTTTTTTCCCCTTCAATATTGTTTATTGACCGGGAGCCTTTTATTTACTTCACCGGATTTTTTCTTTTTCCTTTGAGCAGTATATATTTTTAAACAAATCAACTGTTTAATGTGGATCATCCATCAATATTGTTGAGTTCATATCACGTCCGGGTCACCAATGAAGATATTTTTTATTTCAGACTATGCCAACGTTCATCTATCAAAAGGCACCTCAAGATAGAATCAAGTTAACATCTCTTATATACTAGTGATTGGGTATTTGATATTTATAGTGGTAGTTGCGCCACACGTAAAATAAATTTTAAAAAAATACGGTTTGTATTTAAGAAAGCAGTGAAATAATGAATGTATTGGATATTTTTGCTTTTAATAGAAAGAAAAAGAATCTGAAATACAAAAAAGGGAAACTGAAATTCTTAGAATATCTAATCTTCTAAACAAACCATATAAACAAAATGCGTTGACTTATATTTCATATTAGAGATAACTTGATGTTTGCATAAACTGAAGATTCTTCACTCTTTCTGAGAAAGCCAACTATCAAGGAGATCTTAAATTTTCAAGATTTATGACATCGCATTAAAACGACTTGTGTCTTTCAAGACTTTTCAACTTTTGTTCCAACAGAATGTGTCAGCAAGGAACAAAATGGCGCAACAGGATTCAAGAAAAGTTATCTTTGTTGATGCCTTATGTTTTACCTGAAAGTTTTCTTTTTTTCGTTGACATGGTGAGTGATTTAAACACCCATTTCCGTTCTTACCTTTGAAAGTTAAGAAAAGATGCCACATCACATATATTTACGCTTCAACATCTGAATTTTAAAAATTTGTCTACAGCTTTGATATGACACGTTCGTAAATCTTCCTGAACCATTGTTTACTTCGTTTATGCTGTTGAAAGAGTTGAAATCGTGGAAAAAAATTTCACCTTTGAAACCTGAGTCCATAACTTTGTTTCAGAAAATAGATTTAGATTATTTATTATAGGTTACGTCAAATGTTGCATAAAATATTGGCTTGCATTAATTTTTTAACAGAGTTCTTGTATGGTGTTTTGTTTGCAATCATATTCTCAATTTATTTTTATAGGTTATAAGATATTAAACATTCTGAAATACTGAGCTTTTAAAGTGTACTTTTTTCCATGTACATCATAATTAGTGAACTCGAAAAGATTTTCCCGTTTTTCCTCTTTTCTTTCAGCATTTAAAGCCATTATTTTTTACAAACAATTAAAAATAGTGCTATTATATTAAAACGCAAATGAAAAAATAAAAAAGCAACGAAAAAAAATCCTTTTTAATTATCTCGAAACTCACATTATTTGTGATGAACTGTTGTGGACTTGAAGCAACATATTGGTCAGTACATACTTTTATGCAATGTTTTTACATCAAACTGATACTTAATGTCAGATAGGTAATTTAATAGCTTCAGGTTAATTTTTATTCGAAAATAGCCCAATATACACAAACGCAATATACACTTATGGCTTGTATGGAAATTATGGTGTTTAGCAACACCAGTCTTCGGAGCAGTTTAAAAATGTGGCTTATCATTGAATTGCTTCAAACCACTTAATTATTAAACTAAATTATTAACTATATAATATTGTAATTGCCTTTTGAGTTTTGAATAACATTTATAGGTAAAAATCTATCAAAATGTCATACAACCAATTTAAAAGCCAAATTTTCCTTAATATATTTTTTTTAGTACTGTCCAATATCTTGCAAATTTTTTGGTAAAATTTTGTAACTACTGCCATCTTTGAGGTTATTTTTAATCGAGATTTTCTTTCGAGTTAAAATGAAGTTCAAAGTTAAAAATGAGAGAAATATATTATGCAATAAAAATATATTTATAAAAATTAATTTTTATATTTGTCCTTTTTTTTCTTATTTAAGGGAAATTTGAAAAGTTATAATGCATTTTTGTAAAAGATTTCATTTAAATACGTAAATTAAATTAAGTTTATTTTTTATTCATTTCCGAAAATAATTTTGAAAATTAAACTACGTAAAAACGTTATTAACGTAAATGAAAATTAAACTACGAAATTAACGTAACTACGTTTTGAAAATTAAACTACGTTCATAAACTACGTAATTTTTAAGAATCATTTTCAGATCATTCAATGAATAGATTTGATTTCGAAAATGAACATTAGCGTAAAAATATGTAATATGAATTATTTAGTTCAAAAAATATAATAAATTGACAACGTTACATATAATTTTTTTTTAAAGATTAATCGCTCATGGTGCTTACTGCATTTTAGTTGATCATAAACATACTTTTTTAGTCATTGATTTCTTTTTTTAGTTTTTTTTAAATTGCGAAAAGTGGTAATAGTACAACACAAGGTAATATTTTATAGGTAACGAAGTCAGTACATTTTAAAGTTTAAATGGGTTTAAATTAGAAATAAAACGACTAAACTCGTGATTTGATATAAAACTTTACTTTGAGAAAATGAAGCGTGAAGTTTACAAAAACTATCCATAGCCAATGAATATCGATGAAATGACGAAGGATATATATTCTATTTAGCAAAAATAATATTTTAATAAAATATATTTGCTCATCAAATCAAGTAAAAATGAAAATAGAGAACTTATATTTTATAATACATGCATAATCGAATATTCTGTTTCAGCCAGTACAAGTATATACTTAAGATATTCTGCTAGTATAAGTAGGTATTTAACAAAATGTTTTACTAACAATACAAAGCATGACGGCAAAAATGTTATTAATCATAGATCTTAATTTTGATTTTACTTCAAAAAACAATAAAAATCTCCGGATATTTTTTTTTTCAATTTACTATTTAATGTACTTTGGAAACAATTCTTTGAATGGTAGTAATAGTAATACTTCATATTCATCGCACTAGAGCCGCATAATGGGCTATTGGCGACGGCGGTCTGGAAAGCATTCCTGAGGATGATCCGGAAACATTCTGCAAAGGGGATCGCTTCCCCATTTNAAGAATTATTAAACAATATTCGCAAATTATTATTTTAAAATATTATTGCTTTTAGTTCCTTTCTTTCCTATGTATGGTGAACGTTTTAAAGATAAATTAATGTAAAATATGGAAATTCACTTTTTTTAAAAATTTTTTAGTTTTAAAATGCTTTTTTACGTTACAATTTTTTCCGAGCATCATTTAAATCTTTTTTTTTTCACTAGTCATTCTTTTTCTTTCTTTTTTTTAAAACTATTTTATCTGATGTTTTTTCTTTGGATTACCATACTAAAAATTTCCGTTGCCATTCTCAGTTGTATAAATAATATCAAACAAAATTATTCAAGCATTTTTGCAACGCTATTACTCTTTTTCCATCTTCCTACTATGAATCAAACTGAAGTCTCTGTCATTACAACCAGTAATTGATGCTGTGTTTAGCTCTACAAAAGTAGCAGTCGCTAAACAGCAAACACCTGTGATATAATGATGAATACAAGTCTTTATCCCTATCTATGTGACTATTTATCAATAGTGAAGAAAAAGTGTATCAATCTTGGGGCATCTCCAAAGAATTCGCAACTCAGTCCCTCACATGACAACCTATTCAGGTAAAAGAGAGGACTGCAAACCAAACCTATATTTTATTGATGGTTCAGTTAACTTCTGGCACACCCTTTTGCATCAAACTCCAAAGAGAAACACTTTGTACCAACGAATATAAATTTTTTTGGTTAAGCAAAAGACCCGTTGAAAAGAGCAGTCAGAAATATCTTTAGAATTTAATTTTGAAAATTTTCTAGAATTTTCATAAAACTAGACTATAGAGTAAGTTCTCTCTACAACGAAGTTTCCATACAACGAATTCCCCTCAAGCAGGAAATTTTTTATCAGAGCGTTATATAACATTCAAAATTTTCTGCATATATTAGGTGGCTAAAGTCTTTTGCATCAAGCTCCAAAGAAAAAAACTTTGTACCAACGAATAAAAAATTTTTGGTTAAACAAAAGACCCGTTGAAAAGAGTAGTCAGGGATTTTTTTAAGATTTAATTTTGAAAATTTTCTGGAATTTTCTTGAAACTATAGAGTAAAATCTCATTACAACGAAGTTTCCATACAACGAATTTCCTTCAAACACGAAATTTTTTATCAGAGCGTTAAATAACATTCAAAATTTTCTGCATATATTAGGTGGCTGAAGTTTTTTGCATCAAACTCCAAAGAAAAAAACTTAGTATCAACGAATACAAATTTTTTAGTTAAACCCGTTAAAAAGAGTTGTCAGAGTTTTTTTTTTAAGTTTAATTTTGAAAGTCTTCTAGAATTTTTGTAAAAATAGACTGTAGTCACTACAACGAAGTTTCCATGCAACGAATTTTCCTGAAACACGAATTTTTTTTATCAGAGCTTCAAATGTCATTCAAAATTTTCTGCATATATTAGGTAGCTGAAGTCTTTTGCATCAAACTTCGAAGAAAAAAATTTTTACCAACGAATACAAATTTTTTGGTTAAACAAAAGACCCGTTGAAAAGAGTAGTCAGGGATTTTTTTTTTTAAATTTAATTTTGAAAATTATCTAGAATTTTTATAAGACTAGACTATAGAGTAAAATCTCACTACACCGAAGTTTCCATACAACTAATTCCCCTCAAACACGGAATTTTTAATCTGAGCTTCAAATAACATTCAAAATTTTCTGCATATATTAGGTGGCTAAAGTCTTTTGCATCAAACTCTAAAGAAAAAAACTTGGTACCAACGAATACAAATTTTTTGGTTAAACAAAAGACAAGATGAAAAGAGTAGTCAGGGATTTTTTGGAAAAACTTTAAATTACGATATTGAAACCTTGAACCATAATACTGTTCAAATTCGTGCTGCAACCTGAATCGTTAAATTGAATCGTGTTTCCATTCATGTTGATCCTCAGTGTTATACATATCTGGTTTTTAACACTTATTTAAATACATAAAATATCTCTATACTACATGTTGCGAACATACCACTACACGAATTTTTCGACTGAAACCAAACGCAGAGAGACTCCACTAAAATTGAAAGGAAAATTAGAATTAAGAAATGGATATTTAGCGCCAACTCAATCCAAAATATCAATTCAAACTGAAATTAAAATGCCCTTTCCTTGAACCTTAATACTTTTCAAATTCTTTGCAACCTTAATAAATTGTTAAATTGAATTGTGTTTCCATGTTTATTGAGCACTAAAACATTTTATCAAGGTTAAGGTGCATTAAATTGTATGATATGCTGCTTATGGACGGAAACTTATCAAAGTTTCGGAAAATTTAAGCGATATTATCAGCCAGTTATAAAAATTTCTAAAGATTTAATAAACATCTATGCTCTCTTTTAAAAAGAACAATAATGTTAAGGTAATTGTGAATTACAGTGATTATGTTATATACACATTAGATAAGCTCAGTACTTGTGTAAAATAGCTAACTAATCAAAGAAAAAAAATTTGCGTTATGACAGTAACTATTTTCATTGAATTTTATGACATCAGATGAAATTTAGCAATGGAAATTTATGGAAGAAAAAACTATCGGTTTACACGATCGTGACGCGATTTAGACTATTTGCTATTTCATAAGTCAAAAAACTTTCCTTTTATTATTAAAATATTTCGTAAAAATCTGAGAAAATACTTGAAAGTGTTTGAAAGGTCATTTAAAGATGAATAAACAAATTTAAAGTAATTGCTTGTACTATTTTCTCCTAAATTAATAATTACCTTCTCTCGATTATTAGACAGTCACCAAAATAACAGATTATTTTTTGTTAAAGTCTTTCACACGCAAAAATATAACTTATGTTGTGCTACATTTATCAAGTAATTCTACAAATGAAATTTTATTATCTTATCTTTTTTGTTTTATATGACTGAAAACTATTTTTAAAAAAAATTTTTTTTTTGCTCATTGACTCAGTTAACTACATAAAGTCCGAAATCGGCATTTTTGTTAAAAGCTATTAATAGAAAACTTTTGAAATAACTTATGTTAATTCCCTTCAATAAACCAAATCATAAATTTACCTTAAAAATAAGTACAAATTCAATTTAAACTTCACTGTTGTTAGAGTTCTAAGTTTAGATCAGTATTAGCTCCCACATTTTGTAAATTTTTTTCTGAATTACACTTAGTATTCTTTGCCTCGTCAGAAAACAAAATTGGTAATGACGTTTTTTGATGAATATTTTAATTAATCATGCAATTTTTTTCGCAACAAATTCTTTAGTTTGATGTTAATACTTATACAAAATTTTGCACGCGATACACATGATTTCTTAATGATTCTAAGTTAAAAGTTCCTCATTTATCTTGAATGGAATATCGAGTAATTCGAGGTCAAGACAAAACTGTGACCCCTCGTCAGTCATGATACATCTCTTTTCAGTGAACAGTACATTAGAATACTTCATTTTTACACAATATCAAAAATGTTTTGATCGCGAAGATTCCCTTTTGGAGTCACGAAAAATTCTCGCCATGGCATCATCACGTGATTAAGAACTTCACTGATTGGCATCTTCCCGTAAAGATCAACTATTGTACTCTTGGCAGCATTTAACCCGAACATAAGTTTCATATCTTGTAAACAAAAACAAACCCAAATTAATTTTGTTACTTTGAAATTTTGACCGTTGCTTTTCCTTGTAACGCTTTTTTGGCGATAAACAGCCCAGAGAAAATGATGGATTGGCGAGCGTCTGCTGGAACTAATTTCAATAATATTCAGACACTCGATCAAGCACTTTGATATCTGGATCTTTTGACAACGCCCATCAATGTATGGGCACACCACGCCCCTTTAAGGTTCCCTTGGAGCCCTCTTTGTGCGCCCTAGGGTCGTATCGAATAGATCACCGTCCGCGATCAGGGGGGGAATCAAATACTTATAAATCATTCACAGTGGTTATCATTACCACTGTGTTGCGAGACGTAATAAATTAAAATAATGACTGATTCCCTATAATCACCTGATACACGCAAAACTACCTTTTCTTTCTTTACTTTTGAGTTACACGCATTTAATTTATTTAAAAATGTATTAAAAAGGATTACGTGTACAAAAAGTAATGTCTGGAGCATCAAAAATTACTAAAATCACACAGTTGGGATAATATTAGTATTAATAGTAATAATATCAATAGCAGAAATGGCATAATAATAATGGTAATAGTTGTAAATAGTAATTGTTGTACTGATAGTTGTAGTAATAGTAGTTATAGCAAAAGCAGTAACCATAGCTATGTTTTCAATGTTATAAACTTTGAAGCGTTTTCAACAATGTCTTTCAAATCTGTTGCAACCTCTAAGGGGAAATAAAATATCGAACAAATCTGTTTGGAATCTTAATTATAGTACTGAAGTTAACCAAAATATTAAACAAATATGTATGATTTAACTCAAGTTAAGGTACAGAGTTGAGCCAAAATACCATGCAAATCTGCTCCTAGTTATGGTGAAAGGAACCTGTGTAGTAACTACCACTACAAATATTAAAATACCAATTCACTAGTATATAAGACATGGTAACTTGATTCTATCTTGAGGTACCTTTTAACAGAAGGTTGACATAGTCGATAACTTATTTCCCCATATTGGTGAATTGCGGACGTCATCGATGGATGGTCCGTAATGAACAGTTGATTTACTTTCGAAATCGTGCTCAAAAGCCCGGTAAAGTAAATACAACATCCCCGGACAATAAAAAAATAAATAAATAATGAGCAAAAAATAAATAATAAAAAAAAAGCAGCATAAATCAACTAGTGGTATTCGTTCATCGAATTCTATCACAGATAAAATTCTAGCAGGGGAGTACAATAGCGTAACTACCACTACAAATATTAAAATGCCAATTTACTAGTATATAAGACATGTTAACTTGATTCTGTCTTGAGGTACCTTTTGGCAGATGAAAGCTGACGTAGTCGATAACTAATCTCCACATAAATCAAAACATTATACAAATCTGCAGCAACTTTAGTAATGGTGAAAAGGTGAACCAAAATATTGTACAAATCTGTTAGAATCTTATTTATGATGCTAAGATAAAAAAAAAAAAAAATAATAGTACAAATCTGATTTAACCTTAGATATGGGACTAAAGTGAGAAAAATATCATGCATATCTGCTTTAACTTTTGTTATGACTCTACTGTAAACCAAAATATTGTGCAAATCTGCTTCAACCTTAGCTATATTGCTAAAGTAAACTAAAATATTTCACAAATCTGCTACAATCTTATTTATGGTTGCTAAGGTGAACCAAAACATCGTAAAAATATGCTTCAAATTTGATTATGGTGCAATAATTAACCAAACTATAATACGTCTTAAATTGGGTACTGTGGTTTATTTAAATACTTCATTAAGACTGAAGAAAATTTGCTCCATTTACAAGGAACTGATATTGTGGTCCAGCGTTAGACCTATTTTTCTTAAAGTGCTTCAAATAATGAAACGATTAAAAATTTTAAAAGCAAATTTGGGTTTAAAGTTTTGTAAGATATGGTACCTCTCAACTTTTGTTTTTTCATTTGAGAAACAGTATTAAGAACTACATAGTTCAAATGATCCTACATGGTCCTAACATGTTCCAAAATCATGCTATATTCGACTGTCTTACAAAAATTAAATATTTTGAATGAACTTAAAAACTATAGATTACAAAAATTAAATTTATGAGTTTTTAAAATATAAGAAAAACTCTTCGAAAGTTAATTAAAAAAATTTAAAATCAGCAAAACGCATAAAAGGTTCATTAAAAAAAAACTAAAAAATTTATTAAAAAAAACCTTTTGAATATTGAAAAAAAAATAAGTAGTTCGAATAAATTTATACATTTTTCAAAACAAAAATTTAATTGATAAGAATAATGAGATTTAATTAGGATTTAATAGCTATTTTAAAATCCAAGGAAAACTCTTCGAGGGTAAATAAACAACTATTAAAGACCAATAAGAGGCGTTAGAAAAATTTAAAACCTTTGCTTATCGAAAAATAAAAATTTTTGAGTATCGGAAGAAAAATTTTTTTTACCCGAGATAAATTGTTTAATTTAATTTAAATATTCCGCACAATTAATATTTTAGTTTTAAGATAAAATCAAAATGTGTAAAGAATAAAATTTAATTTTTTACCATGAAAAGAAAAAAAAGAAAGCATTTACTTTTAAATAGAGAAAGAACGTGATCATTAAACAAATTTGTTATCAGTCAGAGGAAAATTACGACAAGAAAAATTTTTTTCCCCACTTTATGAAAATATCACGTGATCAGATTCATAAGTCTAATTTGAAAGAGCCAACACTTGCGCACCATATATTGACCTGATACATTTGACCTTGTTTTCCTCGAAATAATTTTTCTTTGATTGATTAGCTATTTTTTAAATCTGCACCGGTAAATATGTGAATAGAATATTATTTGCCATTTTTTGAATTTTTCTTGTCCAAAACCAGCCATCGATCAAAAGCATAATTGCTACAAAGAGATTAAGTAGTGAAACAATTAAAAATATTGTAATGGATTGCTTTTTTGAAAAATTGATTAAGAAATACTAATCTTTGTTAACCGTAGGGATAATTTTTTTTTTCTTTATAAAAGCAATTTAAAGAGTTTTGATTTGGAAAGATTGATTTTTCCTGTCTTACAGAAAAGATATTAGTTATGAAGTTTAGTATTCTTAAGATTACAAGAAAAGGATACAGTAGAACAAAACTCTCTCACTAAAAATAAATTATTTGGAAATTTAAGAAAATGTAACGATTTTTTCCACATTAAATTTCATCAAAGGGAGCAAAAACATTTTTCCAATTACGCACCTTTCTAAGTGCATTTTTTAGAAAGAAAAAAAATAGAGGTAAATAATTAAACAGTCCTATCATTTTTAAACTATATATAGAATTTTTTTTTTTATGTTAATCATGTTAATTATGTTAAAAATTTGTTGAATATCGCAATAAAGAGTTTGCAAATTGCACCAATTATTGAAATGAAGAGCATCGATTTTATATTATTATTATTGCTTATTATACCCTCTTTGTGNATATATATATGAAATATAATATAATATATAACATTTAGCTTATCAACTATATAAAAAAACGTGAAAGATTTTTTAATAAGTTTCCAGTTGACTTAATCACTCTTAATACTTGGAATATTTCATTGATTATTGATGAATTAAGCATTAAACAAAAGGAATGTTTAAGATTATAATTTAGAAATGGGACCTATAGATAAATCCAAGAATGGTAAAAAGTGTTTATAATAAGCATAAAAAATACAAGAAGAAGAAAATAAGTTTTTAATATAAATACAAAAGAATGACAAATGACAAAGGTATCAAGAAAAACCTAAGCAAAATAAGAAAGAAGCCTATAAATATTTGAGGATACTGGAATAAATAATTAAAATCTCAAATCAATTTTTAAAAAAATTAAAATCATCCAAAAACTATATTAAGATATCTAATATACATATAAAAGAAAGATGACAAAATAAGTTAAAGGAATAAATCTAAGGAAATAAAAGAGGAATAAAGTAACATATAAGCGAAATAAAAGGAAAAAATAATCTACAAAAAATAATCTGAGTTAAATTTAAAATGATCAAAAAGAGATCTCGAATGAAAAATATGAGAGGATCTCTAATAGTCTATTAAATTCAATATTTAATCTCATATTAATAAGAAATTAATTGCTAACAACTTTTCATTTTTATACGCTTTAAGTAAATCGCCTAGGAGGAAAAGCTTTTCCTTTATACACCTCCCGTGGCTGACTGGAGGGAATTTATTGTGTTACACAGAAAAACAAACAATTCATGTCATTATGGATGAATATATTGGAAAAATTGTGCGTTTTTACACAATTTGACATTTAAAAGAGCGTTTATTTTTGTTGTCTCCGCTTAAATCACAAATATCTATGACATTTTCCAAACTGCACTGCAAAAAATACTTCCGATCAAATTACCGTATAAAGTACCGGAACTTTGCGTGCATCAAGCGTAAAGTTCATTTTTATAGCAAAATATTATACCATAATTTTTACAGTGATATTTATTTAATTAGTGTCATGATTAGTCAGTGATTTTACGTTAATTATTACGGTAGGAACTATGGTTCAACAGATTTTATCGTTTCGCAACATGTTCAGGTAAAAATAAATAACAGTAATCTGATTCGGAATTTTGTGTGTTGGTGCTTCGATGACAAAATGTTGACCAATTTACGTGAAATTTTAAAGGATTGTTGTGGTTGATGTGAAGTAAGATCAAATAAATGATATGGTTAATTTCTTTTTAATTAACCAATTTTTTTTTAAGCTAAAGATCACTCATATTTTTCGTCATTTTATAATTAATTTGAAATTATTTTCAGACCATACAATAGCTACACCTTCAAAAGTTAAATTAAAACCTGAGCATTAGTTTCATGTTTGAGGAATTTTCCTCAGATACTGCGGTAGCTTCTATAAGCTGGTATGCATGTTCAATAAAAATTCCGTTTAATGGTTTACACTATCTGGCCAAAAATATCCGGACACCCAGTTGTATGGACTTAGAGTGTCTTGAGGCACATATTAATATGATGTTGGTCCCCTTTTGCATCGATGACAGCCAGCACACCTCCGTGTTAAATGATATACACTATCTGGTCAAAAGTATTCGGACACCCAGTTGTGTGAACTTAAAGGCGTCCTCAAGCTCATATTAATATGATGTTGGTCCCCTTTTGCATCGATGACAGCCAGCACACCTCCGTGTTAAATGATATACACTATCCGGTCAAAAGTATCCGGACACCCAGTTGTATGAACTTAGAGCGTCCTGAGGCACATATTAATATGATGTTGGTCTCCTTTTGCATCGATGACAGCCTGCACACCTCTGTGTTAAATGATATACACTATCTGGCCAAAAGTATCCAGACACCCAGTTGTATGGACTTAGAGCGTCCTGTGGCAAAAAGTAGTATGATATTGGTCCCCCTTTTGTATGGATGACTGCCTGCACACCTCTGAGAAGACTTTTCACCTGTTTTTGATAGGTGGCCATGGGAATTGACTTCCAGGCTTATCACAGCTGAAGTGACTGCTTGCAGTGAAGATAGTCGATTTGGCTGCTTGCGTAATCTGTGCTCTAAGTAGTCCAAAAAGTGTTCCATGGTATTTAGATCGGAGCTCTAAGAAGGCCTGCCCAGTGTTTGATCACCCATTTCGTGAAACCACGTATGTGAGAACCTTGATGTGTGAATGAAGCAGTTATCCTGCTGGAAGAGAACTGGGCTTTCCCCGAAATATTGCCATAGAGTTAGGAGTGGAGCATTGTCCGGAATGTCCACATACAACTCAGAGTTCATGTTTCCAACCGCAGGAACTAACGGACAAAGGCCAAACCACGAAAAACACCCCACACTATTATGCTTTTATCACCATAACAACCGGTTGTTAGGATACTTTTGGCCAGATAGTGAGTGATCAGTTAAATTTGCAAATTAAATCTTTCATGCAAACCACCATAACATCCGGTTGTCAGGAAACTTTTGGCCAGATAGTGAGTGATCAGTTAAATTTGCAAATTAAAACTTTCATGCAAACCACCATAACATCCGGTTGTCTGGATACTTTTGGCCAGATAGTGAGTGATCAGTTAAATTTGCAAATTAAAACTTTCATGCAAACCACCATAACATCCGGTTGTCAGGATACTTTTGGCCAGATAGTGAGTGATCAGTTAAATTTGCAAATTAAAAGTTTCATGCAAACCACCATAACATCCGGTTGTCAGGAAACTTTTGACCAGATAGTGAGTGATCAGTTAAATTTGCAAATTAAAACCTTCATGCAAACCACCATAACATCCGGTTGTCAGGAAACTTTTGGCCAGATAGTGAATGATCAGTTAAATTTTTAAATTAAAACTTTCATGCAAACCACCATAACATCCGGTTGTCAGGATACTTTTGACCAGATAGTGAATGATCAGTTAAATTTGTAAATTAAAACTTTCATGTAAACATCTTCAGATTGAATAACAGAAACAGTCCTTCACGCTAAATAACTTCCTAATAATCCTTTCGTATTCTTATTACCACATATTTTTTAAATCCATTGGCTTACATTATTTGAATTATTATATCACTGTAAAAGAAGTTAAAAAGAGAACAATTTGTACTCTTAAAATACAATAGGCATTTTAAGAATAATGCGACAAATTTTGTTAAATCTGATTTGCAGAAGGATTAATTAATATTCCGTTTAAAAAATAAATTCTAATCGCTGCTTAATTTCGTGAGAACATATAAAACTTGCCATATCGTGGTAATTTTTGCATACTATAATTTAAATATTGAATAAGAAATATTGGGTCTAGTGCTATAATTGAATGTTGAATCTAATACGAAATATTGGGTCGAATTAAATGAAGAGAATCTAAAAAAAATATTCCATTTTCAATTGTGTATTACAGTATTACAACAGTTTAATTTAGACTTCTTACCACAAATCATACATCAAACTGAAGGTTAACTACACTAGTTTTATTTACAAATGTGAAATATGTGCCAACACTCATCCAAATTAAAGTCCGATTCTTACCACATTAGTTAGTTAAAGTGAAGATTAGTTAAACTTCTAGATGTGAAACCGTATTGCTAATACTATGCATAATGAACATTTGTACAAAAAACCATAATAGTTTACCTTAAGTTTGACACATGATTTATTTAAATACACTAAATTAAACTTTTTTATGATACATCACTGAAACTGGGACATCTGTACGTTGTCTTAAACGGCTGTAAATAATTATGCAATTTTTATTATTCAGAAAACGACCTTAATTTTCTCATTTCTAACAACTACACATCCCCAAGAGCTCAATTGACTCACTTAATAAAAACAGATATCACGCATAAAACCGATTGTGTAAGATCCTAATAAAAAAGTATAACATTGTAACAGTCTGATAATAAGAGAATTGCTCCCAAGAAAACAATTCTACACTTGGAATTTTTTATTTGTTCCTTTTTTTTTCCTCAACAGACTGGAACTCTAGTTACGGATAGAGTTAGGCTTTTAAATCGGAGAACTCCAGCTCAATCAATCATCATCGCTGACAGAAGTTAAAGCCGAGGACCTGCTATTAGAGTCCTTAGTTCAGCCTGCAATCAGTCGTCGTCGGATTTCGGGAACTGTAATTTTGTAACCATGGCTTCTCCTTTACTTTTCTTGCAATGCAAATGTCAGACATGTTATGGATTGTCTCCTTATTTTCCGACCTCCTCCTCCATGGCATTTTTACCATGTCTGTAGAATTCCAAGGACGTCCCTTCTTTTTTTGTAAAAAGGTCACAAAGCTCATACACCCTCACCCTTTACTTTCTTAATATTCTAGAGAACTCTTTGCCTGTCTGTGTGAAAGAAATTGTAAATAATTATCGCTACATTGTCTGAAATGAGAATTTTAGGAAAGGGTTGTGCACCAATTAAATACTGTCGTGTTTATAAATAACTAAGTTAATTTGAGAGTTACTTTTACTTAAAATTTTTATATGAACATAGTCAGTATCTGATTATTTTTCCCACAAGAAATTAATTTAAATCTTTTTGAAATTTAATTGTTAACCGTTGTGCAAGATGTCAGAAGTTTCTGTACTTCTTGAGACATGGCAAAATACGAAAAAGGTTAAATTAACATTAAGGGATCGAAACTTTGGACCACTCTACTTACCAAACCATTGGGACCATATTTCCCAGATTGTGGCTACCCCCTATATTTTGGGAGTGAAAAACCCGAAACTGTCAGAAAAAAAAAATTTATGCTTATTCAGAAAAAAGTACGCTTTTTTGTCTGATTTCGTAACTTTAAATATCCTCTGTACTAATTATTTAGCATACTAAAGATCACCTCTTCGAACCATTAAGATTGAGTCGTAAAGCGTGAAGATCCAATCATTAGATCAAAAGTTATTAAGGGTGGTCCGTTTTTTCGTTTGCACACTGTACATATTATATATATATAAATTATAGATATATAAATTATAGGGAATTCGCCAATAAGAGCTTCTTCCATGGTATAATGTTCTCTTATGTTTCGATTAATTAAGAGAACAGTGCTGCCATCGGTGAAATTGTGTAACAGGCACTTTTAGAATTATCAAGAAACGCCAATTAAGTATCTAATCCTGTTTTTTTTTGTTCTTTTCCGAATGACGTTTTAAAAAATGGCTGACTCTTAAACAGCTACTGAAACAACACATCATTAATATCGACTCAATCCCTGACGTATGCGTGATAATATCAAGGTACCCGCAAATCAAAACGCATAAATATTTCTTCGCACTATCCATTTCCTTAAAACCATGAATCACATTTACCTGATCTATCCGTTTAATGATGCCGTGATTAGAGCCGACTTTAAAAGATGCAGCACTTACTGCCGAGTCATATCGTCATAAATCACAAAACACCAAAAGGAAATCAGTTAATAATCAGAAAACATAAATAAATCATCTGTCTGGTATTAGACTCTTTCGAATTCCTGCTGTCACACTAGAGACAGATATATGCGTTTCATTTATTTGATGGGCCCCACCTATTAGACGAAAGGAATCAGCGGCGTGAGTACTCGAAAAATAATTGTCTCCACCAATTAAATCTCTCTCTCACTTTCTGTCTGTAAACGGACTGATGCTGTTGTTAGACGAAGAACGTTTAGATAAATTAGACAACACTGGGTTGGTTTTTCGGCCGATAATTATAGATTGGAGATAGAGTTTTTATTTTATAGCTGACCAAGGCCATATATAACCGTCAATCAATTTCATCATTAAATTTATGGTGTAGGAATGTGTTCGGATTTTAAAATGGTTTTAAAATTAATGGTCAACTGACATATTCATTACAATTTCTTCATCAGCGAAAATTTTTATTTTTTCTGCAATTACTTAAAGGGTTTTCCTCTTGGTAACTTCTGACAAATAAAGCTTCTTGGTTATGAGAAAAATAAGCTGATAGTTAATTTTTTGAAAATTGCTCCTTTTTTTTTAATCTTATGGTGTGAGAATTGTTAATGAAAGTTCTAACAATCCGCAATAAAAGTATTATATAGATGTGTAAAACTTAAAGTACATGCACATTAAATTTTAATTAACAAAGTACATGTACTTTAAATTTTAAGTACTACATGTACTTAGAAACAGTAAATATGTATATTTACTGTTTTGAGTTCTAAGATAACCTTAGAAAGTTCATATGTGCAGGTATTTTTAGAAATCGTAAAAACCCACTTTCAATGAAAAGGTTGCTTCTTTTAAGAAATTCTACCATAATATTATTTAAATTTACTGCAACAACAATCTGTTTAAAGATTTAACTCTCTTAACTTGATTGTAAGATACTATGGTAGCACTTGAATTAAAACGTGATTCAATTTTCCCAACTTATCAAGGATACAGTATATTTACACCTCGTTATACTTTAAATTACCGACATTATGACTTAACTTTAAAATCAGTTTTTAGAGTGAATGCGATTGCAGTAATTTATAATAATGAAGGTACATTACTACAATTTTAATGTATATATCCACCAGTTTCTTATTCTGAGATGATCTAAACCTCATTTTTTTTAGCGCAAATGTGTTGAAAAATGGAAAATGCAATAATTTACAATAGCGGTACAAAACAATCTGTTCTAAATTGAGTTGAACGATAATATCGTTCAGATTTGTTGCAACCGTATTTGCCAATTAAAACCATATTTTCTTATTATTAAATGAATTTATCTGGCTGCCCTGCCCTAATTGGCATACAATGCGGTCAACCTCCTAACCAATTATTTGTTTAACTCTATCAAAGAATAAAAATTACAAAATTCAATAAAAAAATTCGAAGAATTTATCTGCAAACAAGGAGTCACCCTTTAATAAAGCGACCCAAATTCAATTTTTGCACTGAGAATAAATGCACCGTCAAAACTGCAGGAATATGGTAGAATTTACCGTGTATCTGGCTCTATAAGAGCACCATAAAGCACGGTAATTTAGCCGTAAGGCTTTGGCAATAATTTTAGAAAAATTATTAATAAAATATTATTATAAAACCATTTATTCGATTAATTTTTTGTTCAGCTTTGTATTTTTTGCAACATATGTAGGAATGCGAATGCGAGTTACTTCTATCAGAAACTCCGTCACGAAAGCTAGTTTGTCCCGTTGCTTCAGCCATGAATTCCTTTGTCCTCTGGGTTGGATTAAAAATTATAAGGTCAGTGGCTTACAGACAAGAGTAAAAAGAAAGCTAAAGAAAATAAAAAAATTTAAGGTTTAAAAATGTTTAAGATATTTTTTCCCTATGATGAAAAAAAAACTTGACATTATAAATGAATCCAAGTCCGAAACTAAATTCAGTTATTTCATAATCTGAACAGTCTCTCGGGTCTGGTTGCAATTTCAAGTCATCCTTTTACTGTCTTTCCTGATTTGTTTGAGTTAAGTTTACTTTAATTAAGAATTTGGGATTCAATAAAACTTGATTAAACAATACACATCGAAAAAAAATTCTGGTAAAATTACCCTAATGTAATGGCATTTCTGGTAATTAAAAAAAAAAAATCATAAATCTGGTTAATAAAACCAAAATATACAATATTTAAACAATTCCTTTGTTAATTTTTCCGTTCATATGGTAACGGTTTAGCAGAAATGCTTGTTTATAAATTATTGTTCGTGTTACCACACGTTTAGTAAAAAATACAAAACTGAAAAATACATTTAACCAAATAACTGATTTTTATGCCGTGTTATATATTATATCACGATAAAAGTATCCAGTTTTTTTCCCCCTTTTACCAAATTTCATAACCTATTATATGACTATATTTTTTTCCAAATTTTACCAAAATCATTACCAAAGCTCTTCGGTAAAGATTACCAAGCTTTACGATGTTTCCATAGAGCCAGAAACAGGGTAAAATTTACCACATTCTGGTAATCTTGACCATACTTCTTTTTTTTTTTTAGTGTACTATACTAGGGTTCAACTTGTTCAACCTGAATGGTACTATTCAATTTCACATAGTGTGAAAGCAGCAGTAAATCTGCTCTGCATTACGGTTTTGAGCATCGATATTACGGTTCAGCGTCAAAATATATCAATGGAAATTTAAAATATACTTTTACCTGCTTTTCACTCTAAATTGATCTCAACCTACTTTATATAAGGTACTTTATATAAGGTACTTTTAATAGGTTCTAGGAAAAAAAAGGTACCGGAAAAAGAGGTCCCGGAAAAAAAAGGTACCTGGAAAAAAAGGTCCCGGTAAAAAAGGTACCTGCGTAGGGAAAATTCTGTAGGGGAAAATATTTGAAATGAGANTGCTAGCACTCATTAAATACCACAGCAAGGAAACCTTAAATTCTTAAGTCTTCAAATAAAATTTTTATTGACAACTTGCAGTTTGAACTAGTTGTGACAAATCATATATAATCACAAAAGTGAACTGTTTCTGAGAATTTGTGCTAAAGCATAAATACGTCAAACATCGGACGATGTTTCACAATGTAAGAAAGAAAGAAAAAAGTAAGAAAAAGAATTCGCGCAGTACTTGCAGTCACTTTTTCTTTCTTACTTACACATGAGTGAAGATTTAAAATGCCCCAAAGTTAGCCACTATTCCTGTTTTTCCCGACAATTCCGTTACTTCCCACCCCAAAAATCCCATCCCTTAACAGCACATTGCACAAAACCAGAAAAGTCTTGTCTTTCATGTTGCCCCCATAAAAAATTATTATAAAATAAAAACCCAGTGACATGAAAAGCACAAAACAATTCTTAAAAGAGTGCCCACCCCTCTCTACCCCTAATATTTGCAGGGGGGGCGGGAGTGTTCGAAGAGAAGCTGGAAGGATTTATAAAACTGGTGATCTATGGTATCCGTGAATAATAAAAATGAAACTTCGTGTTCCCTTTCGCTGAGGAAAAATAACAATAATAAAACTGTACAAGTGATAAAAAATTTTTCATGTATTCGGAGTCATCTTTACCCGATAAATTATTACAGTGAAAACAGTACAGTGATATAGCATCCCCCCCTCTCCGTTTCAATCCATCTTCCTTTGAAGTTTAACAATAAGTTGAGTGATGTGACTCAGGGAGACTTTGACGTGAGTCTTTTCAGAACTGACTTTTCGAACCCATATTTCATTAACAAATCATAGCATTTGAATGGGGATATGACAAATTTACTGGGCTCAACCGTTTTTTTTTCATTATTTTAGTTTTTCAACGGAGCTGTACACAAAATAAAACTAAAAGGGGAAGAAAAAAAATGAAAATTCCGCGAATGAAAAGGCAGCGGACGGCTGAGCTATTACAAGTTTGATAAGTTCTTGCAAGCGTCCAAGTGTCTTTCGAAGTTAAAGTTAAAGTTCTTTTTTTCTTGACGTCTTGCGACATAGGCATGAATTCTTTAGTTTCCTTAGTTTTTCTTTTTTCATCTTCATTTTTCACTTTAGAAAGGAATCTTTTTCTTTTTTTTTATTTATTATATTCCAAAGACGAAGCTCTTTTCTTTTATGTAGATCATGATAAATGATTCCTTCTCATAATGAAATTTATGCATTTGTTATGCACATATATATCCATCAGTGCATTATGTTATTCGGGCTTACAAACCCATACGTTTCGATTCGGTAACAATTGAAGTTTTGCTTCCCGTTTTTGTGTTTCTCTTTCGTTAAATCTTTGAAATTTTTTCTTAACCTATTTATTTCTTCTTTTGAGCAGTTTATTTAATAATGAAAACTAAATGGTTGGCCTAAAGTACAATCTCGTTGCAATGTATCGTTTTTAGAGTAACAAAAACGCGTAATGATGAAAATTAAATTGTTCGTTTAAAACATAATCTCTTAACAATGCATCGTTTTTGAAATTTTAATGATTGCATGAATTCTTATGTTCACTTCGTTAAAAAAAGAAATGAAATATATGTATGCTATAATGTATTATCTGAAGCCTTTTTTTTCAACTATTTAGAATTTATCTGCTTTGAAACCCTAATTATGGCATTTATATTAACATTTCATTGAAAAGTAACAAATGTATGTAATGTAAACAAAGTATATGATTTTGACGAAGTATCTTTTTTGAAATTTTTAATTACTGCATTACTTTTTTAATCTATTTCATTAAAAACTAGATAAAAAAAAATGGTTGGTCTAAAGTGTAAGTTCTTTACAATGTGTTTATTTATTTTTTTAAATTTCGATGGTGGCACTTATTCTTTTATTTAAAACGTTAGAAAGTAGCAAAAATATTTAAAAAGGAAAATTAAATGCATGGCCTAAAGTAAAGCTCTTTACAATGTGTCTTTCATTCTTAATTAATGTCTTTATTCTTATATTTATTTCTTTAAAAAAGTAATCAAAATATTTAATAATAAAAACTAAATGTATGTTATGAAGCCTAAGCGCTTTGTATCTTTCTTTATTAATATTTAATAATGGCCTTTATTCTTATATTTACTTCAGTGAAAAGAAACAAAAGTATGTAATAATGAACACTAAATGTTTAGTGTAATAAACTCTTTACAAATGTATATTTTCTGAAATTTAAACGACTGCATTTATTCTTACATTTAATTTGCTAAAAAAAAAGCCGACCGTCTTGTGTTGGGGTTAGGGAACTGCCCTTGCATCCGAAAGGTTCTGGGTTTGAATCCCGCCAAGGCATGGATGTCCTTCCCTTCTCTGAACTATCTGTCCTTACTGTGGGAGCAACGTAGGTCCACCTAATGTGGTAACCCCGAAAGAGTGGTCAACAAATTTGCCCTTCAGATACCTGTATGACTTAAGTCAGTGTTTCCCAAACTTATGACTTATGCGTACCTTTTCTAAATTTTTCGTAGCGCTGTGTACCACTAATTAAAAAATGAATGTATTTTTTACTGTAAGAAAATTGCACAAAAGTTCAAAATCACAACTGGCTATTGACACTGTAATTATTAACTGTTAACTCTGCAAAAAATAGCCAATAAAAAAATACGCAGTCGTAAATATTCATGGCTAGCTTTGCTTTTAAATAAAAGTTTTTGAAATTTCCGCTTGTTGCAAGATATTTCTCATAAGAACGCGTACCCCCACTAAACTGTTCCCGTACCCCTGGGGGTACACGTACCACACTTTGGGAAATACTGACTTAAGTCATTCTCCAGGTGGGCATTGGAAAAAAAAATTGTTAAAAAGTAGCAAAAAGCGTATAATAATTAAAAATAAATTATTATAATAAAGTATAAGCTCTTTACAAAGTACTTATTTTTCATATTCTTTTGCGTGCAACTTATGTAATCAGACGGAAAAACAAAATTTGCCTTGCAAATTTTTATAATAATTAAAGCACTGCTTACTTTATATTAATTTATTATTCACTCAGGTTTCATATTCATTTCAGGAGCCTTTCATACAATATATCATAAATTATATAAATTTTTTTTTAACGTTTTGATCGTTAATTCTTATTTTTTTGTTGTCATTTTTAAGACACAATTTATCACTGTCCTGATATTCATTATCAATGTGTAATAAATTATGATTTCATTTCATCATTCACCTGTATAGTTCATTAACTGTAAGTTTGTTTTGCAATTTATCACTGACATGCAACTGACGATACTCTTTCATGATCATTAAAATAATTACATTGTATAACATTGTCTAATAAATTGCAAATTAGTGTACAATAACTTGTTAAGTTGACAACTCAGCTTTCATTTAGGAAAAATCAGTTAGAATTTTCACTTCAGTTTCAAAATAAAAATTTATCTTTAATTTTTACAGATAATTATTCAAAAAAAAAAAAAATTAGGGAATTTTTACTGTTAAAAAATATTTACTAAATGTAGAACAAAAACTAATTTTTTCTGGTTGCAAATAAAATTTTTATAAAAATGTTTCTAATAAATTCTATATATGCAAATAAATTTCAAATAAATATTGGTTTGTGAAATCTTTATATACCATTAAACTTAATATACAAGTAATTAGAATTATGTTTAGTTTTGCAGAATCATAACACAATTTCTACATCTTTTCAAAAATATTATCTTCCAAAAGCATTACATAATTTCCACTTTCTCTCGAAAATGCTGCAGTTTCAGAATAAAAATTCATCTTTAATTTTTACAGATAATTATCAGAGAAAAAAAAAACAGAGAACTTTTACTGTTAAAAAATATTTACTAAATGTAGAAAAAAAGCTCATTTTTTCCGGTTACAAATAAAAATTTTATAAAAGCATTTCTAATAAATTCTTTATATACAAATAAATTCTAATTGCTCTCAAAATTACGTTTAGTTTATTTGTAAAAACACAACAGAATTTTTACATCTTTTCAAAAATATTATCATTCAAAATCATTAAATGATTTCTACATTCTCTCAAACTGCATTGCCTCTCCGAAACATTACATAATATCTAAGTCACTTCAAAAAAATAAAAAAAAATTCTCACAAAAACAAGAATTAAAATAAATTTTCTTTACAAAACTTTAAGTCTACATCCCCTCAAAATTGTTTTCTCATAAAAACATGGTGTAACACGTATATTCTCTCAAAAAAAGTGTCTCACCAAAACAAAACTTCTACTCATTCATAAAGATGTTTTCTCACAAAACATAGAATAACAGGGCTATTCCACGGTAACTTACGTTACATTCACACAAATTTTATTGCACTGAGAACTTAGCAAACAAATAATACTAATACACATATTAAAATAAAGTGATTTCTTAAAATTACAATCAAAACCAAAAGGAATCCAATTAAAATAATTAATATTTTTCAATTTAAACAGTGTAAAAATCTAAAATTAGTGTGGTAACTTACGTTACCGAAAAAGGAATGGCATAAATTTGCAATATGCTTGAAGGCAAAATTCTGTTCTTATACAAAAGTTTCATGATTAAGATTATATGTATAATTTTTCTGATATGTTTAAATATTTATTATGGCTAGATTTAAGATTTTATTTCAAAAGTTAAATTAAATATAATTTTTTAAGTGGGTAATTTACGTTACAGTAACTTACGTTACGAAATTCCCTTTGTATCAAACTTTTATTCCAATAATGTACAAATGCAAACTAAGTTATTTAAACAGTATAGTGCAAGGAGGAAAAGTGTACATGAAGTAAATTCAGGTACTTTTGATTCACATATAACTGCAAACTTATTAAGTCCTCTATTATCAACTAGTACAGGGGGATCAGTTCTTTTCACCGTGTTTTCCTTCTGGTAGAATATTTCGTCTCTTTTTTCTGGCCATTTACAATAGATTCCCACAGCAGCCAGTACATTGGCTTTGAATTCTTGCACTTCAACAGACATTACCACCCCAGGACCTATCTAACCATATATCAACCACCAGCTTTTATCTTGGATACATCATTTTCTTTTTCAACATCTTTCACTAAAAAAATCTTTTCTGGTATGCCTTCTTGTACTCTTAAATGGTGGATCTGCGTAATGTTTTTAATCTGTGGAGCTTTTGAGAATAGACTAGACACTCCACTCATCTGTTCTAGAGACTCACACTCATCTGTTTTTTTCCAAACATAAAATAAATTTCGAAAGAATTTCGAAAAATGGAACATTATAAATTTTGCTGCAGGCTTCCTTAGTCAATCCGAACTTTTCATGATACTTTCCTGGAAGACAAACATTTTCTGGAAGTTTGCTACTAAGCAAGACATGCTTTGGACGGAGCTCAAAGAATTTAGTTTTTCCTATTTTACATTCTGGATTTTCTTCCATAAACGTTTGGTGCATTTCTCGAACTGAATTAAGATGCCGGGCTTGTACTTTCGTTTTGCTACAATTAGCATCTCTAATTATAACTACATCCTTAACTCCTGGTGCCTGTCGAGAGATTTCGTCCAATTTTGAAAACATATGAATGCCAACACCCAAATTAATGACTTAATGCAAAGAGCTTAGTTAAAATTAATATCATAAGGCAGTGATAATTTATTTAAAATTTNAGCTCTTTACAAAATACTTATCTTTCATACTCTTTTGCGTGCAACTTATGTAATCAGACAGAAAAACAAAATTTGCCTTGCAAATTTTTATAATAATTAAAGCACTGCTTACTTTATATTAATTTATTATTCAGTTAGGTTTCATATTCATTTCAGGAACCTTTCATACAATATATCATAAATTACATAAAAATTTCTTAGCGTTTTGATCGTTAATTCTCATCTGTTTTTTTTTTTGTCATTTTTAAGACACAATTTATCACTGTCCCGATATTCATTATCAATGTGAAATAAATTATGATTTTATTTCATCATTCACCTGTATAGTTCATTAACTGTAAGTTTGCTTTACAATTTATCACTGACATGCAACTGACGATACTCTTACATGATCATTAAAATAATTACATTGTATAACATTGTCTAATAAATTGCAACTTAGTATACAATAACTTGTTAAGTTGACAACTCAGCTTTCATATAGGAAAAATCAGTTAAAATTTTCACTTCAGTTTCAAAATAAAAATTTATCTTTAATTTTTGCAGATAATTATTCAAAAAAAAAAAAAAAAAAATCAGGGAATTCTTACTGTTGAAAAATATTTACTGAATGTAGAAGAAAAACAAATTTTTTCTAGTTGCTAATAAAATTTTTATAAAAATGCTTCTAATAAATTCTTTATACACAAATGAATTTCAAGCAGATATTGATACATAAAATCTTTATATACCTATGAACTTTATATACAAATAATTAGAATTATATTTAGTTTCGCAAAATCATAACATAATTTTTACATCTTTTCAAAAATATTATCTTCCAAAAGCATTACATAATATCTACTTCCTCTCAAAAATGCTGCAGTTTCATAATAAAAATTCATCTTCAATTTTTACAAATATTTATCAAAGAAAAAAAAATAGAGCATTTTTACTGTTAAAAAATTATTCGCAAATTTACTGAATGTAGAAGAAAAGCTCATTTTATCTGGTTACAAATAAAAATTTTATAAAACATTTCTAATAAATTCTTTATATGCAAATAAATTCTAACTGTTCACAGAATTGCGTTTAGTTTATTCACAAACTCATAATAGAATTTTTGCATCTTTTCAAAAATATTATCATCCAAAATCATTAAATGATTTCTACATTCTCTCAAAGTACATTGCCTCTCCAAAACACTACATAACATTGAAGCCATTTCAAAAAAAAATTTCCCACAAAAACAAGAATTAAAATAAATTTATTTTACAGAACTTTACGTCCACATCTCTTTAAAATTGTTTTCTCATAAAAACACGACGTAACACATATATCCTCGCAAAAAAGTGTCTCACCAAAACAAAACTTCTACACATTCTCAAAGATGTTTTCTCACAAAACATAGAATAGCATCTACACATTCTCAAAAATGTTGTCTTACCAAAATATAATTTCTATATCCTCTTAAAAATGTATTCTCACAAAACAAATTCATTGAGTAATAACTAAATATTTCCAAAGTGGTTGGCTCACGAAAATAAAATTTTATCTATGCTCTAAGAAATATTCTTTTATGAAACAACATACCTATATCTTCTCTAAAGGTTATCTCACAAAAGTATAATTTCGAAATCCTCTAAAAAAATTTTTCTTATGAAACATAGAGAGTAATACCTATATCTTCTCAAAAGGTTATCTCACAAAAGTATAATTTCGAAATCCTCTAAAGAATATTTTCTTATGAAACAGAGAGCTTTATATCTTCTCAAAAAGGTTATCTCACAAAAATATAATTTTTACATCCTCTAAAAAATATTTTCTTATGAAACATAGAGAGTAATATCAATATCTTCTTAGATAGGTTACCTCACCAAAATATTTTTTCTTCTTCCTTTAAAAAATATTATCTCCCGATTCATAGAGGAACACCTATATAATCTCAGAAATTTTATCTCACCAAAATTTAACCGCCACACCCTCTCAAAAATGTTTTTTCACAAAAACAAAACTTAGTATCGGCATAGTTCCACATCCTCGAAAAAATAAATTTTTGCAAAACATAGAGAGTAATATCTATATTTTCTCAAAAATGATGTCTGCCAAAATATAATTTCTGCATGCTCTGAAAAAATTTCTCTCAAAAAAAAAGTAATATCGACATCTTATCAAAAACGTTGCATATTTTTATTGTCTATTTTTTTACTCAAAACTATTTTTTGACTGTGACAATGTCCCTTAAATCTATAGCATTTTTGAAGTATATAAAAGATTATTAGGAGTTTTTTTTTTCTTTTTAATATTTCAAGTTTGTTACAAATGTAACCTTTTGCAGCCATGCAATAGCTGATTAAAAAAATCCAATATAATTCTAAAATATATTTTGGAAAAGTGTCACAATTTCTCAAAAAATTAGTTTCTAGAAGATGAAGCCATCATGTTTTATAAAAACCGAGATATTGGGGGAAATATTAATCTCTCTGGTATATAAAGTTAAATAAAAAAACAATTTCGAAATAATATTTAAAAAATATCAAATATAGAGAAAAAAAAATTAAGTCTATTTAATGTTTGTTTTTTGTTTAAGGTGTCTACGAAAATAAAAATACACGATTTTTTCTTCGATTTTTTTTTTTACAATTTTTCTCTGTATAGCGCTGTAACTACTCTATTTTACTATATAATTTACTTGAAAACTTTTTTAAGTTTTTTTACAGTGCACTTAAACTCGAAGTTCTTAATTTAAGCGAAAGAACACATTTATTCCATAAAGAAAATAATCAACATTACATAGTCGATTTATTTTTCTTCGAAAAAAATACTTGTTTATTCAAAGCCACTACAAAAATGAATCCAATGGAAAACAAAAACAAAACTATTCTCAATACCTCCCTGTTTTTTTTTTTTTTTTTTTTTTTTGCTTTTTTAAATGATAAACGTTGAGTGCACCAAATGTTAAATATTTTTTTTTAAAAAAGTGCCTTTTACAATTGCTGATTTTATTAATCTACTATAGTTTCCGCTTTTTTCTCCTGTTTTTTTTTTCAATAATTATTTCTTGTGATTATTATTCGGGTTCCTTTAATAAATGTTTGAACTAATGTTATTACACTTCAATCCGAAATACTTTTTCGAAACGAACGAATCGATATTCACTTATATTACAACAAAGAACGTAATCAAAATAGCATCTTCGATTTATTCTCCCCAGAAAAAAAAATAAAAAAAATACTTGTTTATTCCAAGCAGCTACAAAAATGCATCCAAACTGAAAACAAAACAAAACTGTTACGCCAAACACATTCCAAAGACACCATTTTCGTCACCATATCCACGCCAAATTCGCAAAAAGAACCAAAAGGAGGAGGCAAAAAAACAGTGATAAAGTGAATAAACAAAAATTGTGGAGGAATGGTTGAAGCAAATAAACATCACCCTGAATTGACGATTGCTGGATGTCCAGCCAAAAACTCTCTTCTCAGTGATATAAAAGACTGATCCCTTTTTCTCCTCTCTTTCTCCATCCTCCCTTTCTCCCACTCCTCTGGGGTCTCCCTAGGGTCCAGTAACTGTCGAGGCGCTCCGTCTGTGCACCCATTACTTTGATCTATAGCTGACGTCTGTCTGTTTTGTAGAACCAACAAAGAGTGACAGAAGAAGGGATGTATGTGTGTATGTGCATGTGCACATTCCTTGCTCCTCATCCTCCGCTTCCTTCTCCTTCAGCTCAAACTGCGTGAGCGTGAATTCGCATTTGTGTAGGATAGCCGCTAATAAATCAAGAGTTTGGGGTGTGCGAGTCTGGGCTATAGCTCACGCGTTTTTCACTGCTCCTAACTTGAGAAGGTGGTATATTAGGAAGGGGGGGGATGTTAGGAAAAAAAGAAAGACAAGGTGAGGGTCGGTATATAAATTAAATCACGTACATGTTTTTTGGCCTGCACTGAATTAACACTGATTAAAAATATGTGTTACTTAAAGTCTAGAAGAATTCTTGATTATGCATGCATTTAATACGATATTTAATATTTATCAGTGCATCGTAATTAATATATTATTAATATTTATTAATATATATGCAGTCAAACCCCGATATAGTGAACCTTCAAGGGACCGAAATTTCTGTTCACTATAACCGGGAGTTCACTATATCCGTTCCTCAAAAAATTCTTGATTATGCATGCATTTAATACGATATTTAATATTTATTACTGTATCGTTATGAATATATTATTAATATTTATTAATATATATACAGCCAAACCCCGATATAGTGAACCTTCAAGGGACCGAAATTTCTATTCATTATAACCGGGAGTTCACTATATCCGTTCCTCAAAAAATTTTAACCAATGGTTCCGACTTCCTTCCTTTTATTATACATTATTTAAATAAATGACCAATAAAATGAAATAGAAAAATGACTAAAAAATAATTCGTAGTAACAAAATTTGTGCTAACTTATTTTTATTTTTTATTACTCTTCGTCTTGTGTGCAAAAAAAAATTAGCAATCTTTAGCTGATTCAGGGAAAATTTCGTCCATGCATCTGCCTGGGTTGGCTTTTATTTAAGGATGGGAAAGTGAGATAAAAGTAGCAAACAAAAAAAGATGCTTATCGTTACATTCCACTCTATAGAGGGTTTTAAGAATCAGTATAAGTATTTATTTTGAAGTGGACATTTCAAAATTATTACAAAAAAATGAAAGAAAAAAATCAGTCGAAGTCAGAAAAAAGTTCATAATATCCAACTACCTCACTTATTTAGTTCACTATATCCACAAAAAATAACATTATACGTGTATAGCTAGGCACGGGACCGAACATTTCGTTCACTATATCCGGGAGTTCACTATAAACAGTGTCTACTATAGCGGGGCTTGACTGTTTTTAATTTTAATTCATATTACATATAAATATAATAGATTTATAAGTAATAGAATTTAAATTAAGCATAATTGTTTTTAGCATGGAAATTAAAAAGGATTAAGGATGTGTAATTACTAAAAGCAAAGTCTCGAAGAATTCTTAATTGTGTGATCATTTAATATGATATTTAATATTTATTAATTTGTAACGGGATTATGCGTTTGACGTGATGCCATGAGGTTCTTAAATTGGATATTTGGATATTGACTAAATTGGATATTGACTATAATTGAATTGAAATTTAAAAAGAAGAATTGCATTAAAATTAAATTCTGCATTGATACTAACAAGGAAAAAGGATGCTATTTAAGATAAAGTAAGGTTTAGATAATGGGTATATTTTTGTATTATACATTTGACATAAAGCCATGTTGTTCTAAAATCTTGTATGTTGACTCCAACTGAATTGGAATTAAAAAAATAATTGCATTAAAATTTTTAAAATAAGGTATCATATATATAACGGATTTATGTTGGGATTGTACATTTTGTATGATGCGATATTATTCTTAAATTCAGTATTTTGAATTCCAGTGCATTAAAATTAATAAGGGATTTCAAAGAAAGTAAATTTTATATTATAACTAAAAATTAATAAAGAAAACTGCAAAATTAAGATAAGGTTGAGACAGCAGACATTTAATTGGATTATGTCTTTGACCATGGCTTATATACTTGATACAATATGCATGATGGCATGATAGATTCGTAAAATAGATATTCTGATACTAATTGTATTGAAATCATAAGGGATTACGGTTACTAGTAAAAGTAAGTTTTGGAAAAATTTCCTTGATGTGTATGTACTTGATTTTTTCCCATCTTATTTTTCTTAAAACTGTGTACTTTAATTTTTACTTTAAATCAAAAATGCGAAAAAAATAAGAATAATTTTGGAATCTAACTTAACTTGAAATCTAACTAAAAATTCTTAAAGTTTTAAGACTTATGAATTGATTTGATTTTATAACCATCGTTGAACAGCCGACCCATTTTTTTATGAGTTGAGGACAACTAATGTTCAACTCCGCAGCCTTGTAATTTTTGAACCCAATCCGGAAGACAAGGGAACTCCTGGATGGAATATTGGAAGAAATTTTGACGTCGTGGAGGACTTTTTGATGGGGCTAACCCGCATTTGCGTTACATGGAGATGAAAACCACGAGAACCTCCCACAGTTAGCCTGGCGACAAGGGGACTCTAACCCATGATCCGTCTTCCACTGAGGATATTTCACGTCAGCACTGTGGTCAGTGTAAGCCGGATGCGGAATTCGTATCGACTGGACCCACGCGGCTCCCAAGATTTATGATTGAATATTATATTGTTCTTGTTTAAGGAATATTTTTGGAATTACGAAAAAAAGAGCACCGAAAAAAATAAGCATCCGAAGAAAAAGGCCGAAGTAAAGAGCACCGGAAATATTCCCCAAAAAATAGAAACGAAAATATAGCACTGGAAAAAAGTGCCCCATGAAAAAAACACCAGAATAAAAAGGCACTTTATGAACTAATTTATAAATGCAACTTCAAATTAGATTATGGCCGTTGAATTTAAATCTAATGAAGTTGAATAATTATTCGAACAAAATTAGATATTTAAAAAAAATAATAATAATAATAAAGAGGAACATTAACATACCGATAGGAATTTTCTCTCATTTGCACTTTTTGGTTGAATCAGATTGCCCTTGCTTGCTGCTACTCTCTACTTCGTGATCTCAAGTGATTTCTAGTCCCAGTCAACAATCAAAACTGTTGATTTACAAAAAAATATTGTCAAAATTTATGATAACAAATTAAGAATGACAATATTTATTTATATACATAGCTAATCAAAAATTCATGGCTAACAATGAAACATCTTAAACAGCAAAAATTAATTTTTCCTTAAAAATGAAATTCGGCTTAAATAAATAGCCAATTCCAGACATTGTTTTATAAAACTCTACATTTAATCCATCCACTCTTACATGAACAGTTGAAAATGTGGTTTCCTGGGACATTTTTTATTTCAACTTAGTAATAGATAACATGTATTTATTCTATTTTACTCGAAGCTTGAAACTTCGGCAACATTAAAGAAATTTCAAATAAATATATATATTTTTTTTTAAATTATTTCCTTAAAATACGAGGTTCACAGAAGATTCGAGATTCTTTTAAACACAGTCATAAATATCATAGTTTAGAAATACAATAGTTTTAAGTCTTTTATTCTTACAATAACTAGTGAAATATATAAAAATCAAAGAAAAAGAATCAAAAAATGAAATTGAAACCAAGTTAAGAGAGACAGTATACTACAGTTAAAAAGGTTAGGTTGAATCAAGGAATATCGTTCTTTTTGTCTATCGATAATGAAAACAATCTCTCTCAATTCCCTCGCGCGTTAGTTTTGGAGCATCATTTATAAATATTATGTTATCAGAGTTAATTAATAGTCGTAATTAAACAAAAATTTCAAGCACCTCGTTAGTAAGTATATGAATTTAACAATCAATTCAATTTCTGACCCTTATGTCAAAATTTAATGTAATTAAGTAATTTTTTCATTACAACATGCATCTAGCTGTTTTTTAATTACATAATAAAAGAGATAGATTACATAACAAATAGATAGATATTATATAATAGATAGATTTGTAAATTATTTATTATTCATTATCTATTTATTATATAATAAATAGATAGCTCTGTAAAATTAAATTTAATTGCAAATTATTCCCGTCTGAATATTTTTAATAGTTTTAAAAAACTAAATGATGACCAATGTAATTAATTAAAATAATAAGTACCGGCTAACATATAGAAAATAAAAGTATATTATAGAAAACAAAAATGACAATTGAGAGTTAGTATGAAAATAATGGCGTACTTAGTATGATAACTTGGATCATGGAAAAAAAGCACTGGAAAGAAGCACTTCATTTACTATTAACATCCGATTACAACATCCGATATTAACATCCGATCCTAAATTTAACATCCGATTTCAGTCTGGTCATTAAAACCTAATTTAATGTAATTAAATATTTATTCGAAGGTATCTAGGTAATTTTTATAGAATTAATTAATAAACAAAGATTAATTTCAAGCTCACTGGAAAGTTTTTTAATTATTTTATATATTTTAATGCAATTATATAATATATTATAGTATTATTAATAACGCCTAAGTAACGTATCAATTAAATTAATTAGCAATAGTCTCTCAGGTGCTTAATTTTTTGACAACTTGAAAATATAAACAAAAATATTGTATTATTTCAATATTATTCAAAAAAAGTTTTAAAAAATGACTAGTTGAAAAAGTGGAATTAGTATATTATTATTGTGTTACAGTGCAATATGAGTATTAATTAAAATTTTGACAAATTTATAATCGTTCAAGAGTAGTAATCATTTTGCATGAAGTGAGAAAGGTTCTTTCACGTAAACTTTAAATTAATGCTTAGATATTAATTTATTTATTTTTAAAATTCTGATTTCATTCAAATAAATATTTAATTACATTAAATTCTGGTTATATAGCCTGAATTGAATCTGTTGTTAAATTCATATAATTACGCACTTTTTTTTTCAGATTCTCTTTTTTTCCTTAGACCGCTGATGCTCGATTAACGTAATAAGTTTCCTAACTATGAAAAGACGGAATCATCTGGTATCTTATATTGAAAACTATCTTTACTTAAACATGATTTTTGTTGTTAAAATTTCTCATCTTTATTATTGAATTTGAAAGTCATTCTATCTCGCCTATACATATCCATATAATATCTTTCATGTAGTCTACAAAAAAAAGGTTAAAATCGTCTCAACCAGAACCATCTGTCTCACCCATTCTCACTTTCTATAATTTAAGTGCCGATTCCATAGTCCACCATTCACCTGTTCTGGAACAATTCCCTTCTAGAACACACAATTAACGGACGGCTTATAACTTTTGGAATCAAGGCATCTGTTTTATTGTGTGTTAGAAATACGAGATGCTATGAAATTTATCGTTTAAACCAGGTGGCCCAGTTTATGGAAAATATATATTCCTTTCCTTCGCTCAAGTGGGAACAGACGGTCAAACAGGCACCCATAACAAGGAGGGGGGGTTGTGCTCAGGGCTCAGACTGTAATCTTTAGAAGCTCGATTTTCTCTTTGGCAGATTTATGTCCATCCGTTGATGGAAAGGTTTTAAACAAGGAAATCCCAGAAAATATTACATTTCTCCCTCCCTTATATCCATTACTTATTCTTTTTTAGTCCATATAAGCACACCAGGTACGTCACGTCACCCATGACTCCATAAATATACTCACATGGAGTCGGTCTGTTTTCACCTTCGTTTTTACGTTTGAGTAGCAAATCAGGCGATTTGATTTCCTTTTCTACGTTTGACAGTGGGATTTATTACCCAATTTTTTTTTTTTTTTTGATGATTCCCCTTCGCGTTCTATACTGTGGTATGTGTAATAAAATTGGATGGAATTTTAAATTTATTTTCTATGTGGGATCTCAACTAAATATATTTTGGGCGTATTATACGATATCTGTGTCATTTAATTAAAATTAAGTATATGTATATATGTTATATGTACAATGGTGTTCAAAAAGAATTTGCATATTTTGTTGAATTTTTTAAGAACCACTGAGCGAAATTAACTACTACTTCAAAACAAAGATATAAATCTTGTGTTTCAAATACGTGTGTGGGAGCGAAACTGATAGAGGAATGAACGTGCGCATGGCAGCATCTTCATTTCAACATCTTGCTAAATTTCTGAGAGTTTTTTTTTCTTTTGCATTAATCCTAACCGATTTTATATTTTGATTTCAAACAGCAGAAATGAGTAACCACCAACGTTTAGATGATAGAATGACCCAAAGTCTCAGGCAATTTCAGGATTCTGTAAGAGACAGCTTGGGCAAGGTCAACCAAGAACCACACAATCAACGAAAATAGGCATTTATCAAAAGCATTTAACAGGGATGCTACAGCTTCTCAGCTTTCTTGTGACCTCTACGCGGCCACAGGAATCCGAATTTTAAGGGTTACAGTTTCCAAAATGCTTCAAGAGAGAGAACGCCGTCTGCAAGAAGATATGCTGTTTAAGTCCCAGTGACTTCTGCTAATAGAGAAGCCCGTTTAAAATGGTACCGACATCATAAAAATTGGAGCATAGATCAATGGTCAAATGTTCTCTTCACTGATGAGTTGCATCGGCCTAACGACTGATTCTTGACGTACTTTCAAGGACCAGGTACCTCTTACCAGCCTTCTAATGACCGAGAAATCCACCATTATGGCGACCAATGATTGATAATATTGTCAGGCATAATTCTGGTTTCTTGCACACTCCTCCATACCTTTGAAAGAGGTACTGTGATTGGTCTGAGGTATAGGGATGAAGTCTTGGAGCCGTATGTTCGCCTTTTTAGGAGAGCAGTAGGTCCTGATTTCATTTTAATGGATGACAACGTGACACCAGACAGAGAACTTCTGGTTGACCATTTTCTGGAAAATGGAGATATTCACTGAAGGGATTGATGGATCTCCAAACCTCTACCTGCCATATAGAACATGTCTGGGACGCTTAGGGGAGGGCAATCACAACACGCAATTCGCCCACCGAAAACCAGCCACGGCCTGAAAAACAGCGTTACTGAACGAGAGGGACAAACTGCTGCTCATTAACTACCTTATTTCCTGTATATCTGTTCATATGAACGAGGCCTGTATATCTATCTGTACGAAGGGCCATACATCCTATTAATTCATTTTTTTATTCAACTCTTCAACCACTCTTGACCTCAACCGCGATTAGAGTTACACATGATCATGCATGATATTATTTTTGTTTTATATCAACCAACGTTCAAACAGTTTTGTCCTGTAGTTATTTTGGGGATAATCAACCAAATATAAAAATTCTCTTAATTTTGAACACGAGTGTATATAAGTTGCGTAAAAATTCTACAATGTTTACCTCCAATAATTTCTGGGCCTAGAACCTAATTTCTATGCCTGCTAATTAAAACTATATATATGTTTATAAGTTACATGTATATAAGAAGTTATATAAAAGAATCTAATATATACCTGAATTAAATATTTTCTGGATGTAGAACCTGATACCTTTTTCTATCAGTTGAAGTTAAACAGTTGTGTAAGTAAGTTATATACACTAGTCATATATAAATACATAATATACGCAATTAAATATTTTCGGGGTGTATTACTCAATGTCTCCGTCTGTTAAATTAAATTTTATGTTTATCTTTATAAGTTATATCAATAAATTATAAGTTATATAATATAATTGACATAAATTTGTTAATACTAAGTTCTTATTTATAGAACTGAAGTAAATGTGAACCCAATAGAAATTTTGCGAAAAATATGACTTAAATTTTATTTTACTTTCAAATTATTTTTATTCAACAACTTACAATCCCAACGAATTTGTGTATTGTTAATTATGCATTTTATTTATTTTTAGTCTTATTTAATTATTCAGTTAAACCAAAACCATTGGTCTTATCTACTTAATTTTAACAATTGTCGAATGAATTTTACTGAAATAAATATAAGTGAATTCAAAATTTGCATTTTTCATTCCAAAAGTATGTAAAATTTATAACTCAAATTTTACTTTGCATTCAAATAACTTTTATACAATAGCTTAATGTCTTAAACGTATGTACAAATTTTAATAGCTGTTATTTATTTATGTATTAGAATCAAAGCAGTTTTATTTATTTGTTCATTCAATAACTTTTAATTTATTAATTTTTAAATTATTTTATTTAGATTTTGTAATTTGTGTTAAATTTATAACCCACTCTTAACATACATGTAAAAACCTATTTTACTGCAATATTTCGTGGGAAAAATTACTCCACCTTTTAGTTGCATCTTTACAGAAATTTTAAAGTTGCAGCTTTAACTAAAACTAAAGTCAATAGTTTTCTGAATTTTGTACAATTATTTTACTTAATAATTTTAATTTATGTTATTAATAAATTTATGTATTTAAAATCAATCAAATCATACAGTTACAACAAAATCAAATCATTCCCTAAGCAATTCTTTTATATTTTTATGAGTGCGTGTACTTTATTAAAGTAAGTTAGCATTTTAATGCAAACAATTAAATTTGAACACCTTTTTGAAATTATATGCATTATTCTTTGTACTATATCTCTTATATTTCTTGACATAAATCTTCTTACACATAAAACCAATATAGTTAAATAATGAAGCCAATAAAATCAAATAAAAAAGTCAATAAATGTTCAATAATAAAGTCAATAAATTTAAGCGATAATGCCGATAAAGTTATAGAATCGTTTTTCAATGCTGATATAGTTAAACATCTCTTTAAAGTTATGTACTCAATAATTCTACATAAATTGAAGTTACGCATCTATCATAAAACTTTATTAAAAAATATGGCAAGTTGTGTATCGCTGTAATTTTATGGGTGGAATTTTTTTCAATATTTAGCCAGGATCATATATCTTAAATCAACTTATCTGAATGGAGCCATGTCAACTGTATATCAGCCACTCAACGGGAGCAAGCCAACAGGATTGTTAAAAAATCAAATGTTTATAAAGTTAAACAATAACGTTGATTAAGTTAAACAATAAAGTTGAACATCTCTTAGGATTCATAAAAGCAATAATTCTCCTTATATTAAAGTTACGTAATCAATCATACAAATTCATAAAAAAGAGTATGGTAAATTGCACACTGCTGTACAACACATGGAAGTAATTTTATGACCGGATTCTTCTTTCAATATTCAGGCAGGATCATGTACCTTAAATCAACTTATTTGAATGGAGCCATATCAACTGTATATCAGCCATTCAACGGAAGCAAGCCTATAGGCTTCTTAAAAAATCAAATGTTTATTAAGTGAAACAATAACGTTGATAAAGTTAAACAATAAAGTTAAACATCTTTTAGGATTCGTAAAAGCAATAATTCTTTTTATATTAAAGTTACGTAATCAATCATACAAATTCATAAAAGAGTATGGTAAATTGCACACTGCTGTACAACACATGGAAGTAATTTTATGACCGGATTCTTCTTTCAATATTCAGGCAGTATCATGTACCTTAAATCAGCATATGATTTGAAAGGAGCAATGTCAACTGTATATCAGCCACTCGACGGGAACAAGCCTACCGACTTGTTAAAAAATCAAATGTTTATAAAGTTAAAAAAAAAAGCCAATAAAGTTGAACAATAATGTTGATAAAGTAAAACAATAAAACCAATAAAGTTAAACATCTCTTCGGATTTACATAAACTATAATTCTTTTTATATTAAAGTTACGTACTCAACCATTCAAATTCATAAAAAAAAGTATGGTAAGTTGCACACTACCGTACAACACATGGAAGTAATTTTATGACCGGTTTTTTCTTTCAATATTTAGGCAGGATCAAGTATCTTAAATCAACTTATGATTTGAAAGGAGCAATGTCAACTGTATCAGCCACTCGACGGGAACAAACCTACAGACTCGTAACAAAATCGAAAAAAAAATGGTGTGTTCATGTTCTTCCATTTGCATAGAAGGGGGGTAATATGTCATTCTGTTCTTTGTGGGGTGAAAAAATTCAACCTCTATCCCCTGCCGGTGTTCTTTCAGATGCAAAACCTTGCATCGCCTGTCTGTCCATTCGTCATCAGGCAGCGATTCCGACAAAGAATTCTTTTCACAAAAACTAGCAGACGTTGTCTGATTATATATTACTTCTAGGTTGCCTTTAGTGTAATAAGATATGTTTTGCAAGAATTTTTTTTTCCTCCTGATTTTTCCTTTTCAGATAGCAATAATCCCTACTGTTCAATAGTTTACATTGTACTTTGTATCTGTGTGATGATATATTCTATTTGAAGGATTTTTCAATGCTTGCTAAAGTCTTTATGCGTATCAAGGTATAAACTACAGCGCAATAAATTGAAGTATTTTTTTTTTTCCTTATAGTATTCTCAATCGAGAAAGATAAATCTTTAAGCCGGTTAAAGGAATGCAAATACTTGCTTTGAACTTTATACCTGATTTCCTTTACAATATAAAATTATATACTTTCTTACAGACGCGAAATATAGCATGTCAAATTTGAATAACTGTGTAAAAAAAACCACTAATATTTTTTCTTTCTTTTTTACAAATAGTTCTTATCTTTCTATTGAACTGTTTCTTTTAATAGTTTTTTAAGAACTTTGAAAAAGAGAGTTTTGACTTAACATTTGGTTCAAGTAGTATGTCTAAAATTCTAAAAATAATTCTGTTTGTAGTTTAACCCCTTGACGATCGATTAATTTTCAAGAAAACGGTCATAAAAGCGTCTATTTTGCCAAATACACGTATTTGATTAGTGTTAGTATCTAGTTTAAAATAAACTAATTATTTACAATTGCCTTAAAAATATCTTGGTACTGCTATATTGTGTGTAAAATGATAAATAAAATTTTTTCCGGGCGAAAGAAATGAACTAGCTTTATTCTTATTGGCGCATTACTACTGAACACTCCAGCCCGTCAATATCACGGGAGCGAGAAATAGCGAGTGAAAACTCACCCCGTCATTTTCACGGGAGCGAGAAGGAAGGGGTTAAAGGGTTACACGCATTTTGAAGGTGAAAAAGAGTATTTTTCCTAACTTTTTTAAGCGTTATAAAGTGTTATATTATTAATACTTTTAGGATTTAAAATAACGATGTTTAAACAGTATATTATAACACTAAATTTTCATCAAGAAATATTATAAATTCAGCCCTTGTAGACTGACTTTTAAAAGGCAATTAGAAAAGTATCTTCCATTTCCTGACTAGCTAGAGCAATCTCATCTCCTCAGGACAAATAACCCTAATGACAGTGTAAGTTTCAATCTTTTCCTGACCACTACAAAAAGTTCACGACCAAAGTTAATTTAGCGTCTGTCAAATAATAGCAAATGCGATTTTCCGTTAAACCTGGATCACGCTTGAAATATTTTAGACATAATCGAGAGTTACTCTAGAGCTTGGACTTTTTATTAGCGAAAAATTAAAATAAGCTGTCCAAAAAATTACTGTTGGAACATGTTTAATTATCTTATTTTTTCATCTGCAATTGTACGAAAAAGGTGGAAAGGTAATTTCAAGTCACATTTTTTTTATTTTTAGCTGTCAAGGAGAGCATAACGTGAAAATCCTGCATAACAATAAAATAAAAAAAATTTACAGTAATGATATATAAGGCTAATTATTTCTTTTTGAAGTTATTTTAAAAAAATTTTAGTGTGTTTACCTTAGTCGAAACATAAGTCAACAATTAAAATTTAAAATACAGCATTTGTTAACAGCTTTGCGAAAGAGGAAAAAAATGTGCCATTTAAATTAATTCACTAGTTTTCGTTCCAGAATTTTCTTTTATTCATCTTAAATTACCTATTTACATTTTAAATAGTTAATTGGTGATAGCTTGTTAATAGCGCGAGAGAAAGAGCTACATGAATTTTTAAATGAGCCTTAATTAGGATCTTTAAAAGCTGTTGAACAAGAATGAATATCCTTTTTGCTTTAATTAATTTATTTTTCTTAGAACATAAAAACTTAAAATATGCGAAATATATAATACGTCAGAAACAATTGGAGATCTATTTTCTTATTAACATTTCGAGTCCTTTTATGCCAACATAACATAAAAAAATAAAAAAAATTTGGAAGAAAAAAATATTTTCCTTAAAACTAGAGATCATAAGAACCATTTATTAAAATAACTTTCACAATATTCTGGGTAGTTTTCTTTTCGGGGGAAAAACAGGAAAATAGTGTTATATAAAATAACAAAAACGAAAACACCCACTCCCATATTTAAAACCGACAACAACATGTGTAATTTTGTACTTCGCATTATAAAAGCGAGAAATTAGTTTTTAAAGATAAGCCTAATTTAGCGGGATGGTGATATCTAAAACAATAGTAGACGAAAAAAGAAAAAGAAAAAAAAATCGTTTGCGTTCAGTCAAGTGGCAAGAGAAAGGGGTTTTTACTTTCACACAAGTCATTAATTACGTTAAAAATTCTGCGAGTGAAGATTAAAAAAGGGACTAAAAAAGAATACATTATCCTTCTAAATATCGCTTCGACGATATCTTTTTTTTTTCTGTATATTTTCCCCAGAAAAGCTTTTCATTCTGTCGTCGTTTTCATCATGTGTTTTCCAACTTTTGTATGGATCCTAGCTTAGAGCTCTAACTGACACACACTGTATAATAAATGATTGACCACAAAAAAGCATGCCTCAGATAGCTCAAATTATTGGCTCCTCGCTCTCCTCTCTTCCACTCTGGAATAAATTAAAGCTGTCAACTGCAGGTCCTCTCTGTCTCTGTCATTAAGGTTATGAAAGATTTTTAGCCTAACGGTTCGAAAACTTTTTCCCTTTCTGAGATTAAAGAAAGTAGGGGCGGGGGGGAGGCGCAAAGATAGAAAAGGGAAAAGAGACGATACGAAAAGGGGGGGAAGGGATGGAAAAAAATCTTATTTTCGGGATAAACGAAAATTCAGATTAATTACCGCACATGTCTAAGAAATCATCGTTCGGGCGATGATATAACTCATTTAAAAGAATGCAAATCGTGGGACGGAAAAATTGTAAGAAAAGAACGCAGCAGAGGAAACAAAGACTAATTAATGGCAAGGATATATTTTATAATATTTTTTTTCCCTTTTTCCTCATTCTTCGTTTTTCCCTTTTTCTTTCCAGTTCAGAAGCTTAGTTATTATTCCTTTGACAGTTGTTACAAATCGGCGCCCGCAAGCTCGTCTGGTTTTAATTCGTTGTAAGGTAATGATATTCAAGATGGCGAATGACTGATCGGAAGACATTACAATGCTAGGGAAAAGTTATGGGGATTTTTATTCCTGGATTGCGATTTCCTTGGGGGGGAAAAAAGAGATCTGGCATAGTAAGAAATCAATATATTATAATGTAATGAATGAGATTATGGAAATAGTTTTTAATTTGATTTCAGTGTAAATGAATTAACATCGTATTGTTAATATTGAAGAAGATTGAGATTCCTTAACTCAGTTGAAACTGCAAACGGAAAAGTATGAAAAAGTTGTAAAAGGAATACACAGATAATTATTAATTTTGATGAAGAAACTAAGTTAACAGAAAAAAAAATGATATTTTAATTTTCTTTATCTATCCTTATAATGAAAACGTGTATTTCTTTCATAACAAATGAATAGCATAAAACGCTATTTATGATCCCAGTTTCGCTAATTTACTAAAGAACAAAATTAATTTTAAAAAAGAGAAAAATTTGCCTAAAAAATAAATAGAACAAAACGTTAATCGGCAATGTTTCACCAATTTACAGTGTTTAGATAAAAAGTTCCGTTTTATTACTCAGATAAGTTTTATTAAGCTTTTTGAAAGCAAGAAACAACAACTACACTCTAAAAAATTCCGGATCAAGGTATGGTATAAAATACCAGAACTTAGGTGCATCAGAGCCTTGTCTTCAAGACTGGCTTCAAAACTACTGGGCTACAGAGTTGAGAAACATTGAAAGAACACAACATTGGAAGTCACAAACTTAAAAAAAAAAAAAAAAGAAGAAGAGGAAGAAATTGTGTCGGCTGCCATAAATAAATAAATATGTTTGGATAAAGTATAAGTCAAGCGTTTACCAATATTTTGTAGAATTGTCTTCTCGAATTCTAAAATTATATGGAAATACAACATACAAACTGAAACCAGTTAAACAAAAGTATCCGAGGTGAACTCGGTGGTGTTAGAACAAATACAGTGATAAAGCATGTAACGATGCACTTTAGCATCCAAATAGAGTCTCGGTGCTGCCATCTAGTGTGACAGAAACTAGACGTCCAACTTAGCATGACCAACGGTATCTCACCCAGTTTGGTGGTCCTGAAAGAGTGGATACCACCTCTGGAGAACGTACTAGGTCTGCTCATCGGCAAGACCGATTGTACAGCTCATTGGAAATAAAACAAAAAAGCATGTAGCGAATGTATGCTGTAAAATCTTATACACGTGCGCGTTTTTTTTTACTCCCTGTAAAAGATCCCCCCCCCCCTAAAAAAATCATTATCGGGTAAACATGAGATTTAATGGCACAAAATACAAGTAAGATATAAGAGTGGAAGAGTAAAAAAAAATACCTTAGACAAAAATTTCTGAATTCTGAATGCTTTCGTCAGGATTAATATGTCAGGAACTCATTGAAGAGGTTGAAAAGCATGGAACCTCACACAGAAATGGTTTAAATTAACCTAAGAAGCCTAATATCTGTAAAAATGTCAAAAACGACACGATATGTGTGTTGAAAATATTTCAATAATGCAATAGGTTCAATGACGCAAACATTGAATCTGTGGTTTTATGGCACAAGGTTCAAGTAGGATCTAAGCGAGAAAGTCACTTGGAAAAAGCCTTAGCAACTAATATTTGCTTATCAGTGGAGTTTTTTCTTAACCTATCTGCGAGTCAGAAACCCAACTAATTTTTGCTTATCAGTGGAAGTTCCTTCCTAACCAATCTACGAGTCAGAAACCCAACTAATTTTTGATTATCAGTGGAAGTTCTTTCTTAAACAATCTACCAGTCAAAAACCCAACTAATTTTTGCTTATCAGCGGAAGTTCCTTCCTAACCAATCTACGAGTCAGAAACCCAACTAATTTTTGATTATCAGTGGAAGTTCTTTCTTAACCATTCTACGAGTCAAAAACCCAACTAATTTTTGCTTATCAGTGGAAGTTCTTTCTAAATCAATCTACGAGTCAAAAACTCAACTAATTTTTGCTTATCAGTGGAAGTTCTTTCTAAACCAATATACGAGTCAGAATCCCAACTAATTTTTGCTTATCAGTGGAAGTTCTTTCTTAACCAATCTACGAGTCAGAAACTCAATGAATCGGCTCAGGAGAGCATGAAACATAAAAAAGAAATAGGACCTATCTTAAGTTGTGCTTAGTAGACTCAAATCATTAGAAGTATTAAAAATTGCATAATCAAACTTTCCTTTCATTAAATTATCATTATACTTGAGCTTTCCTATTCATAAAACCAATTTTTGAGGAAACGGAACATTGACAAAAAGTCTTGCATATGGTCACATTTCAAACTCAAATATTTCAATTTATTAAAATTTTGAAAACTGCTGTATTTTCCTTTTTTTTTTTAACTCGAGTTGAAACACAAAAGCAGCACTATAGGTTAGAGAGTGGTATTAGAATGTTTGTTGATCTCTATAAATAATCAGTTAAATTCTTTCCGATCTGCACTTTAACGGAAAATATTTCACTTTATGAATATGTTGAATATCATGGTATTTTTATTTAACTTGTTACGAAATCTAAAAACAGAACTATAGGATTCAGAGTGGTATAACTCTCGCGACAAATATATTGGTTTCTTTTTAAGAATCGTGCTTAATTCCTTCCGAACTGCAACTGAACGGCAAATACTCCAAGTTATTAGAATTATGAATGTCATTGTAAATCTTTTTTAACTCAATATGAAACCTGTTTATCAGTGGGATGGAGTAGCATAACTTCCTTGAAGAGTATACTAGTCTCTTTGTTTTTTTTATAAACTCCTTCCCAAATATAACTAAAGAAATTCTTCAACTTATTACCATTATGAACATGGCTGTAATTTTTCTCCAACTTATTATGAAACCTGAATATAGCTTATAGGATACAGAGTGGCATAGCTTCCTTCAGGAATAAGCTAGTCCCTATGTTTCTCTTTATAAACTCATCCCTCCCAAATATAATTAAACAACAAATAATTCAACTTATTGCTTATTACCACTATGAATATCCCTGAAATTTGTTTTCAACTCAATATGAAACCTGAATAGAACTTATGGGATACAGAGTGGCATAGCTTCCATAAGGAATATGCTAGCCTCTTTGTTTCTCTTTATAAACTCCTTCTAAATATAACTGAACAAATAATTTAACTTATTACCACCATGAATATTGTTGTAGTTTGTTTTCAACTCAATATGAAACTTTAGTAGAACTTATAGGATACAGAGTGGCATAGCTTCGGTAAGGAATATGCTAGTCTCTTTGTTTCTCTTTATAAACTCCCTCTAAATATAACTAAACAAATAATTTAACTTATTACCCCTATGAATATCGTTGCAGTTTGTTCTCAACTCAATATGAAACCTGAATATAGCTTATAGGATACAGAGTAATAATATAACTAAATATAACTAAACAGCAAATACTCTAACTTATTACTATTATGAATATCTTTGGAATTTTTTTTTCAACTCAATATGAAACCTGAATATTACTCAAAAAAATACAGAGTGACATGGCTTCCTTGAAAATATATGCTAGTTTATTCCTCTTTCTTTATTAACTTCTTCCCAGATATAACCTAACAACAAATACTTATTACAATGATGAATATCGTGGTGTTTTGCTGTTTTCCTTTTAACTCATTGTGAATCCTAATTAACATTTACATAAAAATAATTCAGACTCAATACACATAATAACTGTTTTTTCTCACTACCGCTGATAGATTTAATCAATTTTTCAAATTAAACACTATACTCAAAAACCTAGTTTGAAAACAAAAGTACTCGATTTACTTTTCGAAAAATAAATTTGTTTGCATTAAAGTATAAATTGAATAAATATTTAGGCAACGCAATGAAATGGGGTTTTAAACAATTGTAAAGTAATTTTTTTTAAAAAAAATTATATTTTGAATGTAAATTAATTATGAATAGAATGACTAAATATTATTTTTAATCTGGAAAATAATCCTCGGATTGTTTACTTTAAAAAGAAAAATGTTTCAAGTTAATAACGATACTTTCAGAACTACAAAGATATTAACCGTGTTTATTTAATTTGATAAGATTTCGTTCTAAAACTAATTCCATCAACACCAGTTCGAAAAAAACTCATTTATCGCATTTTCTACTTTTCCCTTTTTTAAATTTTGAATACAAATCAAATATTCCTCAAAAGAAAGTAAACTAATCTAATTAGACTAAAGCATAATTGACTTTTATACTTTTAAAAAGCTCAAATATATATCCAAAACATCAACTTCCCCATGCCAACTTTTGAAAAATAAAAGTAAGAAAAAAAAGTTGAGAAATTACTAGAAAATTTAATTTCTAAATATCTGACATTTAAATTTCAAGATTTCAGGCTTAATTATGAATCTCATTTCCATCAACTACGCGGAAAGCTTATCTTCTGGTTTTCACATTTCACAAACAAATTTCTTTCTTTCTTTCAAATCTTCGTATAAAAACCCTCCCCAATCATATTTTACCTTTAGGGATTCTTTTGTAGGGGAAACTCACCATGAATGGGGGGAAAAAATTATTTGATCCAGTTTTATTTATCCTATTAAGAATTGTGAAAAGTATGATGTTACAAAATTATATTTTCTATTTTTCTTAATTTTTCCTAATCTCGTTTTCCTTCCGAGGTTTTGAAAAATGCTACAGCGAGGAACGATGAAAAAGTTTATTCCGTTTTTTTAGTTTCTTCTTTCGAAATTATTTAAATCATGAATGACATCTTTTAAATAGTTTCAGATCTCGTTTTAGGGATTTTCATTATTGCTGTCTTTTTTATTGCACTTTTCGATATACTTAGAAGTCTTTCGATCGCCCGCGGTTAGGAAAATATAATTTGAATTTCATATCACCCCTCTTGTTTTAAAATTAATCTGAATTTCTCATTACATTCAATAATATTTTCATACTCCGTAATCCCATCAGTAAGAAACCAAGATTTCTTTTCATTAAAAAAAAAGTGAATGACAGTGTCAATAAATTAAATATTGTGTTCTTGTTTTGAAGTAGAGAAAATTAATTTTAAACATTGAAAAAAGGGAGAAAACTAAGTTAACTATAATCAAAATGTATGCGTGCTTTGTAAGATTACACTTAAAGATTTTTACCTTTTTTTAAATTAAAAAAGGTATTATGATTACCTCATCAGATATAGAAGATAGTAACTACTTTTACCAGCACTACAGCCGATTGCTCGCCATGCATGTCTAAAGAAATTTTATTCATCTCGATCTATCATTGTCCACTACTCTCCATCTGGACACTACTTGGAAACTTTTCCACGTTATATAACCATCTTGTACGTGGTCTACCTCTCTTTCTTTTTCCTTCTGGGTTCTCATTGTCCCATGTACAGATAGGATCTAGCCATCTCATATGTTAAATTGTTATAAACTTCATTATATTTGGTTCTCTGAATTTTTTGTATTACACAAAGTTGTATCGTAATCTTCACACGTTATTTTCCTTTACTACGCAAAAAATTTTCTCCAGATCTTTAGTTCAAATGAAAGTATCCTATTTTCTTCTGTTTTTTTTCACTTACTTCCTTACATATTCGTCTTACAAAGGTCTTATATAGCTGTTCTTTTTGTTTCGCTACTTAAGTATTTTGATTTGAACTGTGTCCTCTTAATCAAAAGCATCTCCTATAGGCCATATTTATTTTGTATTTAAAAACTGTTTTAATGCCATTATTATTGTTCAAAATTGTCCCCAAGTATTTAAAGTGACCGACTTCTTAAAAAAAAACATATTCTTTCATTTTTAGTGGTGATGAAACAAGCATTTTTCTTGTAACTGCCATGCGTTTTGTATTATCTTCATCGGAAATGAAGCCAAAATTTTTAGATGCAAAAGGTCTCTGAAAGTTTTGGTCACATCTTTCTTAGTTCTACATACAATATCTATATCATCAGCAAATGCTTTTAGATGAAGAATCCAAAGAACTTTTAGATAAAGAATCGAATATAATGTTCTTAATGTTCAGTGACTCCCTTATTCATTTGATCTTATTCTATTGAACTTCAATTACTTCAAGAGTCAAAGCAGATTTTGCTTCGTTTGGAAAATGAAAGGTTAAAATGAAACCGTCTGGCGTTACATGGAGAAAAACACTTCCTGGAGAAAGCCCCCACATCAATTGTACACTAACTTATAAACTGACTGAAACTAAGGATATTTTGTTTCATTACTCAGGCCAAAAACAATATAGGATTCATCAGAAGTAGTTTTCAATTGTATGATTTCGTTTAAATGCAAATTACCTATTCGAAATAAAATTATAGCACACTTTAATGCAAAAATATTTCTTCCTAGCATTCGTGACTTTTCAAGATGTCATTAGCAACAACGAAATAAAAAACCAAAAAAAAAATTATGTCGAAATGTCGATAGTCTCCCAAGGGACCAACAATCATCTGTGGTGATCCAATTCCCCGAAGAATTGTTTCTGCAAAGATATCACAAGCGGTACCCCATATTACAAATGTGTTTACGACCCAAATCGTTGGTAATTCGGAAGAGAAACTACCGTTTATTTCGTGTCTTGGCTTTTAATTGCCCTTTGCAGTCCAGAGGTGGCCTCTACGTCAAATAGCATTGCCAAAAAAAGAAAAAATCTTTCTCCCACCATCTCCCATGGGTGGCATTCTCCCAGAAAATGTTGGTTCAGGAATTAACGGTAACTAACGGCCCATCCGTGAGTTTGGATGAGTAGCAAAGGCTGAAGGGGAAAATTGCTACAGAATATTGATACCAACAAGAAGCTCTAACTTATTCCCGAATAGATGGAAGTAACACGTTCTACGTTTTATGCGTTCCAGTTTAATTCTTCTTGATTGTGTTAGCGTCTGCAGGTTCTGTATGAAGTGCTCTAAGTTCTTCAAAGAATTATGATATTATAGAAGTTAGGTAGGTTGCTAGATAATTAAGTCTTAAAAGAAACATGAAGCTAGCCTTAGGTCTCGGCGAATTTTTTTTCGTTGGGGAAACTCATATTATGTACATTTCAAATACGAAATTTAATAAGATATCAGTTTAAAATTCTTTCCCTTTTACAATATTTCAGGAGCTACGTATTTTTATTATGCACAGTTATTTAACAGACTAAACATGACACTTCAAGGGCAGGATGATGTCTTTAGATCAGACCACCAGATACTACCCAATATGCAGACATTACCTCCAAACCCAGTTTACGCCAAAACAGGTTTTCAACTGCCAGATCATTTTAGCTGCACTCTTTAAATTCGGCTCAACACCGGAGAACATCCTATATAGTCCTCAGGTGACAGAACTCGCAAAACTCATCTTCCTAAACATTGGCAATATTTAGCACTGATATAGATAGGACAACAACATTTAATAACGGTCTATAAGAGCCTCGCTCACTCCGCTGGTGGAGAACAGGGAGTTGTAAGTTCGATCCTGGCAGTCGACTAAACAACTGGAATGTATACGTAGCACGTTAAATTTGTCGTGACTAAACGTCCTCTCATGTGTTGTAGTGTGTAAATTTGGAAATTGCGAAAGCAGCTTAAGCTCAATCCGTGTCGTTTGTTTAGGATCAAAATTACGTGACAGTCACATCATAGTTGTTAAAAGATGGGGCTAGGTGCTTGGTCATGGTGGTTGATGATGATTGTTAGTTAGTAAAACTCATCTTATCGTAGCATTATACATTAATTTTACCACGATGCTATTTTTTTCCATTCTCAGTTTTACAAAAATTGAGTTCTCATGTGATTATCAAATTATTGTTTTAAACACAAGATTTACGAAAAAAAAATTTGCCACATTTTTGCTGTTATATGCCGAAAATAAAGGCAAACCTTGCTTCACTACTATGCAGAAAAATGTTTTTATGTTGAAAAAAATATTAATATTTTTTTAAGACGCATGAGAAGAATATAAATTTGAATCATATTCAATATTCCTCATGTAAATAAAGTTAAGAGCAATGAAAGAAATAAAATTAAATTGAATACTTAAATCAAATAGCAATTTACTTAATCAACTATCAATCGTTCTGTATGGTAGTCAAGGAGTAAGTTTCATTTCAGGAAGGTTCCGCGTTCGAAATCCACATAGGGCATGGCTGCCATTTCTCTCTATCCGTCCCTTCTATCTGGACTGGGGGGGCCATGATTCACCTATATGATGCTGAAGAAAAAAAGAGCTCAACAATACCACCCGTTAAGTACCATGTGGCCATATTGCTGGTTCAAAACTAAAACGACACATCTGCAAACGTGTAATGCCTGCAGATGTGTCGTTTTAGTTTTGAAGCAGCGATATGTTGACAAGTGGTCTCGTACTTGCAAGTCTCGTACTTGCTTCGGCAGTACATATACTAAAATTGGAACGATACAGAGAAGTGGGCATTCTCGACAATTTCGCCAAGAAAAAAAAAGAAAAGAAACAGTTTCCGTACTTTACATTTGAGGTGAAGATATAATTTAAGACTATGTATATTATCTTGATGTAAATTAATTTTCTGGTCTTTAGAACGGTTAAAGAACTTAATATTTAAAAAAATTATTGAATTATCATATAAATCGAAAATTTTGAGAGATTTTTCTGACTAAACGTAAATTATCAAAATCAGCAAATAATCCCCAATTTTTGCAGGTCCTTATGAGACCAAATAATGGATCGTAAGAGTAACTTTTAAATACTAAAAAACTAGATCACTAAAGCTTTTCATTTTACGACATCTGTGACTTTTCTTACTATTGACGTTTTGCTCAAGTTTCAAAAATGTACTATTGACGTTTTGCTCAAGTTTCAAAATGTACTATTGACGTTTTGCTCAAGTTTCAAAAATGTACTATTGACGTTTTGCTAAAGTTTCAAAAATGTACTATTGACGTTTTTCTCAAGTTTCAATAATTTAATGTGTACTGGCTATAGATAGGTTAAATAACTGTTACTGACTGTTACTACTGTACACATTATTCTAAAAAAAAAAGCATTAATTTATGTGACGTCAGAGCTTTCGAAAAACAGTCCACTTCATCGTTTTAATATCTACTTTTTGTGAGAAGAATGGCGTAAATCTGCGCTTGGACCTCATCTTCCTCATTTTCTCTTGCTTCAGTGAGGAGCTGTTGCCAGAGTCTTGTTCAAAGGCTTGCATGAAGAATTACAAGATGCTTGTAAAAGTTCATACTGGCGTGAATAGCGAAGCATGATTGTTCGCAAATATCACATCCCCAGCCTTCTTTTACAAAACCATTAGTCACGCAACTGCTTCTGTCAATAACGAATGAATTTATAATTTTCCTCCAGTGTGTTTATGATGCCGACAAACATTAACATCAGGGTGGATATTCGGCAACGGGAGAGGGGGGGAGGACTTAAATAACGATCTTACTTCAATTATAAGTTTCTTTTATTTTAGCGTTATCCCATCCTTACGACCAGCTTTTGCTTTTTTTTTCCTCTCTCGCCCCCATCTTTAGAATATTAATTTTGTGGTTGGAGCACTTTACTGTTACCTGAAATTTGAGGTCATTAATAACGATATAGAGGATGGTGTTTAATTGTTTTCCGAAAAGATATTTCGTACCCCAAGAGCCTAATGATCTTGTTTGAGTAATTTTTAATTGGAGAATTTTGGTCTCCGCTTCTAGGCATCGTGATTTTTTAAGGAAATTGTTTTATTTTGTTGTTAATAGTTATTCTACTCTTTTTTTATTGTTATTATTTTTTCATTTAATGCTTAAAAGATTTCTTCTACTTTTTTTTCTTTTGTTATTTATTCTTGCTCAAAAGTTTAATCTTATTTAATTTTCCTACGGAAAGAAAATTAATAAATAATAACAACAAATTTCTGGGCGATATTTTGGTTGGAATATATTTGCTCAATCTAACCATACCATAACAATAAGTCCATACCATTTAACAGAGGTTTTTAATGAAACAATTTGAGTTTAAAGATCTAATCAGAGTATGTAATGGATAGAATCATTTTTGTGAATTAATAATAATTGTTTTATTTTGTTGTTAATAGTTATTCAACTTTATTATTATTATTTCTTTTAATGCTTAAAAGGGTTCTTCTAATTTCTTTTATTATTTATTCTTGCGCATTCATCTTTTTTAAGCACTAGTTTGCAAAAATTTAAAAAAAAGTTATTAACAGATGGCGCTGAAGACTGGAAAATTATTTTTAAAAAAACTTTTCGTTTTTGTCTCCAAAATTTTAGCTTAACATTTTCTTTATCATGGTTTGCACAAAAATTTTCAACACAGTCCCTTTACTATTTTACCAGGTGTCTCAAAACTGACTGACGATTTAAAAATGCCAGGGTCAAATGTCATGTTAAATGAAAAGGAAATAATGTTCGGTTTTCTTCATTTTTTTCTCTTAGTCGCTATGGCGCTGCAGACTGGAAAAATATGTAACAAAATGTTTCGTTCTTTGCTGTATCTAAGACCATTTTTTTTCTTTTTTTTTTTAAATGGAACGCTGCAAACACCTGTTTACCTACTTCCTAACGCATTTTTTTATTGATCATCGGCCATTATTAGGGACAACCAGCTGCGTTTATTTTGTCAGTCTGAAACTTTCTAAAACCTAAATTCGACTGCCCTGGTCACTTCTGTACTAAATTTTAACAAACCTTGAATAGGTGCGGGGCTGACCGATGCCCCAGGCGTACAGGTAACGTATTTGGTAACGGCGTCTCCTACTTCGCTGATGGAGAGTTGTAGCAGCCGACTGCAAGGTGTACGTTAAATTTTTTTTGATTGAAAGACCACTCGTTGATTACGTTAGAGCCTTAAAAAAAGGTGAGGCTTGTTTCTTTGCCATGTTTGGGTGGTGTACTCCAGTTGAGAGAAGATAAATTTGCAAATGTATTTTACTTTTTTTAAGCAAACTTGGGGATAAATACAAGGCGATAAGCTTTTCATTAGTTAGTATCATGAAAAATTTACATAGGACGCCCCCCATGTAAATTTTTCCCCTAGTGAGTTGCCCCGCGAAAAGTTNTTTAATGAAACAATTTGAGTTTAAAGATCTAACCAGAGTATGTGATGGATAGGATCATTTTTGTGAATTAATAGTAATTGTTTTATTTTGTTGTTAATAGTTATTCTACTTTATTATTATTATTTCTTTTAATGCTTAAAAGGGTTCTTCTAATTTCTTTTATTATTTATTCTTGCGCAAAAGTTTTAATCTTATTTTATTTTCTTATGGAAAGAAAATTAATAAATAATAACAGCCAATTTCTGGGCGATATTTTGGTTGGAATATATTTGCTCCATCTAACCATACCATAACAATAAGACCATACCATTTAACTGAGATCTTTAATGAAACAATTTGAGTTTAAAGATCTAACCAGAGCATGTGATGGATAGGATCATTTTTGTGACTTAATAATAATACATAAAAAAATAAATACAATCATGGTTGTCATTGCAAGCAAAAAAAAAAAAAAATAGATTAAATTTTGCTTATGCCACATCATGATTTCTGATAGGTTGTCTAGTTTTCTCCCTGCATTTTTTTCTGTTTTGTTTTCTCAGAAATTGAAATTAATGTGCTTCTATTAATATTTGAAAAAGCAAATAGTAATTTATTTAAAAATAAATTTTAAAACCAGTGTTCATTTCAGTTAGATCTTATTTAATTATTATTCATCATCCTGAGATTTTATTCAGACATAAATAACAATTTGATGTTTCTAATGCTAGTTAAAAATGAAAATCTATTTAATCAAAGTGAAACAGTTGAGAAACCGTTTAAATTTTTTTTAATGAAAAGACTTGAAAGTTGGAATGATTTAAAAGGGTTTATTTATCCTCATAAAATCAGAATTTTCATCGAAGAATAAAGACCATGTTTCAAATTCTTGTACAAAATTCAATGTGAAAATTCTTACTTCCCGTTAAATTGCTTAAGTTAGCCTAGAAGTTTAGCTCAACATTTTCTCTGTCATAGTTTGCACAATGATTTTCAACTCAACCCCTTTACTATTTTATCAGGTGTCTCAAAACTGACCGACGATTTAAAAATGTCAGTTAAATAAAAATGTGAATAATGTTCGGTTTTCTTCATCTTTTTTAAGCACTAGTTTGCAAAAATTTTTAAAAAAAAGTTATTAACAGATGGCGCTGAAGACTGGAAAAATATTTTTAAAGAAACTTTTCGTTTTTGTCTCCAAGAAAAATTTTAGCTTAACATTTTCTTTATCATAGTTTGCACAAAAATTTTCAACCCAGTCCCTTTACTATTTTACCAGGTGTCTCAAAACTGACTGACGATTTAAAAATGCCAGGGTCAAATGTCATGTTAAATGAAAAGGAAATAATGTTCGGTTTTCTTCATTTTTTTCTCTTAGTCGCTAAATTTACAAAAATTAACAAAAATTATTAATAAATGGCGCTGCAGACTGGGAAAATATATAACAAAATGTTTCGTTCTTTGCTGTATCTCAGACCATTTTTTTTCTTTTTTTTTTTTAAATAGAACGCTGCAAACACCTGTTTACCTACTTCCTAACGCATTTTTTTTATTGATCATCGGCCATTATTAGGGACAACCAGTTGCGTTTATTTTGTCAGTCTGAAACTTTCTAAAACCTAAATTCGACTGCCCTGGTCACTTCTGTACTAAATTTTAACAAACCTTGAATAGGTGCGGGGCTGACCGATGCCCCAGGCGTACAGGTAACGTATTTGGTAACGGCGTCTCCTACTTCGCTGATGGAGAGTTGTAGCAGCCGACTGCAAGGTGTACGTTAAATTTTTTTTGATTGAAAGACCACTCGTTGATTACGTTAGAGCCTTAAAAAAAGGTGAGGCTTGTTTCTTTGCCATGTTTGGGTGGTGTACTCCAGTTGAGAGAAGATAAATTTGCAAATGTATTTTACTTTTTTTAAGCAAACTTGGGGATAAATACAAGGCGATAAGCTTTCCAATAGTTAGTATCATGAAAAATTTACATAGGGACGCCCCCCATGTAAATTTTTCCCCTAGTGAGTTGCCCCGCGAAAAGTTTCGAGCTTGCAACAGCAGACAAGATTCAAAAACTCTTTTTAACTCATCAGAAGAGTACCTCATTAAATTTCATCAACGATTACCATTTAACTACACCATCTACATCAAATTCTCATTTACGTGATCTACAATTTACACTACCACACGCATCAGTCACGGTTATGATTTACAAAAGGGTAGTGGGGGGAGGGGAGGGGTGAATCGAAGCTTGAGAAGGCAAAGAGAAGTTAGAAAGGCTTAAGGGTATGGGAGGGGGTGTCATGGCCATGTCATTACTTAGAACCTTTTCGTGATTAGGATGCGTTTGTCTTTCGGCCTATGGACAGCCGCCTATGCATCAAAGGGGTGCCCTGTCACGTGATCTCGTATTATGACAAGGCTAACGATTGGGGATTCTTGTGGGCATTCGTGATTGTTGTTTTGGCAACATGAAGAATGTTCTATGGGATTTTCTAATTTAAAATGAGAGAAAGCATGGAGAGAGAGAAAAAAAAGTACATTCGAATTTCAAAATTTGAAATAAAGGATTGTTATTCATTGGATTGGGTTTGAATGTGAGAAGGAGAGCAAGAGAGAGAGAAATAAGAGGTGGATTAATTTTCAAGAGCATCCCTAGGGGATGAAAGGGACATTCATTTCTCTTACTCTTCTTTTCTTCCTTTCCAATTGGATTTTGTTGGAGGGGTGAAAAAGAACGAATGCGGAATATAATTTGCAAAGTGGAATGAAGTATAAATATTCTCGCAATTAATAGTCTCATGCGAAATAAATATCATCGCCGATTTCATCGACAAAATCTATTGCTTTTAGTTATCATCATCAATTAATAAATAAGTTATGAATGTTTTGATTAAAGGAAAAAAATAGCAAGCATAAAACCATTGTATTGAATGTGCGAACATCAAGCTGGATTCCAATAATAAAATTTATTTAATTTCTGGGAATAAAATGCATGAAACGGGGAATACTTCTGAAACAAAAAAGTAAGATGTAGTGACAAATGCATGTAAACTAAATGCATTTTGGAATACTTTTTTTATATATGTTGGAAAATTTCCTCGCTTGAGTCTTCTTTATTTATTTATTTGAGATAGACAAAGTTTTAATTTTGTCTCCATCACTATTGTGACAAGTCGTGAGAATCCATTCAAACTATGCATTCATACTGTGCATTTTATATGTATTTAATTTGCATTCCGGTGTATTAGATAGTATGTGTGAAAATGCGTCACTTCCGCCTCTTTTTATCAACATTCGTCTAACATTTACAATTAATCAAGTAAATTTTACTTTTATAAATTACTTTAAAAAATTTAAGTACACAAAAACAAATAAGTAAAACACAGTTTTAGGTCATTTTAAACGATCTTTCTTAAGTCGCATGTGAAAATAAAGACTAGAATGTTAAACTTTAAGTATAAATTTTCAGAGTAAAGTTTAAATGTAAAGTTTTTGACTTTGATGTACGAGGTTTATTCACTTTAATAGCACATAGTACAATTAAATTCAACACGACACCATACGACTTTCAAACAAAAAGGTTTGAAGGGTGACAATAATACCTCCAGTTTAACCAGACAATCAAACTGGATTTAATATTATTCATACACCTTTATCACTACAGTGACTTGACAGATTTAAATCACATTTTTATTTTTGTCTTCCTTAAATATTAATTTGTCACCTTTGATGAGAATATTTTACTTTGGCTTCAATTCTCAAAAAAATCTAGAAATATACATTAAAAGTAATGATTACGAGGTATTTTACATAATGTTAAAAGAAACAAAACTCCCAAAACGAAGGAAATAATATCTACCAATGATGAATACAGCTATTTCATTGCTTCTTGTTCTCTTTTAAATTCCATCCTCCCTCCCCGATGTTCTAAATGGAAAATCTTAAATATGCGAGCATTATCGACAGGCCCCGTGTCTGACATTGTAACTGTAACCGTGAGGGCCTCTCTAATGAAATAGCCTCCAATGTCACTGCTTAATATCGCGATAGCTACAGTCATTCAAATCAAGGCGCATAAGTTTCAAAGTAAGGAAAAGTCAAAATTGTAACGACAGTCCTCCCTCCCTTTTCTCAATTATAACTAGCGGTTGCAGTGAGAACAGTACATTAGCCCGCAAGGCTATCCGTGCCATTCGCTGTTATAAGCTCAATTTATAAAAGTAATCACCGGCATAATTCACAGTGTAAAAGTATGGGAAGGTCCAAGGAATTTTGAATGATATTGAACCAGGAAATCAAGATGCTGGTTCCATAATAGTATCTAAAGACTTAAAATGTCCGGTTATTATAGTTGACGAAAATTAGCGCCATCTATTTAACGATCAGGGAAAACGGCTTCCGGGCCTAATTGTTTCCGTTTTAGTCCAAAGGAACGGAAGATTTGAGAAGTGTACTAATCTCTTACGTTGATTATGATTCCTGGAGGTTAAGGTATCGGAGATGTTGACTTAGCTTTTCTAACAGGAGAAGAGGAAAGAAATTTACGAGCAATCCTTTCCCAAAAGACTCTCAGATGGTAATCTAATTGTGAAATTTATGATTGTAATAAGACTATAATATCCATCTAAGAGATGGAATTAAAGGGAAGAATAAGCCTTACAGATTGTTTTAAATTTGCAAAAAAAAAAAAAAAATCGAAACACCTACAACTGAAAATCCTGTAAATCTTCGTTTTTGAATGGAGATTTCCGCGAAGATTAAGCAGTAGCTAATATAGCGTAGAAAATTAGGATGGCTCAGACCAAACATCTTTTTCACAATCTCTCTTCGAATCGCGGGTATGGTTGGCCANAAAAAAAAAAAAAAAAAAAAAAAAAAAAAAAAAAAAAAAAAAAAAAAAAAAAAAAAAAGTCGAAACACCAACAACTGAAAATCTTGTATATCTTCTTCGTTTTCGAATGGATATTTCTGCGAAGATTAAGTAGTAGCTAATATGGCATAGAAAATTAGGATGGCTCAGACCATACATCGTTCACAATCTCTCTTCAAATCGCAGGTATGGTTGGCCGATTTGTTTATTGCCTTTGGACTACTCTGTCCGTAGAATTGACAAATCTCCAGTGAGTGACGAATTAAGACTTGTACTTCGTTACAAGTTAAGAAAAGACCATTACGGTATAGAATTTAAGCAATTATCCGCAACTGCATATAGTTCCGTTTTATTTCGTTAGCAAAAAATATGCTTTCGAAACAATGTAAAAGCTTTTAAAAGTTAAGCACGTCGGACAGAAATTTAATTCGTGCTATCTTTTACGATATATATCATAGAATTATTTAAAAAAAAGATTATAGTTTCGTAGTCTTACTGGAATCCTTGACTTGGCGACATATTTCGACAAGAAGAACATTTGTTCTTGAAAAACTTGAAACTATATGACGTTGCAAGAGCATTGAATTTTATTGGACTGTTAAAATCGGCACGTCTTATGCTGACAGACCTTGTTCAAATGCTGCATCAAACTAGTCCCAACAAAACTATTCACTTCACCCCATCACATTATACTTTATATCAAACTAAATAACCTACATTTAACGGAAATTGAATGAACATATAAGTTGTGCACTTAAAAGAAAATTAATGGTGAAATAGTGTTAATTAGTTTTGGAGAAACGCAAAAAATCCCCATAACATTCTTGACGCCAACGATAAATATAATATTATATTAACAAATTTTATTTTATTTCATAACCGTCGTTGAGCAGCAGACCCAGTTCTGGGTTTACGACTACCGATGTTCAACCTCCGGGTCCTTGTAATTTTGATCCCAATCCAGAAGACAAGGGATCTTCTGGATCGGTACCCCCAGAGGTATTGATATGCTATGGGAACATGGAGGACATTGTGACACGACAGATTTAACATGTATCAATCACCATTTACTACACTGGGAGTCTTCCGACGGAAGGGATCGAACCCAAGATATCATAAACATGGGCCCAGTGCCTTAACAACCAGGCTATCCCGGCCCATATTAACGAATTGAAATTTAAAAAAATAAGCTATGCATTAAAAAGCAATATTAATGTAGAAATGTTGATTTTTCGTTTGGGAGAAACGCAAGAAAAATCGCCTCACTATTATTGGCGCAATGATGCTTAATTAATTTTTTGTTATAGGTACTACAGGTATTATGGTAATTGGTACTATTTTAATGTGTCTCAAATACAGTAAAACTGTGCAGTATTAATATGAAAACTGGGGAAATAAGATTTTACAGTCCCTTTAAAAGGATAAATATCAAAGAATATTTCTTGATTGTGATAAATTTTGACTACCACGAATTGGCCTCGAGCAACAGCGTTATGTCAATTTAAATTAATATGGGAGAACTTAATTAAAAACCAAACGAAGCCTAAAAAATAAGCACGTCAGCAAAAACAGTACTAACAGTTTTGCTGACAAGCTTATTTTTGAAATTTCATTTGGTTTTTATTTAGTTCTCCCATATTAATTTAAATTGATAACTAAAGACAATTTCAGTTTTATGCTGCCTTTAGCGCTTTTCCATTTTGACTTATTGTATTTAAAATTTTGGTCTTCATTTCTGTTTAATTCCATTTTTATACTTTTAAAGTATTATGTCTTAGTCAACTTTAGTTAGATGGGATGAACTTTTAAAATACGTGCTTTTCTTATTCTAATAACGTAAAGCCATCTGAAAGGTAACAAATAATTATGACTGAGAAAAAAAAGTATTTCAGCTTTATTGATTGTGCCAGCATATAGCTCAATCTTAATCACGTGGTGCCATTATACCATAGGAATTCTTTACATTAAGTTACGTTAACTTAACATTAGACATTATATTAAGTTACATTAAGTTGACTGTGTTTATGAAGCACTGATGTCGAAGAGATTGCGAGAACATAAGGAACACAAATATGCAATCGTTGACAGTTATTAGCTATAAAATGTGCAAAATGGATTTGACTGAACACACTGAATGTTTGTCTCGTAACAAAAAAGATTCGCATATCAAAAGTGTNTGGGATGAACTTTTAAAATACGTGCTTTTCTTATTCTAATAACGTAAAGCCATCTGAAAGGTAACAAATAATTATAACTGAGAAAAAAAAGTATTTCAGCTTTATTGATTGTGCCAGCATATAGCTTTTAGTTTTGCGCACGATTTTATTGAGTAATAATTTGTTTTCAACATGTTCAAAGTACGCATATTTAGCTAATAAGTATATAACCTCAAAATTTATATTACTTTTTCTATAATTTTTTGATGGCCTCTATTTTGATTTCTAAACATTTTTTTTACTTGGGCGTGTGTGTGAGAAATAATTCAATCTTAATCACGTGGTGCCATTATACCATAGGAATTCTTTACATTAAGTTACGTTAACTTAACATTAGTCATTACATTAAGTTACATTAAGTTGACTGTGTTTATGAAGCACTGATGTCGAAGAGATTGCGAGAACATAAGGAACACAAATATGCAATCGTTGACAGTTATTAGCTATAAAATGTGCAAAATGGATTTGACTGAACACACTGAATGTTTGTCTCGTAACAAAAAAGATTCGCATACCAAAAATGTACAACCGAAAAAAAAAGAAGAAAAACTAGGTACTCTCTTCTTTAATTTCGTGACTATCATCAGTTATTATTGCGCATAACAGTTTTGGAAACATAACTTTTTAAAATTGGTCACACATTTGTGCTAACACGGAATACAATAAAACGATATTTAAAAGCTCTCAACATATGTTCAAGAACTAATAGCTCTTCATCTCTAAATTTTCTCCTCACAGGTACTTAAGTTTCGCTCAAAAGTAACAGGTTTGAAAAAAGAAAAAAAAGTTTTGTTTTCAGCGATAAACCCTCATTTAGAGCTATTTTAATAGTTCTAACTAATCGCATTACAATACCGTAAGAAAATCTCAACCAAACTAATATTTAATAGCTTATCTTCAAGAATCAAAAACTCGACATTAATTTAGAACAAAAATTTATTCCTCGCTCCCTATTCCAGTGGAGGAAATGGACATGAACCATTCTTACTAGAGATCCAATTCAACACCGTACAAGTAATCATAATTTTCAAGTCATCCAAAAACTAAAGTCTTAATTTTTGAGAAAACCTCTTCCTCCTTCACGAGGTCATAAAACTTGTTTTCTTATTAACTTTATCCTGGAGGGGGTGGCATCAACCATTTAGTTCTTCAGTGCTGCCACCTAACGACTCCTTGGTGTAATATCAATTATCTTTGTTACGGCTTTTCTTTGATCGTATTTGATGGCGAGGATTCGGTACCTCCCCTCCCCCTTGCTTTCATTCTCTTCCTAGGCTGGTTAATAAGCATTCGACCCCCCTAGACCCCCTTACCGATGTGTTATAACTCACGTCTCAATTGTTGCCTTACGAAAGATAAGTGCCAAATTGTTAGATCGATTTATTTGGTTTAAAAAAAAGGATAGAATTTTTAATTGCATTCATTCTAATACTTACAGCAAAGAGTAAATCACACCAAGAATCTCATTGTTATGCTTATACATTTTATGTATTTTGAAGAAAAGAAAAAAATTGCTTTTCTATCTTTTCGTACAATTCTTCGTAATATTAAGACATATATTAATTATTAGTTTATGAAGATAGAGAATTCATAACTATTTGAGTAACAATAACTTACTCATTAAAAAATAATCTAGAAAATTTGGGGGTGGAGCATTAAAAATTAGGGTATGCAGTTCGGCAAATGTACTGTCAATCTTTGTGTCAGCAGTTTTTATTTTATTTTATAACCGTCGTTGAATAGCCGACCCAATTTTGAGTTTACGACTACCAATATTCAATTATGTAGCCTTGTAATTTTGAACCCAATCCAGAAGACAGGGGAACTCTTGGATCAAGTATTGGGGGAAATTTGCCTTCGTGGAGAACTTTATGATGGAATGGAACTAACCCAATACAGAAGACAAGGGAGCTCAAGAAAACCTCACATGGTTAGCCTGACGGCAAGGGGACTCTATCCTATTATCCGTCTACCACTGAGGATATTTTACGTCAGCATTGTGGTCGAGGGGTGCGAAAGCGAGACCGGGTGCGGAATTCGTATAGACCAGCCATCGCTGGGATTGGAACACGGTTCATCTCATTGGGAGGCAAGCGGTCTATCCCCTAAGTCACCACGGCTCAATATTTTTTACTGTCAATTCAATATTTACTGTAAGAAATTACAATAGAAAAAATTAAAAAATTACATGAGTGAATGGAACAGTCAATCAGCTACCACCAAGAATTTGAACGGGATAAATTAATTATTCAGTCAACTGAGATTCTTTCCTACAAAGTAAATGGTTTCAAAATCAGATGAAATATGTTAATTACGTCATTGTAGATGAGAAGAAAGCTACCATTGGCCAGTTATTTACATCAATCTTGATAATTTTTCCATATAATTGACCGTAAAAGTTGAATACTTCATTTAACAGTAATATTTATCTCGAAAGTTTCATAAACTTCTTTACAATGTATTAACATAATCATATAATTGGCATTTAGTAGGATTTATATACATGTTTTATTTTCTTATTTTAAATCAGCAATGATCAGATAGCCCGCATATCAAGGAGCCGGGCTTTGACTTTAGTTATTCATAACCTTGTATATTTGAATCTTACTCAGAAAACGAAAAAACATCTGAGTCATATACTGTCACAAACTCGCTCTCTGTGGAGAGATAATTTTTTCAAAAACATGAACAGGATTTAATTTATACTAAAAAATAAAATAAAAAACAATGAAGCGGTTACACTTGTCATTGAGACAATTACAAAGAGTAATTTACGGGTATATTAACGTTCCAAAAATAAGAACGTCTGTTTTAAAATTATGCGTCTTTCAGAAAATTGTGCTTAAAGTTAAACTAATGAAACTTTTTAGGTCCAAATTGAATGTCCTAATCCGATTTGTTGCCCTTTAGAAAATGAACTAAACGTGTTTTCTCTTCCAAAGAATATATTATATAGCTTTAGAGCACCGGCTATTATTCTTCGTAGACAATGACCAGACATATACCATGTTGGTAACACTGTATCAGTTAGTTGTTTTCTAAATTTGCAGGGAGTTACACTATAAAATGGCTTATTTTTATATTCTGCCCTATAAGAAAAAAATTCTTATTTTCGTTTCTTACTTTCATCATTTTATTGTGCTACAGCCCACTTGGGCTTTGGCTTGCCGAAACTCCATGCTCTTAGCCTTGGATTTCTAACATGGTAATTTTCATTATGGTTATATCTTTTCTAACAATATCTAATTATGAGCCATGGGACGGTGCCTTCGCTTCCCAATGAGGTCCAGAGATGGCTGGTTGATACGAATTCCGCCACCGACCACCACAGTGCTGACGTAAAATATGCTCAGTAGTAGACGAATCATTTGTTAGAGTTCCCTTACCATCAGGCTAACCGTGAAAGATATCTGTGGTTTTCCTTTCAGTGTAATGCAAATGAGGGTTAGTTCATCAGAAAGTCCTCCACGAAGGCAAATTTCTCCTAATACTTGATTCAAAAGTTCCCTTGTTTTCTGGATTGGGTTCAAAATTACAAGGCTACAGCATTGAACATTGGTAGTCGTAAACCCAAAACTGGGTCCACTGTTCAGCGACGGTTTTAAATAAATAAAATATCTAATCATGAGCCGGCGGCTCAGGGGATAGAGTTTTCACCTTCTAATGAAGTGAATCGGGTTCGAATTCCAGCTGTGGCTGGTCGATACGAATTCCGCATCCGGTTAGCATCGACCAAAGTGCTGACTTAAATAAAAATATCCTCAGCTCCAGACGGATCATGGATTAGAGTCCCTTTGCCATCAGACTAACCGTGGGAGGTTTTTTTATATGTTCTCTCCGTGTAACGCAAATGCGAGTTAGTTCCACCAAAAAGTCCTAAACCCAAAATTGGGTCGGCTGTTCAACAACGGTTACAAAGTAAAATAAAATTGCTTATTTGTATCGGTCCTAATATATTCGTAAAATTTTTCTTTCAAATATTAATAAGCAATATTCCTCAAAAACCAGATTTTTTTTTTTCAAATCTGCTATTATGAAAAATCAAATCAATAAATCCTAAAGTAAACAAAGGAAAAAAACCGATAGCAAGAAAAATACAAGATTTCTACTAAATTTTAGCAGTCAAAACTTCAACCAGTTCAAAGGATAACCCTTTTCTTAAATCCAAATGTTTGGGATATCAAAATACTTATCTGTAGATAATGATGCTGAGATAAACAATCCTATCAGTGGTTGGAGCATATACGAAGAAGGAGAACTGCTCTTTCCGCATCAGCAGGAATCGCTCCGCATCTTCATCTTTTGTCTCCTATCACACACAACAGTTTTGTGGAAAGCAGTCAACCATGGATGAAATGACGAAACAGATGACATAGACAGGAGCTCCGCTAGTTAGTAATTAATGGATTATCCATGGCACTCTGATCCTTCATTAACAATGAGAAGAAGAAGATGATGATGAAGAAAGAAGAAAAAAAAGATGAAAAGGATGCTGAAGAAGAAGTCTCTCATTACTTTTATCATATTTTAAGAAGATGAAGAAAATGGACTGCTAGCTCCTCCCTAAGATTCCAAATTCATAGGGAAGATTGTTCTAATTTTGATTTCTTTTACTTATTATGGATTTTTGATGAGCTGACATTATCATCGCGTTCTTCAATGTTCATTCTTGTGTATCTAAAATTTGTGAAGAGAGAATGGCAAAGGCTAACGAAATGATTTTTCTTCTAAGTTTTCGTCTTTAGGTAATTCGACAGAACATATTCTAAAATTTTAGTGCATTGCATTGAAAAAAAGTTAATAAATTTCACTAAATAAATATGAACTATTCTTAGCTGATGAAGACTTTTAAAGTAACAGGTACTTTAATCATGGTTATGGCGAGCACTTCATCAGTATAAATTATATTAAACCTAAAATCTATTTATTTTCTATTCATTTTAATGCTGACCGGCTTGTGTAGGGGTTAGGGAAGTGGCCTTGCATCAGAAAGGTTCTGGATTCGAATCCCGGGCAAAACATGGATGTTCTTTCCTTCTCCGTACTATCTGTCCTTACTGTGGGAGCAACGTTGGCCCACCTAATATGGTGCCCCTGAAAGAGAGGCCAGCAAATCTGCCCTTCAGATGCCTGTTTGACGAAAGGTCANAGGTTCTGGATTCGAATCCCGGGCAAGACATGGATGTTCTTTCCTTCTCCGTACTATCTGTCCTTACTGTGGGAGCAACGTTGGCCCACCTAATATGGTGCCCCTGAAAGAGAGGCCAACAAATCTGCCCCTCAGATGCCTGTATGACGAAAGGTCATTCTCCAAGTGGGCATTGAAAAAAAAATATTCATTTTAATTGTGATTCGAACCCAACCAAGAAGAAAAAATTGAACATTGAGATAAAATTGCCATTAAGAAAGACATTTTTAGAAAAAATGACTCCATCATGCGTTACTTAATCCAAAAATTTTGCATATTTTGTTCGATGGCAAGGGTACTCTACACTAACTCAAGATCCACCTGCTAATGAAGACATTGATTGATGCAAGCCGGTAGTAGCTTACAAATCGACCATTCTTAGCCAGAATTTATACCTGGGTCTCGCCTTAGGGATTAAATTTATTAGTTAGTATTGTGAGTCCCAAATATGTTTAAATAACTAGAACTTTGTCAAAAAAAAAGTTATTTCCCTTTTATAAAATAAGCGAAAAATTATCAAATTAGTTTTAATGGGGATTAATTAAACACTTTTTCACTTATTTTTCTGTATTTTAAACTCTAAATGCCGTCATAAAATAGTTGCAGCATTTATTTTTCATTCTAACTTATTATTTTATTGTTACATATTTAATATGGAACTTTTACATGTAATTGTATAACATTGAAATAAGACCATCTGAAACCGCAGGTGTGTGCAGCCTGTATATCCATTTCCCCAACCTTTCAACTGATTCCAGCTCAAAAAACAAGCTAACAATTCAGTATTTATCTAAAAAGCAATTAATGATATTCTTATCCATTTCTAGATACAGTTTTGTAGTGTTTCGAGTATAGCTCTAAAAGATATAGTACACATAAGGCAGTCAGTTTATGTATAAAATGAAGCAAAAATAGCTGCAAGAGCTTATATTCGAATTTAATTCGCTGATATGAAGGTTAGATAATCATATTAGATGGCATAAATAAATTTAAACTAAATCTTATCCTGCTAGAGTTCCACTTTCACTTAAGGTTCACAACTTGAGGTTCGAGTTCAGTTTGTAATAGGAAAAATTTAGACGAAAAGTAGAAACAAGATAAAATCCAAACAGAAGAGGAGAAAGGCCAAATAAAATATACTACTGAAATTAATTATGATGGCTATATTTTTTTCTTAATTTCAGACACTTAATATTTTATTTCCTAGCATTCAGCTCAAATCAACATTAAGTTGTATCGCACGTTTCTATGAATTTTTTATCTTCTTTTTCCAACGTTAAATTATCACCAAAAAAACGTATGTTAATAATTTTGCAAAATGCAGTGATATTGTCACCGAATTCGTATTTTAAAGGGTATATGAAAGCACATACTTTTTTACTTATTTATTTTTATTGATATTTAGGCCTTTAAAGCATGTGTCTATAAACTTAAATGGCGGAACTCAACAAGGACTAATAAAATGAACTGAAGTTATATTTTAAACCACGGCAAAATTGTTAATCTGTACATCACATACCTATAACAACAGTACCTATAACAACAGTTTCTTGCACAAAATATTCTTGTTACGACAGCTCTTGTAACGTTAATACCACATTTAACTAAGCTTCATTGGCTTCAATAATAGTTGGACGATTTTCTACGTCCTTCTGCTCATGTACCGACATTTGTTCATTCACCAGAAATAATTAAAATATTAAGGACATCGTTAATTGTTTCCGAGTGTTAAAATGAATTAATTTTGGCTACGGGTGCAAATTGAAATTTTAAGTTCAAAAGTTAAATTAATGGAGAAATGGAACCGTAAAAAATTGTCATACTGTTATTGGTGCCAATGATGCTTAAGTAATTTTGGTAATAAGTACAACTTTTATTATATCAGTTAGTACCAAGTTATTGTCAATTAGTATCTATCTAGTACGTATCTAGTTCCTCTAGTTCAGTTTAGTCCCTGTCCAGCTCTAACTAGTATCAACTATAGTTATTGTGGAAATAGTTTTCTTACGGCTTAACGAAAAGTACCGGAAGAAAAAGTTAATAATGGTAATTTTTGATTATAGACTACTGTTGACCTCGATAAATAGAATTATGCCAAAGATACTAAACATAGTTAATCTTTATTTTAACTTCTAAAACCATGTTTTGTTTAATATAATAACGTAAATACACCAGGGTGGACAATAAATAATAGTAAATAAATAAAAGTTTTGTGCATGATTTCGTAGTATTGATCAATACAGATTTATTGATTATTTACCTTTTTTCAAGCCTGTACGAAGGTATTCAGCTTGTTCTTAAAATATTATTTGCTCATTTTCAGTTTTTCTAAATTTTTGCCTTTTGAGTTTAGCGTTGTAAAATTGCAATTTCGAAATTAAACATTGTTTCCACGAAATTTTGTATTTTCAGTAAGGAATATAATCACGGAATTTCAAAACCATTATTTGCACCTTTTTTTCAGTAAATGGTTGCCTTTCCAGTTGGTATTACAATAATGAATTTGAAAATCCAATATTTAACCTTTTACTTATTTTTAACTGCAGCATTATAAGTTTTCTATCCTTAAACATAAATTCGATCATTAAACATAAATTGCATTGAATATAATTTTTTTTCCTGAATAATAGCATACGAAAGGTTCAAGCCTAGAATCGAAAGTTTTGATTACATGAAAATTTCCCGCACATATTGGAAAATTATTTTTAAAAGAGGATGCCTAGCATTAACGATCTCCAGAAAATATATGTTCTCCTTTTGGAGAGAAATAAGCTCGTTCATTCAACTCCAAGTAACTTAAAACATTTATATGAAGGCGATTAAGAATTACAATACAAATGCGCTTATTTATTCACATGAACGGATAAATCAAATCTACGTTCACCTCTTAACCACACCACAACAGATTTAAAAGACGTGAACATCTTTCAATTTGCAAGTCGGCCTTTCATTAAAGAGCGGATCCAACGAAGTGAAAGTATGCTGCGTCATCTAACAAGTTGAAGTTTAACGTCGCTATGAATTCTTTTGAGTCATGGCTTCGACAAAACTTGAGAAGACGACCCGTCATCCAGAACCAAGAAGAATTCACCGACTCTGGCACGCAGTCACATCTTTCTGACACCTCGTGGAAAAGGATGGCGGAGCTCGACAAGGAGGACGAAGAAGATTGAGCAATCTTTTAAAATCAAACATTTGGAAGTGAGTGTGGCCACAAGTCGCTGTCACCAAACGGTGTGGCCGGCGACCGACATTCTCTGTCGTGCTACCCCCCTTTTCTCCGTTTTGGGTAGAGAAAGGGGGTTGTCGGGAGGAAAGAAGAGGATATTTGTCTGCCGTCAATTCCTTCACTCGTGTAGATTTTCTTCCTGAGCAACTTTAAGCCGGTCTTGGGCCCGTCTTCTCTTCTCTGCACGTCATTACCGTCACCGTCAGTATTGCCGGGTATTTCCGGTGACAAACGCAAATTAAACGTGCTTTTCCAAACGAAGATTAATTTCGGATATTTTCCACCGCGTTAAATACAGGACTCGGGACAGGAAGATGTCAAAACCGCAAGTTGTCCCTTCCCTTTTCTCTCCTGGAAATCTTCCCTCATCTCCAAGGTATCCTTCCAGATTGGATTTGCATGCTGAGCACTCAGACGCGGTGGCCATCTTTGGTCATAGTTTTGCAATTGAGTTCACCTTTGTCGGAATTTGACATCGGTCTGGCTATATATCGGTCATATTTTCTATAGTTTAGCATGGAGCTAAAGTCAAGACAGACAAAAGTTTGCGCTGTGGGGATTTTGCTCGAACAGGCAGCGTAAGTGGTGACCACATTGAGAGCTGCAGGTTACGCACCAGGTATAAGTCTAATGCCTTGAGTAACTACGTGGTCAGCAAGCGATCCATTTAAAGTAATTAATGGTCAGTTGGCACAACTCACGTAGTTGCTCATAATATATATCCGCAATAATTTAATTGCCACGTGGAAAAACATAGTGAAAAAAGTCATTCCCTTGGAAATGTATGGAACGTGGGACACTTTGATTGAATGAAGTTTAAATCGAGATCGATCTTTTGAATTCACTCAATTTATTTAAATTGGATAACAAAATTACATACAGCAGTTACAGTATTAAGTATTTTTAATTGAAAAAGAAGTTTACAACCTATATACTGTAAAAAGAATTCAGCAATATGCCTTGAAAATTGGCAGCTAGTGTATCCAAATTATATTCGTAGCATTTTTAGCAAAAAGTAATCGAGAATTCAGAAATCTTGCCACTAGTCAGTAACATTGATGGAACAACTTGAAACTTTAAAAACCTAGAAACTTTCACATTAAGAGCCACTAACGTTTGTGAAATAAATCAGCAACTTTGAGTAGCGTATGAGTTGTGTTTATGTTTTTTCTTGGAACGTGGTACAGTTATTTTTATTCAGTGGTGCCATCTAGTGTGAGAGATGGATAGTAAAAAATGGTCTTCTAGTGAGTCGGATGGGGATGAGAGGAGCCATGGTGCTGCCATCTATATCTGCTTGAGACTGTTGCTTTTCCTGTACTCCAGGTTCAATAGAATGTAGAAATTTTTCATCTATATAAGGAATAGTGGAAATTTTCACATGGAAATTGAACCACCGATTAAGCCGAATGACAGCTAAATGCACCGAATGACAGCTAAATCCTCTCAACTAAAGTACATACCCAGCTTCAAGAAGACAAGTGCCTACATAGAGCTTTACTACAACATTTAGAAAAGTAACGAATGAAATTACCTGGATATCTGTCATTTAATATTAATGCATAAAAATGCAGCATAAATCTCAAGTAATTAAAAAATACATAACAAATGTATTTAGGTGTTACTACTTATACCCACACACACAAAAAGAGAAGAAAAGAAAAGAATCTTAATCACTGAAATCGAGAAACTTTTCGCAAAAAAACTTTTTGTTCTTTACAGATATCTGATAGAAACTCGTGAGAATCTGAAACTTCCATAAGATAATCCCTGACTTTACGGAATTTTTACCGCATTGTAAACAAAAAATTCTTGGTACCTGGGGTCTGGGGTACAGATGCGGCCGTCGAAAATTCAATGCGTCGCACCCCATTTCATAGACAAAAAATTAACGCTATAAGCTTGCATAACCAACATGAAAAATTTTAAAAATTTTTTACAATGTAACTTCAATAAAAAAACGGAAAATAAAGCATTAAAATTCTAAAATGTAGACATACTGATTCAGAATGTTAAATTCTCAAAAGAAAATTTTCTTCAATAAAAGCATGCTTAAAACTATAGTAGATCAATGACTAATTTTGGAAGTTAAAAACATGTGTATTTTATGTTCCAAAGGGGGAATCGTATAAGAAAAATTTCGAAAACTTTTTATGTTTACGTGTATGCATTTTTTTAAAAAAACGTTTTGACTATTATACTCATTTACTATTATACTTGCTTCACTATAAATATTTAACTGTTATAATTATTTGGCCAATACCCATCTTAATAATACTTGATTTGATTAAAAGAAGTTAAACTGAAGAAAGTAGATAGCAGTCGCAATCACATAAATATTTTATAATATAAATAAGTACAAGAACAAAACAATTTTATTTGCTTCATTAATATATCTAAATTTTTTGTTGGATTATTTTTATATATTTATTTTTCTCATATTATCCATCACACAAAGGTATTTTTTTAAGAATATATTTCAATTTGTGTATAAAAACATTTCTATATTACGATAGTATATTTCACTTCGGTTTCTATTGCAATCCTTTAATTACATTGCTATTTTACTTCCATAAATTAATTAGATATTGCACAAAAATACAAAATTTCAATTTTGATGATTTAAAGTATAAGTAAATAAAAAGAAGAAACTGAAATACAATATGCTTCGCTATTTCATTTTGTTAAGAAGAAAAAAAACTTTTTTAAATGTCATCAATTTTTCATCAATAGATTCCTTATTTTTCAAACCCTCACTAACGAGCTTCACTCAACTCTTTACTGTAATTCCAAAATTAAGTTCGCCTCCTCATTAATTCGCAGTACTATTTATGCCTATCGTTTTTTACCTTAAAGAAACCCCCTGTTCTTCTAAAACACCCTAGTCACTGTACTAACATTAACATAGCACCTTCCATCCCTTTTTAATCTCTAAGGTATTTTTTAAAGAATATATTTCAATTTGTGTATAAAAGCATTTCTACATTACAATAATATATTTCACTTCGGTTTCTATGACAATATTAAATAAATTGCTATTTTACTTTCATAAATTAATTAGATATTGCACAAAAAATACAAAATTTCACTTTTGATGAGTTAAAGTTTTAGTAAATAAAAGAAAGAAACAGAAATACGATATGCTTTGCTATTTAATTTTGTTAAGAAAAAAACTTTTTTAAATGTCATCAATTTTTCATCAATAGATTCCTTATTTTTCAAACCGTCACTAACGAGCTTCACTCAACTCTTTACTGTAATTCCAAAATTAAGTTCGCCTCCTCATTAATTCGCAGTACTATTTATGCCCATCGTTTTTTACCTTAAAGAAACCCCCTGTTCTTCTAAAACACCCTGGTCACTGTACTAAGATTAACGTAGCACCTTCCATCCCTTTTTAATCTCTAATTGCTAGAGAGAATGTAGAAGGTATCTAGAAGAGTTATGCACGAGTTAAGCCCGCTCGAAAAAGAAATGCCCACATTCCACACCAGCAAATTACCCGGTTTCCGGGTGGGCGGCATTAATTGGGGGTGGGGAGGGCAAATGCCCCCATCCATCCTTGATGGATAGCTCCCTGGGATCACATGCGGGACGACGGGACGCTAGATTTAGTGTCCCAGAGAGGTCCTAACCATGATCCGTCCCGTTCCAGCGAAAGATAACCCTTAACTTCAGGGTTTGTGGGCCTTAGAGCAGCCTTTATTAACTGAGCTTGCCCGGGTAAAGTGTACCGCATATATCTATGCCTCTTGAAGAGTCAGCCAGGGCATGTCCTTCTTTAGTTAAGTGCCGGGATGTTTGTCAGATGGGCTTGGGCCACCCTTGCTAATTACGAGCTTCGATATACGAGCAATATTTAAAAGATCTTCGCGTAGCTTGTGGCTTGTTGGGGAATAATCGCAAATTGAAAATCTTTTAGATTGAGATGGAAAATCTGAATGCCATATTTAAATGTTTATGAAATAAAATAAACCTTTTCAGAACTATTTTTTATTTAAAAATATAAACTACTTTCTATAATCATCGCATTATTCAAATTAAGGAAGAAGTGAAATGTAGCAAAAGCAGAACAGATTTAAAGAGATTTAAGTTGGTTAATACACTAAAAACTAAGAATGAATTTCAAAATGTGGTAGTTCTATGCAATTTTTAAACCACTATACTTTGCACTTATTGAGCAAGTTTCTACCAGAATTTTCATTGTTCAAATGCGCAAGAAAAGAAAAAAAAAACAATTTGCTAAAGTAAACAGAATGATGTTGAGCAACCCTAAAAGTTGGGCTGGAACTATTTTCTTCAAGTTAACTACCATATCGAGCTTTCATATACAATCTAAAAGATGTATAAAAGCTCTAAATACTGAAAAATTTAAAAAAAATTTACATTTGGCTCTACACTATATGTTAAATATATTTGCTTCCGAAAATTTCAATAATGTGACTTTTTGATTTCGTTTGAGATTTACAATCGATAACGATTTGGCAAGTGTTTACAGCTTGTCTTCAACGTTTCTTTTCATTAACATAAATTAAAGTTAGCTGATAAAAAAAAATATGTATGCATACTTTTAGTTGTGTAATAAGAATATTTATATTTTAATTTTCATGTCTCAGCAGACTGTATTAAATAATTTTATAATGTATAATTTCCATCCGCTCCTGCTTTGCTAATACTAGTTCAAATTCGTCTTTCTGGTCAACGTATATTTGATTTACAAACTAATTTCATTTTATAAATTAATGTATGTGTGTATGCAACCTGAATTACTGATTCTTACTTTAGATTGTCTATTAAAAATAACTTTACTGGCGCATCATACTATAATTATAAACTTTAGCTTTACTAAATTAAAAATTACAATTTTACAATAATGTTACTGAATTGATAGTTTCTTAACTATCGCGTGACCTAATATTACTACATTTTATAATGACACTGTAATATGACAAATATAAGATGATAAATTTTTGGGAAATTTGTTATACACTCTAACAAAATATCCAAAGAAATGAAAAAAATTACTTATTTTTAGTTGAACTAGAGATGACAGCATTTGCAGCATTAAGCCATTTCACATTTCTGTCGCAGACCCGGCATGTCACGGACGATTTAAAGTCTTACATGTGACGTCTTCTTTACTTTGAGGACAACCTTGGGAAGGTATAGAATTAGAAATAAATAAATAGTTCTCTAAGAGTGGTATGTACCTCTTCCCACCCTGAAATCTACTCTCAATCTTTTTATTTTATTTATTTATTTTTTTCACATCCCAACTGACCGACAGACGAACACAATTTGTGACAGGCGGTTAAAGAGGGGTTTTCAGTCTTCGTGACATTGTGCCTCAGATGAAGAACTCTATGAAGAAGAAAACTCTGGACACCAGTCTGCAAAAGGGAAGGGGTTAGAAGTAAAGATGACAAGCGAGGATGACATATCTCCAGCGACAAATGACGTAAAAGGATGGGACAGAAAGGAAGATTTTTAGCACCCCGAACTGGGGGTCGGGGAGGTGGAAGAAGGCGGGATCGTCTTCTGCAGCCGGACCGGGGCGGTCCGGCAGATGAGGTCGCTGTCACACGCCATCGGTCCGTAATCCTTCAGGGCAGTCTGCGAGTGACAGTTTCGACGGTTCGCGACGATTAGGATGACAAGAGAACTCGAATGAAAGTGACGTTCGACTACCCCCGAAAAGGAATGTTCAGGGAGGAAGGCAAAGATCATGATGAAAATATGAAGAAAGTGAGAGTGGAAGAGAAAAGGAATGACAGATTTGTTCGGTGGTCGAATCTTTGGGGTGATCCTAAATTATGTTCTTTATTATCCTATTGTCTGTACAAAAGTGCATTCCAAAATGTTGGCTTAGAAATTTTGGGGGTTTCCCGAGATTCCATAACCGTTTGGTAGGTCAGCAGATAAAGAATCACTAAATAGTTCTATTATTCAAACAATACCTTGTTTATAAGTCTAATGAGAATAAACGATCTGCGAATTCCCTGACAGAAATGTAAGCATTCTCGAAATAATAAGGGCATTTATAAGACAATAGTTTAGTGTGCGTGATTTCTTGAAACTGTTAAAATTAAAATTACATATTTTATTTTATTTTACTGGTATAATATAATTGTTACATTACATTTATATATCTAAAATTCAAAGAAATGCAACGAGAAAGAAGATACCACTAAAAATAAATGATTCAAATTTAAATAATACAAAAATTAGATAGTAACAGTGAACTTTTTAATTCGAGTTTATTTATAAGATATGTATGCCGAAATGTTATTAAAAACTCCTTTTCTCCGTTTCATATTGTAAACATTTTTATAAGTGTTACACTTAAAATATTTTCCCATTTTGTCAAAATCATTAATATATTATTGTCAAAATTAAGAATAGTAATTAGCTAGTATTATTTTATTTCAGTAACCATCGCAATTTTAAGAAATAGCTTTAATTAATCTGTTATTAAAAACGTACACTGATTAATGTGTTAATAAAAACTCCGAATTACAAATATTAAGAGTGGGAACCACTTTGCCTCTGATACCAACAAAAGGGGATCATTTTGAATTCAATGAAAACTAAGGAATCATGATGGAAACAAAATTTAATAGTAGAATTAGTAATAGTATCATGATATATATGAAATAATGAAGGATAACTATCATCGATTTGTGATTCGAGTAATGGTTAGAGAATACTTTTCATAGCTCTTTCACCAAGGAAAATAAGAAAAATCAACTGTTTGAGGTCCTTTCGATTCTAAGAAAAAGTATAATTTTACTAGGCGTTCCCTCCATTTTACTTAAGTCTAAATATAAAATATGAAATTTTGTAAACTTGCAGCTCTAAATGTATCAATATTTTCAAAAACGATGAAGAAATAAATGTTATATTTTGTTTCACAATAATTTTCTTAGATTTTTTTTTAATAGCAACGTAAATTCCTTTATAAATATAAGTGCCTGAGAAAGATGTTTACAATAACCACATTATTATTATTATTTACGATTAGGATTATTATTACGATTTGGATTTTTTTAATTTTTATTCATTGGGTTTTCAACTCACTGTTAATAAATACGTAGAACAGTGCTGCAATGTCTTTATACTGCTATTTAATTATTTGAAGAAACTAATAATTATTGAAGAAACTAATATTATTGAAGAAACTAATATTTTTTTAAATTTTTATATTGATTTTATTTCGTTTATAATATCTTGTTGTAGTTTTTAAAGATAAAAAAAGGGGCTATCCCTTTTCTAAGCAAATCTACTAAAATTATTTAAACTTAATCGTGTTTGTGGTGACCTTTGTAGTCGTTATAGTGATATAGTCTTTGTCAATAAAAACTAAAAATTATATGGTTCTGTTAATCATAACCAAATCAGCCTAAATATTTTTCAACGTTGACTTAAACCAAAATTTTAGTGCATAGTGTTTTGGAACAAACATAAGATAGTTGTTCTATATTTGCTTTATCCTTTTCGGCTGTTCTTTAATCAAATTTGAAGCTAGATTTTTTTTTTTTTTTTAATCTCTCATAAATCGCTTAGCACATTCTTGTGGCACCAAGCAAACAAATGTGTGTCGTTAATATATATTTCAATTCCAAGCCAGATGTTATCCAGCTTTTTTAAAATACAAAATTGGCAGTTTATTTCCTTTTTTTCAGAAGAAAAAAAACTGAAAAAACTCTTTATTTTCATTGAGTTCATATCAGGCGGAAGCTACATTTTAAAGAATGAATCTGAGTTGGAAAAAAAATGGCGCGTATTTGGAATACAGAAAATTTAATTAACTGATCTGTCTTTCACAGTTTCCTATTCAAAAAGTGGGAAACGTTTCTTTCATATGGAAAAAGAAAAAAAACGTATTGGATTACACTTTTACACCACAAGACAAATCAACAAAGTAATTTCAGAGAACGTTTTTATGACGTTTTAAAAGCGCTTACATGGAACTACTTTGGCGATATGATCATGAATAGTAAAAACGTGTGGCGCTTTTATTTATAATCCCTACAAAAATCGTGGAAGGTTTTATGTGAGTGATGAGGTGCACTTCCGGTTCCGGTCGAATTTTCGAAAAGAACAGCAACTTTCAACAAGAGGTATTTGAGATACTTTCTCCCCGTTTTAAAGATAAATTGTTTTAGAAAAATTTTTTTGTAAAAAAAATATCCGTTTTTGGTCGCCAAAATCGAGTTCAGATCCGAAACCGTTTCTTCCATCCTTTTGTTGAACATTTCACATTGCACAATGATGTCATCTACCCTTTTCCTTCCTTAAAACAGATTCATTATTTTACAGAAAGTGAAATAAATAAATGCTAAGTTTCTAAATGAAAAACCTTACAACCTTTTGAATTAAAAAAAAAAAAAAGTGTTATGTCATTTTTACATTTTGAACCGGCACAGATTCAAATATTTTTTTTAGTAATTTTTTTTTTCTGTAGTTTTCGCATAAATAGTTTTTCGGGAAGCACGTTTTCCTTTCCTTTTTATTATATGCGTATCTTTCATATTTAGTATAGAGATGGAATGCAAAATTAAATTTAACTCTGTGGAAATGGGAAAAGCTGGAGTATTTTTTTCCTGAAAAATCCGGAAGATCTATTGTATAAAGTTTTTGATTTATCGAATTATAATTCATTGCAAAACGTCTAAAAGTTGTTGCCAGTCTTGGATATGAAATAAAGGATGGGAGGATCATTGTTGATTAGCTAGTACTTTTTTTTCTTTTTATAAAAATATTTCCTGTTAAAAATGCCGCCTTAAAATAAGTTGTTACGAATTCTAGACTGAAAAAAAAGCAGGAAATCATTTATAATTTTTTAAGAACATAAAAAAAAACATATTTCTACCGTTCTCAAGTGGAACTTTATTTCCACAACGCCCAAGCAATAATGGTATAGGTATTTAGTTAAATTTCTCCGTTATTTCATCAATTTTTATTAATTATATTTTATTTTCTTCTCTTTTGCCTGAGAAATTTTAATATAAGCTAGTTTATTATGATCAGATATTTCCTTATTTAAAGTTTTACAATGTTTTGGCTATTGCATGACAAGAATGTTTCTGCAAAAATTATTTTTTAAAACTTATTTAAAATATATATACTTTTTTTTGCACTACCCACTCCAATTTTATACGGAAATAAGGAATTTTCAATCGCTTAGAACAAGAGCAAAGCAATTAAATTTCATTTCTATTTGGTTTCTGTAGACGTTTCTGAGGTAAGAGATGAAATGTTTTTCAAAATAATATGCTATTTTTATAATTGCTGTGAATTTGTAACAGTTCTTCGTGATTGTTAGGTTAAAATTTAACTTGTCCTTATCTAGCCATTGCACTCTACAGTGATTAATAAAATTAAACAAAATGTCTCGATTTATAGATTAATTACACTGCATGAACGGAATATCCACCTTTTAAAGTGCCCGAAATGTTTAATATCGGAAAAATCTTTGCCGGTTTTAAAAGAAATGTAATTATATTATAAGCGAATATATAAATGCAATTTATTTTTTTATCCCGAATAAAATATAAAAGTTAAACAATGATAATAGCTACATGAGAGGATAGCGACATTAGAAATCGAATTTGAAAAGGATATGATAAAAATTTTTTAAAACAAATAAACTTTTGCAAAAAAATTGCCTCGATTTTTTTTTCTTTTAGAAAAGTTTAATAAAATTAATGAAAGAAAAAATACATAGCACTCATTTCTACTATTTACTATTGCATATTTTTTACTATTATATATTTTTTAATATTACAAAAAAAATTAATATTGTAATTTTAAATAATATTAAAATTTATTTAAAATTACAACAGCATAGTTCATTTTATCATTAAAAAAATATTATTATTAAAAATATCGTCATCGAAAGTTGATATATTTTCCACTCGAAATTTAATCAGAAGCAGAGATCATAGTTTTACACATAAACGGTAAGAAATTACGTTTCTCATGGGAGTCAATATCAGTCTACTAAACGTTCTTTTGTTCGGAAAAAAAACTATATTTTTTTTTTCAAAGTAAGAAACTTAATAAAGAATTTATGAAAAACAATAAACAATACGTATTTCTTCACTATTACAAAGGAAATGTCATAAAATAATTCATATTTGCATAAAAACACAATCATCTTAATTTAAAGTTGAAGTATTTAGACCTAAAAGTTTAAATCAAAATACTAAGAAATTTATTAAGTTACGCAATAACACTCAGAAATAGCATTTCTTTTGGGATTAAATATCCATCTTCTAATGTTCTTATGTATGAAAAAAAGTACATCAGTTTGCTTTTTTAATAGAAGACACTTAGTGAAAAAATAAAAAATAAAAACAATCTTCTTCACCATTAAAATTAAATGTATCAAAATAATGCATATTTAAATTCAAACACAATTATTTTAATCTAAAGTTAATGCATTTAGCGCTGCAAATTTAAGTAAAAATATTAAATATTTTGTAGTTTTGTGCATAAACAGTAAAAAAAAATTTTTTTCTTAATGTATAAAAAGAAAACTCGTATGAGATTCAACATCCGTCTTTAATGCAAGAAATTGCATGCGCTGATTTCTTTCCTTTAAAAAACAAAATCAGAAAGCTAGTGTAAAAAAATAAGCTATAACACTTATTTTCCCCCATATCAAATGAAATATAGCAAAATAATCTATAATAATACCGCAATACTAATATCTCTCTTGAAATTTGATGCATTTAGCATTTCAAGTGAAAAACCAAACATTTAAAATTTTATAGTTTGACATATATATATGTAACACTCTGTATGCGAGAAAATATCCGTCTTCTAAGGCACTTAGAAATGTTTGATTTAGGAAAAAGCCTTTCACACTTTATAATGACATTTCAAAACACCACCAGTGTATGACATTTAACTGGTAGCACTCAAATAACACTTTGACGAAAAACACAGCATTGAAATCATATCACACCCATTTCACATTTATAAAATTTTCATAAAAATCTCTTCGAATCTCCCCGCTTCTTGTATTCCAGCAGTCTCAACGGGAATCAAAAATTTAAGAGATATATTTTGACAGGTACGCAAATCGAGAGCAAAAAGAAGAAAAAAAACTCTATATTCCAAAAAAGACTTTCAAATCATCTTAGACTTACTTCCACCTTAATGTAATAATAACCGAAATAAGCACCACGGAAATTTGAGAAATATATATATATATTTCTTTATTCTCAAGATATTTTAAAAATATTTTCTTAGAAGAAATTTGTAAAGCCAGAATCGAATGTACAAATCCTTACTGTCAAAAAGAAATTCGAAATGAACGCCAACGATAACCAAAGAAATTAAATTTAGCCAACAACAGATGAGCCAATATGCACCAATCCTCGCTATCTCATGCCTTGGAAAATACATTTTTAAAAACGCGTCAATATCTCTGATAATCTCTAATCTACTCTGCCTTTTTTCAAGTTCTCCAGTTCTATTAAAGAGTTAAGTGAAGTTTTTCATCATGTCAAATAGATTTTTGTTTTTTGTTTTTTTATTTGGCGCATTTTTCCCCCAATTCCCGTTTTGTGGTGCCGTAATTTCAAGCCAAGTTTATTGGTTGTTTCTTTTTCATATTGCACATCCGTGATATCTGCATTTGTTTTCAATATCTACCTGCGTTTTGCGGAGGAGAAGTGGGGTGGATGTAGCGAAAAAGATAGCTGGCTGTAGTCTGGAATAAATTAGATTACGGGTACTTGATTTTTATTACATTTATCTATGAGATTCTAACCTCTCGAACTAGTAATTTGCCCTGGAGCCCGCCAACAAAGAAGTGGAACATTATTCGGAAAAACAAGAAAAGATCTGAAATCATTTGCCATTTTTGTTATAGTTTTCCCCAGATATCTTGAATAAGTTTTTGCTGTGAGTTCAATTGAAATGATCATTATTTGGTTATTTTCTTCCAGCAAGGAACAAGAATTTTTGCGTTTGCTTTTGGGAAATTTCAATTTCTTTGAAACTATTCTCCCAAAGTCTTCCCGGGGCTTAAGATAATAGATACCAATGAGCGTGAGTTAAAAATAAGAAACACCAAAACTGCTCCGGCATTTTCACTTCTTATAAAGATTTCTCAGTTTAGTATGGGTAAATGGGTAAGAAGCGGATTTGACAGTTTTAGCTTTCTGCAGTTAAAGCTAATCATCATAATGCGTTTTCTAGACTGATACCGAACATTAGATTAATTTTTTTATTTTTTAAAGTTTTAAAAGTTCCCTATTTTTGAGATTATTAAATTGTAGATGATAAGATGATTATGGAACTGTAGTTAAATAAAACAATTAACTAAAAATGCAAAAATTCTTTTCTGAAACACGGCAAGGAAGGGTAGAGGCAGAAATGTAAATTTGAGTAATATAAATGTTTCGTACATTTTTGACTTAAAAAAAGACACAATAAATGAAAATACAAGGGAAATAAAGTAAAAGCTTCAAGTATTCAAACCGATATACAGTTGAGGTTGAATTAATTCTTTAAGATGTTACTGATAAAATTAGGTGCATAAGTATCTTTTACCAAAAAACTCATATAACGAGATAATGACTTTATTTCTAATCATTTTTTTTTCCTAACTGTTTTTTTTTTCAGCCTGATTTTCATTAGGGTATTTTTTAGCGAAGTTTTTTTTTAAGTGTTTTTTTTCTTGGGTTTTTATTCCGTGTTTTTTTATGGGCTACTTTTACGGTGCATCATGACAGGCTGCTTCCTTTGATGTTTAATTCCGGTGCTCAAAACGCCACCGGGAATCGAACTCCAATTCAACAACTTAATAACAACTTAATGTCCAACCACCGAATCATCATATGTCTAATACAATTGTAGAAAATATGCCGGCCAGGTGGCCAAGTGATTAGCGCTCCTGACTGCGAAGCCAATGGCTACGGGTTCGAATCGCGCTCTGGGCATGGATGTTTCTCTCTCTTGCGCTGTTCTCTGTTGTGTGTGATGAGTGAATGTGGCCCACCTTATGAATGGGTTTGTGGCAGTGTGGCGTGGGCAATGTTACTCGCCTCCGTGACTTTGGTTCACAGGTGCCCAATGGGAAACGCGAAATGAGTAACAACTCTGGCATCTTCTATGGCGAACCGAATAAAGTTCAGTGCTATTCGGGAAAAAAAACAACTGTAGGAAAAAATTTTTCCCTTAAGTTCCATAAACGTTTAGATTTTGACAGTCCTCTGGAGAATTTTGCTTAGAACTACTTGATAAATGTACTTCGCACAAAACTCAAATGTTGAAGGATTATGCCATAAGTACCAAATATACTTATATAGGTATTATATATTGATATATTTGGTAATGGTTAAAAACTGAACCAATATTGCGCAGTAAAAATATTCTCTAAATAGCAACTCAATGCCTGCCCCAACCACCGAATCATCATAAGTCTAATACAATTGTAGAATATATTTTATTTCGTAAAGTTCCATAAACTTTTAGATTTTGACAGTCCTCTAGAGAATTTTGCTTAGAGCTACTTGATAAATGAACTTCGCACAAAACTCAAATGTTGAAGGATTATGCAATAAGTACCAAATATGCTAATATAGGTATTATATATTGATATATTTGGTAATTGTTAAAAACTGAACCAATATTGAGCAGTAAAAATACAGATACTGCGGAAATAAGTGACTTACAAACCCTCAAAAGGGGCTGAGTGTTATAAAGAATTACTTGATAGCGACAAATTTCGACTATCATGAGTTGGCCGCAATCAATAGTTTTATGCCAAGCGATGCTAAATACAGTTAATTTCTATTCTGATAGGATGAACTACAAAAGAAAAAAGATTTTTCTTAATTTCGTAACGTAAAGCCACTGTAAAGGGCAACACATAATAGTAAATAAAATAAAAAAACGAAATTTATTTATCTTTATTAATTGTGTCGGAATATGTCTTAGTTTTATACATGATTTTTCAGTGTTTTTCAGAACTAATTTATTGATTCTTTTATCATTTTTTTCCTATTTCTCCCTGAACGAAGAAGAGGTATTCGGCTAGTTAAAAATATGTTTAAAAAAACTATTATAAAGAATACTTTTTTTCGTTAAAGAAAATCATATAATCTTAGGTTTTCATATAATGGCTTAACTCACTAAACCTGAATTTCTTATAAGCCGTAACGCAAAAAAGTTCCTATTAAAAAAGTGGTTATATGTTTTGCCTAAATGAATATTTTCTTCTGTTAGCCACTACTTTATTCTTGAAAAAAATAAGAAAAACATTTGCTTGATGTGAAAACTGTCCTGTTTCTGATGAGGAACATTCTCATAGAATTATAGTAATTCGCGTGATGTATATGTTACGCTAGTTAAAAATGAGTTAAAATAAAATTAAATAATATATTTAAGAAAAAATATCTAAATAAGATTTTTTTTCAAATGATTCGCATGAAACTTTTTACTCTGAGAAGCAATGTTTTTGCAGAATCTAAAAAATAAATTTAGAAAAACTTTCAAAAATTTATATCTTCTTTTAATTTGACTAACCTTCTTGAAACTTTACACCCCGAAAAATAATATATTCAGGGTTGGTTACATGATTAAAGTCAAAAACTTCTTTCTTCCTCTCACCTTCTCTTTAATTTGTTGCCACTCTCTTACAAAATTAAAAACTTTTTTGCCACTTTAAAAAACCTATAAAAAGTTTTATAAAAAAGGGGTGCACGTATGGGAGTAAGTGAGGAATCTCTATACGTCGCCATTTAGTAACAGAATTGGAAGAAAATTGGTTATAACGCATCCACGGCACTAGTTTTTAATTTGGACAGCCCAAAGTGGCGGGCCCTTCCCTGACTTTCTGCAATAACCCCTGCCCATAAACTAGCGAAGCAAAGCATAAAAAAGTCAGATAACCCTTTTATTCGAAAGCGTTCTGAAATTTAAGACATAATATCCAAGCTGTGATGAAAAAACAATTACGAAGCTATGCTAAAGTACTGAAATTCCTTAGGCTCTTGTTCTGCTTAAGGGGTACTAGGTACCCACAGTCCCTTTACACATCAGTCGTCTAGATGTAGTAATATGAAAAGAGAAAAAAACGCGTCTTGCATCTTAATTTTCAAAAGAAAGGGTTTTTGATCTAGGGCCTAAATAATTTGCAATCGTTTCGGATGTTTTAAAGAACATAAAGAAAATACAGATGATAGGAAACAGCACCACTGAAATTTAAAATTGTAGATAATATAATTTGAATACTGAGAAATACCCTCTATTAAGAAATGTTTCAAGAAAGATATATATTTTCTAAGTTATGAGACTTTGAATTTTGCACTTTAAAGCTCTTTCATTATTTAAAAAATAAATAAATAAAATACTTTATAGAATTTTGTAAAATGCATGGAACGAGGACACTTCCAGATTTAGTTTAACATTAAATAATTTATTTCGTACAAAAAAGTGGTCTTATATTAAAAAAAATTGAGAAGCAAATAATACATAGAAAATAAAAAGGAATAAAATGTCCTCGAGATTAACTTTTTTACAATGCAACTATAAGGGCAAAATTACAAGGCTACGGAGTTGAACGTAAGTAGTCGTAAACCCATGAAATTGGGTCGGCTGTTCAGCGACGGTTGTAAAATAAAATAAAATGTAACTATAAGAAAAAAACATTTACTCAGTATTTTTTAAATGAAGGGAGCTTGATTAAAACATGGTTTGAAAGGAAAGGAGCTAAAAATATTTTTCTTTAACAATTTCTACTAGCCTCCTTAGATGACTATTCAAAAAAATTACGTTGTGCAGCATATAAACTTCAACAGGGCCTCACTGGCTGAGCGCTATTTCCCGTCAAACGCAGTGTGAAGCGTGGAGGGGGGATTCAAGTCCCGTTGTAACGCTGGATGTATTCTTTGTCATGCACTTCTCTGAATTGTTCTATCTCTCCTTCTACTTGACAAAGGTTTATAAGCCTAAATTGAGCAAACAAGCCTGCAAATGTATTGTTGTTGTAATCATTGCAGTTCAGTTACGTCACCTAGAGCTGCACAATGGGCTATTGGCGACGGTCTGGAAAACATCCCTGAGGATGATCCGAAGACATGCCATCACAATTTTGATCCTCTGGCACCCCCGCTTCGGTAGCCCGACGACCTGCACGCGAAGTCGAGCAAAGGTAGAACAGTTTAACGAGGACCAATCCGTACACCTTCAGTCCCTAGGCAGACTGATCCAAGTGGTCACCCACCCGCACACTGACCGCAGTCAGTGATGCTTGATTTCGGTGATCTGCTAGGAACCGTGTCTTAACGATCAGTCTACTGCGGGACCCTGCAAATGTATGTAATTGCAATAAAGTAATAAACTTTAACGGTAATCAAGCCGAATGCACAACACAATTAATTGTATTTGGGTATTCTAAATCCTTAATCCCTCCTCCAATTTTAACACCTTTGTTAGTTTTAAACAGTATATTTACCAATTTTTTTTAACCATCTAACTGTTGCCCACGGCGATGCTAGCGCGGAAGTACTTTGATTTCAATTTTAACTATTTTTTAGAGATGACGTCGAAATTGTCAAAATTCTTTATGTATTGAATTTTAATAATAGTTTAAAATCTGTCAGGCAACCATTAAATCAAACAAGCCACCGTAAGTATGAGTTTGGCTTAGTAGGCAGCAAAAATATTAAAATAATTTCCTTTTTTTCTGTGAGATAAGAAGAAGAAAAAACTCATATCAATGCTTCATTACGTCCCTTACGTACTACTTCCTCGCCCACTGTTCGAGTCATAACGTGAGTATCGTATAATACATTATATGCTTTTCCTCGGAAAAATTTTGACAATTGGATACCTGCAAGTAGGTAATCGTGGCATTTGTCGATTCAGGAGCTAATCTGGCCCCACTTACATGCGTTACACCGCTTACAGGTACCCAGTTAAATCTGATTTAAATCTCATGGTTAGGCATAATCACTTCGCTTCTTCTTGATTTATAAGTACCCAATTGTATGACTGTATGCGGCACCATAGCACTCTTTACGTTTAGAATCTCTACAGTCATTGCAGAAAGAATATTTACACAAATTCCAAAACCAAATAATTTTTATTTTTCTTGTTTTGTATTTGTCATTCGTTTGGTTATCAATTCAATATAAGAATAATTTAAATTATATTTTTGAAAACAGGGTTGTTTTGTTTCCCAAAAGATACTTAAAGTTTTTTCTTTAGTTATAATTCATATTATTTTGTACGTGAACATCTCGTTAATATCATAAAAACGGGTTTCGCTTAAAATAGTTTGTTCATGCATGTTCACAATTTCTGAAACATGAATTTACGATCCCTACGAAAATATTGTACGAACTCAAAATCAGACTCCAAAACTTATTAATTTATACACAAGTCAGTATATGTATGTCCTCAATACAAAAAAACTGCTGAGCCTTTGTCAAATTAAAACACGATTTGGGGAAATTACTGAAAGCAGAATAAAAGAGACCTCTGGGGATTAGGTGGGACCCAAACCCGTTAACTTCACGCTTCAAAGAACTTATACAAGTTTGAAAACCAAGAATTATTTTCTCGTATCATATCATAAACTCATTTTAGAAGACTATGATGACTTGGTTTCCAAAGTTCTTCTAAACAAAAAATTAACCTTTCAACAGAATGTTGCTCCCGCACACAGAGCTAAGCGCACTTGACAATCGTATTAGACAAATTTTCCAGATTTCCTGACAATATTAGAATAGCCATCTTATTACCAGACTTCAATCCAATGGATATTTCTGTTTGGTCCATCTTAAAAGAAGGATTTGTGCTGAAATATTTAATACTTGTTTCTGGAATGTATATGGATGTAACAAATTTATTGCTCTTCAATAACCCTTTGCTAGGCAAATATTTTGCAATGGAACTGCTTGTTTTTTTGGCAGTAATTTAGTGAGATTTGGAGCTATATAACGGGGAAAATAAAAGTTCTTACCGATTAGACTTTTCCCCAGAGTGGGAAAAACAAACAAGAACAGTTTTCTTTTAGATTTTTAACATAAGATGGAATAAGTTGCGAACGTATACGTGCTCGTGATTTATTTATTATTTTTTTTGTACTTTATTTTGTTATATTAAATTTGCTGCGTTACTAAAAAAGTATCTTTAATGATCCGTTTTAATTGTAAACCCATCAAAATCTTAACTTATCTAAACCTAAACCACTTAAGTAATAGATTTTATCTCTTAAACAGTTTAATGTTTTAAATGCTTTTCATTTTATCAAAATTATAATTTTGAATAGAGATGAAACAAATTTCCTACTTTCGGACGTAAGTTTTCTTTACTAAAATTGTGATTTGAAATATCTAAAACTTGGTCACAGAAAATTTCTTAACATGACATAGGTAGTAATTTGTCTATGTTTTTTAAAGTGTTGCGATAGCTTATTGTATTATATGTGTGCAAGTCATTTCTTATCAAAATCTATTTCTAGATGTCATAGTTGTAGACTAAATGGGAAGTAAATGCCAGCTCAAACTTCCTTCTTATTATGAATTCTACTTAGAAAATATTTTAATCAAAATACCAAATGCTTAAAAAAACAATGTTAATCTCTTAAACTGTGCCGTTTTTTCATTTTTTTTTTATCAAACACTGCAAATTTTAAAAAATATAGAGATAAATCAAATTTTCTCCGTTGGGATATAGGTTTCCTTAACTAAAATTGTGATATTACCAAATATCTAAAACTTCTTTAAGTTTTCCGATTGTCTCAAGTTTAGAAAGAAATAAAAATATTAATTTTTCTTTTTCACTATCATTTGTAAAGCTACTATTTCTTTATTGAAAGCAAGCAGAGTGTCTTCACCCAAAAGAATTACGAGCCTGGCTGTTTTCGGCATGGAAAATAAAGTTAGCTTTTGAAGCCTCTACCTGTAACTGTAACTGGACCTGCATCGGACTTAATCCAGTTTCAAGCCTACCGATTTAGAGCGGGGAGTCATGATTGGATTGAGAAAAAGGAGGTGACGACGGCAAAAAGTATATAATATATAATCCAAACCAATAAAGAAGGCGGTAAAGGAAGAGAGAAATTCCAACTTTCGTTCGAAAAGAACAAAAGGTTATTTTCTTCTTTGGACGAGGGTTTGGATGGAATAAGATCCTGGAGTACCCCCTTTTCTCTTTTGTTTTTTATGTCTCCCTTTTCCAAGACGCCCCTTATTATATAGGGGGGTGGGATGGAAGAGGTGTAAATGAGAACAAAGTTGCCAGTTGCAGTAACTCACGAAGAAAATGCAAATGAATGTGCGCCATATCCTTTTCGGTGGATCATATCATGGCGAAGGAAGTTGGCGCATTAAGTACCATGAGCGCGGGCAATTTAAGGTTCGTGGATATAACCCGTATCCCCCATTCATAAATAAGGAAGGCTGAGGCTTGGGCTTTGAGCCTTGGCGACCGGGCGTAATGTTGAAATATCTGTCACCTACAGTGGTGAAATACTTTCGCTATTAAAGCAAGCAACGGCAATGAGTTTACATCACCTACGAATATAGTATAGAATATCTCTTTCTCTCTCTTTCACTCTCCGTCCACCCTTCCTACCCTCACAGAAGAACATTTTTCAAAAGCGTTTTCAGCGGGGAAAGACGGGTTTGAAAAGTTATGCAGAAACACGTAAAAAGGTTTTACCGCTGTTTGGCCAGCACTCTTTAAAACTATGTTATTTGATTAGAAATTTATTTATGAATTGCAGTTGACACTTTAAAGACACCATAAAAAGAAAAGCGAGCGCGATCTAATCCTTGGGATTCTTCCACAATAAGTTCGTTCCACCCTTTACCTTCACCCCCCTCTTCATCGTTTTCGATATCTTCTTTTCTAGAATATCCACCTCCTTCCCCTCAACTGCCTTCTCTTCACCGCGGCTTTTCATCTTGACAAAGTATCGGTCACGTGACACCTGATGTATGAGTTTGCAGTCGCCGCTACTCAATAGAGGGCGCCACTATCGAAAGAAGTGCCCGAGCCGACCGCTCTAATCCTCCTGTGAGTCGTAGAACTGTCAAAACGAGAGCTAGTGATATGCATATTTGAAGCAGAAGCAGGATGCTTCTTGGCGAATTTTCACCATCTTTTTCAACTCTCGCTCTCTTTTTTTTTTATAGTTATTGGTAGGACCGATTTTATGACTGCTTTTTTTTTCATCATCGCTTCACGCGAATCCATTTATATGTGGCACAGTTTTAAAAAATGATGACATCTTGGCGGTAAAATTAAATTACATTACGGTAGGAGGAAAAACAATAAACAAAGCTATAGTTCATCTAAAATTGAATAAATTAAAATTATACAAAATAATGTCTTTGTCTATTGTTGAAAACTTCAGTAAATTTTAATCGATAATTCCNTATGAAATATTTACCCCGACCTGCCCCAATTTAGGGCATACGGGTAAATGTTTATTAAAATCAAGAAAAACAGAAAAGTACATAAAATACAAAAAGTGCAAAAATACGAAAACATTACAGAGTCTGATGGCAACAGCAGTAAAATAATTAAAATGCTCCGAGAGTCCCGCCTTATAGTGCCGAAGCCGACGGGGCTTCCCTTATAGTGAGCAAAGGCACAAATAATAATCCTGAATAAGAGTATATTGAATAAGAGTTGTATTCAATATTGAATTTTCTTTCTTTCTTTAATTGTTTATTTAATTGTGTGCACTGATAAACACGTTTCGCTTCCTCCCTCACAAACGGTAACTGATTAGTTCTTCAATAAAATATACATTAAAGAACATTATGATAATGGCTATATAGCGTAGTTAGCTTATTACTTACTGGAGGAATACCTGTTCTTCGTACAAAGTGAAACATCAATTAATAAGAATTGAATAAAACCATGAACCATGAGTTAAAACCATGAATTGAATAAGAATGAAAACCATGCTCCAAACTTTAAGACAAATACCGACACTAAATATAAAGCTAAAATAATTCCAATGTTTTTTATTCACTTATAATTTATTGCCATTCTCGGTGGCTTCACGTTATTAAAATGAGCGAAAACGTATTTAGTACTTCTTCTCATCAAAATTGAGATTGATTGTATTCAGTATCATATGGTATAATGCTGTTGTTCGAGGTGACTCATGATATTTAAAATTTATCTCCAAGAAACTGCTTTCTTCTTTATTGAGGGATTATAAGAAATCCATCAAAAATGGTGCAGCTGTAATCGGCACCAAATTTACACATAAGATAGTTTGTACCTATATAAGAGTATATTAGGTAACTTTTAAATGTGCACTAAATACCATGATGGCCTATTACTAAAATTAAACATCATTGGTGCAGCTGTAATCGGCACCAAATTTACACATAAGATAATTTGTGCCTATATAAGAGTATATTTGGTAACTATTAAAAATGCACAAATTAGCATGACGTCAGTGTGTTCAGTACTAAAATTAAACATCATTGGTGTCAGTAATAGTACGACGACTTTTCATGATTCCACGTAACGAATAAATATATTTTCTCCATTAATTTTACCTTTTTTTTTAGTTCATGGCCTAATTTTTTATACATATATTAACGGGCAATCTTTCACCAATGATGCAATTTTTGGTATTTTAAAATTAATAATAATATCCATGCGTCGGATATCCGTATAAAATTCATTTTGAGTTACAGATTAGATAGGAAAAATATACGATTCTATAAATGACAATATATCATTTGCAGAAGTTGTTAAAAATAGGCTGAAAACTTATCTGTTTTTCTAGATGTTAACCTGTGGCAGGTAAGGATTATTTTTCGATGGTTTAAGTTGTGGCAGCAATTGAATTTCGTAAAAAGAATATTAATGAATTTCCATTAATTAAAATACGTTATTTTTATAAGAAAACAGGCATTATTTTATAAGTAATATGCTTAAATACAGCTAAGGTATCTGAAAATATGCTACAGCAGCATATTTTTGATTGCATTTGTTTAAAATATTTCTTTTATTAATTATAAATACATTTTTTTTGGTTTCTAAATTTACGAACAAAATGTAGCTATGAGTTGCAAGTATCTATTTTAGTTTTGTTTAAGGAAATAATATCAGTAATTTTTATCTATAACTGTTAGTCTGTTGCGTTGAAGTTGATGCGTTGAAGTTATGCTTTTTTTATCCATTTAATTTAATTTAATTTAATTTTTTATTATTTTTCACTTCATTATTATTTATTGATTTATTTTATTCTATTTTACTTAAAAAATTTAGATATTTAAATACCAAGCAAACCAAATGTAGTTATGTTAAAAGAAGCAACAACAAAAATTGTGTCTTAAGCTTAACCTTGCCATACACGGACATGACAAAACAGTTACGATAACTTTTACTGTTCATTAATTTATTAAACTTACAATTTTCATCTTATCAAATGAAAAGTTTTTTTAAAAAAAACTATAGAAATTGCTACTATATGTCATTCTTGTTATACTCAAAAAAAAAGAAAAAAATTGCATGTCCAGATCAACTCATTATTCTAACCTTTCTATTTGATTTAACGGTCAGTGAAAGAGACCGCTGTCCAAACATAGGCTCTTCATTTAGAAAGGAATGAGTCAACAAGTATATTTAAGACCAAATCGATACCAACTAGTCTGAGATCGTAGAACAAGCAAAGATAGGGGAAATCGCCTGTCTCTAATCTAGCGACGATGTTAAGATATATTCCTTCTCTTAATTAGTTGATAAGGAGGAGTCTTTAAATCCACGCAACATTCAACTGATAAATAAACATTCAGTACACTTTCTAGTAGCTTAAATAGTTCAACAAAAAATAAATAAACAATACAATTAAGCAGTATCTAGCTTGAGTTTAAAATATAATGTTTAAAAAATTGTGTAATTTTCCACTTAATAAATTTGTTAAAATTTCCAATAATATTCTTTGAATTTCTTTTCCTTAATGAAATATTTCTTTTTAAAGGATTCAAAAATAATTTAACGTATTATTAGAACCATTTATAGGTTATTTTTAGAACTAAATTCTTCAGCAACGTGCTTTTTTTTGTTCTAAGGAGATACTTTTAAATATTAAAATAAATGCTTATTTTCTATGCTTTTTCGTACAGTTGAAAATAATTTAAAGTACCGTTTCAATAAGAAATTAACTATTTTCAAGATTTTTCTAGTAATTTTTCAAAAAAACTTAAATTAGATAAGTAAACTTTAATTAGCAATTACATTTTTATGAGAACATTTTGATTTTTTTCCTTAATAAAATCTATCTTTTTAAGGGATTCAAAAATAATTTAACGTATTATTAGAACTATTTATAGGTTATTTTTAGAACNTTTTTTTTTTTTTTTTTTTTTTTTTTTTTTTTTTTTTTTTTTTTTTTTTTTTTTTTTGTACTGAAGAGATATTTTTAAATATTAAAATAAATTTTTATTTTCTTTGCTCTTTCGTACAGTTAAAAATAATTTAAACTACAGTTTCAATGAAAAATTAATTATTTTCTAGATATTTCTAATAATTTAAAAAAAAAAAAAACTTAAATCAGATGAGTAAACTTTAATTAGTAATTACATTTTGATGAGAACATTTTGATCTGGCGAAATAAATTTAAATTTGTTTTCTTTTAAAAATATAAAGTGTAACTTAAAATGTCTTTAAAAATTACTATGCTTAAGCAAGTGTTCATGTTAACAGTAAACACAATATCGTTATAAACGGGTTATTACTTTTCCGCTTATAACGGCAATTTCAGTCACATTTTGTTTCTATTCGTAGAGAAGAAATAATAGATGTCCTTAAATATTTTTGTGTGATTTTTTTCATCGAAAATAATATACCGTTATATGCGGGATATTCTTTTTTTCGTTTATAATTTTTAGAACATATTAAATNTTTTTTTTTTTTTTCGGAAAAAAAAAAAAAAAAAAAAAAGAACAGGTGTCTACGTATTTTATTAAAAAGACCGTCATGAAACAAGATTATTGTTAACAGAGAATGATGTCCCGTTATAGACGAAATATCAAGTAATCGATGTCTCAGTGATTTGCGGTGAAGTGTTGTCTACGAAACTGCATCAAAATAAACTAGTTGATATATTAATCGTAATCGAAAAGTGACATTTGCAACGGTTGACAGCAAGCTGAAAAATCATCCCTGAAATCTCATATTGACACATATCTAACAATAAAAGATTAGCGGTGTCAAAGCAAATAGAAATCTTTACAAAGAGTTGGAGGGAAATGAACAAAACAAGAAATGTTAATAGGTCTATATTAATAAGATTTGAACAAAGCATTCATCTGAAATATCTGCTTAATATTCACTGGGAAACATCTCAACTGAACCACTCTTGGATAAGTATATTGGTTTCTAATCCGTTTGAGAATGCTAGGGGTTATATAAGAAGGTAAATAAGTTCTTTTTAGGTATAAATGCAATCAATCAGTCAAATTCGAACAAATAAGTTTTGATAAAAAAAAAATTGTAAAAAATAATGACTGAATCAGTTTGACAATTTAGGTGCTATGTTAAAGGTCTAATTTTTTTTAAATCTAAATATATTATTTTAAATAATTTTTTATGATATTTTCATTTTAATTAAGCTGTGTTTAGGAACAAGTATGTTGCTGACTGATATTATACTAACTATATTATATTATGTACTATATTACTGACTGATATCAGTCAGTTTAGCTTAGATCCAGTTTTCATAAAGCACGATGTATAGTTTTAAGTAGTGTTGTGAAGTTTTTAGCCATTATGTAGTTTTTTTTTTCTTTTTTTTCTTTGCATAAAAGGAGAGAGAGAGAAAAAGGTAATACCGTTCAGATAAAGACTAAATATCATTAAACAGATTTTTAATTCAATAATAGTTCCTTATAGCAGCGTAAAATTCATTCAGTAATTTTTTCTTTTTTTTTTCCTTTCTTAATTTTTTTTTTTTTTTTTTTTTTTGTGAAAATTCTTTCAAGGGAAAATAAAGGAAGAGAGGGATCACTTTGAACAGAATTTTAACTTAATAAAATTGAATAAAACCATACTTAAGTAAACTCTAAGTAAACTTTTAAAATTAAACAATTTTCTCAAAAATTGCCATGCTCAATACTGCCTTTAATTGAGTCAGTCTGACTTTAAAAATTTTGTTTATAACATGACTTTTTTTGGCATAGACTCGAAATATGACTTCAATTTACCATCTTACTAAAACTACGCCTATTTTTTTGACTAAGAGGATCAGATTTTAAATTCTTAAAAGGCTTTCAGTGTAAATTGTATTAAAAATTCCTAAATTCTTAAAATCGAAGATTGGAAACCCAGAAGAATTTTATGAACTTCAAGATTGAGAAACTGCTATTCAATGAAAGAAACAGCTATTTGCTTATTTCGTATATTTAATTAAATAATTTAATTGGGTAAATAATTTAAATAACACCAAAAATTGTATCTATGTAAATTTCTCTTGTAAAGAAAAAAGTTTTCAAACTGTTTATTTCGTAATCTATTTGACAGAATTGCTGTTGTTTTATTTGTTTTGTTTATCTTTTTTCAAATATATGTTTATTGGTATATTTATTGACATACAAATACAATATTTCTCAATACATTTACAAAATTTTGGATAATTTTAAGTCAAATATCGTCATATTTGCTAAAATGTTAATATGACACTCAATAGAATCATACTATTGTGCAAATTTCTCCATCTTTAACTTGATTATACGAATCATGGTTTAGCTTGGTTAACATTGTAGAATTTTTCCCTTCATTAAGGTTACAGCAAACTTGCACGATAATTTGTATCAAGATAAGTTACCAATATTATCGATTAAAATTTAGCGTACTCAAATACAGTTGCAGTCACAGACTTAAGTTCACCCCCACTTCCTCCAGCAAGATTGGTAAATTTTCTCCTTCTGAGAATTCCCACAAAAGTTTTAAAATTATGATACGAAACAAAACCGCTTTGGTAGAAAGATATTCGGGTATTTATAACCATTGATTTCATTTCAATTTAAGATAATGAAAATCGTAAGGGAGATGAAAAGGTGGTATTTAGTAAAGATACTGAATTGAAAAATTGTGTACACTTGCTACATTGAAATGAAATTTATTTTTATAATACTAGAAAATTGCTCACTATTCAAAGTTATATTAAGGTTAAATTTCTATAAAGTGAAATTAAAAAATTATGTTGTAAATAAAAAAATTTTTTATTGTATCTCATAGTCTTGTTTGTGAGCTTACCTCCGAGACTCGTTGTTTGTAAAAGTCCTATTGTATAAATTTTCAGATACAATGAACAATTTTAGATACATTTACTCATATAACAAGATTTGGCAGTTGTGTTATTGTAGCAAATTTGTTATAAATTAAAAACATAATTCCCATTTTACAAAAAAAAAAAAGAAAAAGATGTAAACTGTCTTTCCACTAAAATCATGAATTAATATGAAACTTGATAATTATTTACAATGGCACAACTAGAGAGTCCTTGACTATGCCTATGACTATGACTATGGTTATTTGCGACGCTATACTAACTCGCAGTTATTTAACCTTCAAAGAAAAGAAAGATACAAATCAAACTACATTAAACACTTAAATAAGATACGAATATACTTTCAAGTGTTTGCTCCTCAGAAAGAGTGGAATTTATTTCACTAAAATTAAAATATTTAGTTCGAAATTTAAAGTTCCCCCTACAAAATTCGCATATATGTTCTCGAACGTTTCCAATTCTTGCAAACAATAGCAGCCCCTAACCACTTCCTATTCCGTCTGTCTGAATTTGTGCATGGCATTTTGGCTTTGTGCAGCAAACCTGCAACTCCTTCGGCAACTTAAGAAATGCAACTTTGCCGCTGCTTCAATCAGTAATTGCCGTTTCTAGACTGTCGCGCTTTATTTCTGTTCCTGAGTTTGACACTCTTGAATCCGGGAGAGGGGGGAGGGTCTGAGGGGGGTCTCAAGGAATGAATTTTCTCTCTTGCAAAGGATAGATATATCCGCAGCAATTACGTAGTGGATCGGCGTTCCTGTTTTTGACGGTTTATTATTACGAGTAAAAGCTTTTCATATCTTCAGTTGATATTGCTGTTATGTGCCTTTTATGGTTTTGTTTCGAAGAAGGGGTAGGGGTAAAAGTAAGTTCTGCAACAAAATAATGGTTAGGGTTAAAGGGGTGGAGTGTAGGGTAAAGTCTTTAAGATTCGAAGAAGTTGGGATTGGGGGAAAATAGATTCTTGCCAAATATGTGTGGCATTTAGGTGGAAGTTTGAGGAATAAATGTTTTGATAGATTTTTGCGGCTTACGTCGAAGGATGATCGTGATGCGGAAAGAATAATTCAATTTACAGAAAACAGTTTAGATTCTTTACTTTATACTAGATTTTGAGAGCTTAAGCTATACATCTAAAAGGAACATGACTTAAAAATTCAGCAAGGATTTCTTTTGATTATTAATTGTTTAAAACTTTTTTTCAGTGCTATAATTTTAATAATTCAGCAAAAATTTGTTTCGATTATCAATTTGCTTTAAACTGATTTCTTCATGCACTGTTAAAAAAAAATCCCCGTACGCATTACAGTAAAAAGTACTGGCCCTCATTGTACCTTTTTATCATAAAATTGATTTTTACNATGACTTAAAAATTCAGCAAGGATTTCTTTTGATTATTAATTGTTTAAAACTTTTTTTCAGTGCTATAATTTTAATAATTCAGCAAAAATTTGCTTCGATTATCAATCTGCTTTAAACTGATTTCTTCATGCACTGCAACAAAAAAAAATCCTCGTACTCATTACAGTAAAAAGTATTGGCACTCAGTGTGTCTTTTTATCGTAAAATCCATTTCTACCGAAACATGTTACGGAACAAAAAAAAAGCTGATGTGTTATAATTTGTACAGTAATATTTACCGCAAAATCATAAAATTACTAATTAAATATATATAACTGTAAAAATTGCGGTATAATATTTCACGGATGATACACTGAAAATGCCAGTACTTAATACCGTAATTTTATCCGGAATTTTTTAGAGTTCATCACTTTAATTTAAATAATTCAGCAAATGTTAATTTCTGTTTTTAATATAATTAAAAATTATTATTATTATTTATTATTTTTTTTTTGCTTGCGTTATAATTTTAATAAATAAATGAAAACTTACTTCTAGTTTTGATGTGTTCAAAAGTCAATTTTTCACGTTTTTTTTTTAATTTCAATGATTCAGCAGAGATTTATTTATATTTTTAATTTCCTTAAAAGTAATTTTTACCAGTCCTATAATTTTAATAATTCGATAAAATTTTGTTTCTTTTTTTTTAATGAGCTTGAAAAAGATTTTTCTCATGGCTATACTTTTTACATTGCAGCACAAAATTTCAATTTTTAATTTATTCAAAATTAATTTTTTTCAGCTTTATATGTAACTTATAATAATCATTTACAGTACTTCTTTTTAAAATTATAACATGTATAATTTAATTTGATCAAAGTATCTTCTTCTCAAACATTAAAAAATAAATTTTAGTAATTAAATCAGCTAAAAAAATTTTACTGAGAAAATTCTGTTTTTTAAAAAAAACAATTAAATTCCTTTATCAACTAAATTCCATTGAGATATTTTTTTTCCTAAATAATTGCTGTAAGAAACAATTCCTGATACATTTATCGCACTGACGTTTCTTGTAGATAAAAAAGATAATTCTGGTTAATAAAACCAAAATATACGATATTTAAACCATTTATTTTTTTGATTTTTCTTTTCATACGGAAACAGTTTACCGAAAATTCTAGTTTTCAAGATTACAGTTCTTATTACCACACGTCTAGCAAAAATACAAAACTGAAAAGCAAATTTGACCAAATAAATGGTTTTTATGCCATGCTCTAAGATATCATGATAAAATTATCAAATTTTTCGACATTTTCCAAATTGTATCACCATATTTTACTGTTAATTTTACCAAAATCATTACCGAAATTCTTCGACAAAAATTACCAAGGATTTTTGTGTTCCCATAGAACCAGAAATTAGGTAAATTTTATTATATTCTGATAGTTTTGATCATACTTTTTTCTTATCACTTTGTTTAATTCTATGTATTATTTTTCATTTCCTGGTAAAAACGGTTTTTTTTTCTCTTTAAAAATTATTTAAGAAACAATATAAAAATAAATATTCAAAATATTCAAAATAAAAAAAAATTTAGAAAGCGAGAAATCGTTTTCCATTACTTTTATCGAAACTGGCTTAAATTTTTTTAATTAACGCTTTAACCAATTTTAAATTGACTTCTAAAAAATGTCAAATTAAAACAATTAAACTTCATACATATTTAACGTGCAAATTTCCCAAATATAAAAAAATCATTCATTCAAAATCCTGAAATTGAAAAAAATTCATGCATTGTCCTATCCTGATTTGGATAGGACAATGATCAGTTTTGCGTAAATATCTATTACATACATTTAAATTATAAATATTCGAAGCATTAATCTTCCTTAAAATGCGTAAAATGTGCATAATTAAATTCTTAACCAAATTTGATTAAAGATATTAACAGTTTTACATAAAATCCGATCTTACTCAAATCTTTAAATTTTAAATGCATAAAATATGGACCTTTATCAAAGCTAACAAAAATTCATACAATTCAGTTTTTAACCAAACCTAAAATATTTGCAATTTTACTTGAATTCATATAATTAATCCCCAAATGAGTGAAATGTGAATTTTTATTGAAATTCACAAATATTCCTATAATTCTGATTATCTCGTTATTTAAACATGATTTAACTTGAATTAAATCGTGTTTAATTAAACTAATATCACCATATCAGTTTTACTCAAACTTGGTATAATTAAATTAATTAAAATAATAATTAAAATATTAAAATAATTATGCGATTTTCTTATCTATACTAATAAAAATTCGTATAGTCTAGTTATTAACAAATTTATTTGATTCAACGAAAAAAATAACAGTTTCACTTAAATTAGAAGATTTTCAAAGTGCTGAAAGTTAATGTTTATAGCTATTCCCAAAAATTCGTATAATGAAATTCATACCAAATTCAAAATGATTAGATAAATAAATAAAATAGCAGATATACGCAAACCTAAATATTACTTAATTAATAAAACTTCAAATACGCGAATCTAAATCAAAAAAATATTCCTATCATTCAGTTTTTAACCAATCCTAAGCTGATTTAACTAAAACTAGCAGTTCCACATATACCCAGTCAAAAGAAGACAAATTGCAAGAGATGCGGAAAAAACTTGCTTTAGTTGTTATCTTTCCTACTGAAAGCTCCTCAAATAGTGGTTTTCCCCTCTCAAAACTAAAGCTGGCAGGGAAACAAATTAAAAGGTTATTGCGGTGGGCGAAACTTCGTTACACAATCTAGCCTATAACAAATTTTTAGTGTTTAGTTTCTTCTATCGTAGTTTTAATCTGCAATTTTATTGTCTTCGTTATATTATAGGGGAATTTGCGATTAAGATTTACCTGCATTAGAGTTTTAGTAGCTTTCAAAGAACGTGCAGATATATGAATAAATTAATTAGTTATTTTAATTAATTTTATACTTTTTATTAGTTACTTTATTTATTAATTTTATTTATTTATTTTGATATTTTTTATTTCTTAGTTTTTATTAGTTTTCTTAATTTAAAATTTAATATTTTTCACTGATAATTGCACTATTTATTTTTGCAGTTTATGCATTTTTATTTAAATAATTTTATTAATTTTTTTTTAATTTCATTTTTATAAACTTAATTTATCATTTTACAATTTTTAATTAACTTTAACTTATTATTTTACAATTTTTATTAGTTTTAAAAACTATCATTATTTTTGAACTTTAAGTAATTTTTAATTTTATTGGTTTATAATTTTTATACATTAGTTTTTTCATTTTAATGGTAATTTAATTAATTTTGAATTTCTTATTAATTTTCTATTAGTTTCCTAATACTTTTGTATTTTTTTATTGATTTTGGGCATGATGCATTATTTAATTAAAATTTTGTTAATTTTTATTTATTACTTTATGAACTCTTTTTATTAATTTATTTGTATAACTTTACTTTATTTGTTATTGTTTCTTTATCCTTTTATATTTATTTTTTCAAATAGGCACACCCACAATAATTTATTTAATGTAAATTGCCCGCTATGAATGCTATGAATGCAATAATTTTTCTAATTTTTATCATTTAATTTATTTTTTTTTATTCTATTCTTTTTTTTAATATATTCGATCGCTTATTCTATTCTAGTTACAATGCATTCTATTTATTTTCATTTATTTATTAATTACTCTTTGCTAATAACTTTGCTATTTATTAAATTTGCTCTCAATTTTAAAACTTATTGACTATTTTTCGCCGTTTAACTTACAATAATTTTACTTAACTTATAATAATTTATTAACGGCTTTTTGCTTTTAAATTTATTATTAAATTTTCTGCTTAACTGTTTATTTAAAATTAGTTTTTTCCTTTATTATTAGTTTATTCCTTTACTATCCATCTTCTTTTTATTTTAATGCATTTAACATAAAAATAAAAAGCAGATTTTTGCATAAAACATTTCTTGAGGAGATAGAAACAAAGTGAACGCATCCATCAAAACTATGATTTGTGCACAGCAAAATTATTGTTTCGCTTTTATTTCATTAATAAAAAATATTGTTTCACCAAATAATTGCACTTTTAGAGTTCGAGTTATTAGTTTAATTTGTTAGCAAAACGAAATTTCAGTTTCCAGACTATTTTAAGTAAATAGCTAATTTTTACGTAATCTATGTCAGATTTCGAAATTTTCTAATTATACTGGCACTATCAAAAACTAAACAATGCGCCACAAACAAATTAATCATCTCTTTTAAAATACACACAAATCAAGTTGTATTTTTTTTTCTTCCTTTTCAGAAATTAAGAGAAACTCGATATTGGCAGGAGATCATGGCTATTCAAAAACTCACAGCCAATATCCAATATCTTCGAAGAAGTGAAGAGGATAAAAAAAAAACTTCAAAGATAAGAGAAAAAAGATGTTTGATTTGTCAGTTACAAAATGGTTATCAATAGAGTGAAATATTGTGATTACTTTTCGAAACTCTTCACATTTGTCAAGGCAAAAATTCTGTCAACCAAGTGCTAATGCAACTGCATTCTTCAATTGTTAAATTATAAACTATTCTGCTGAATCTATATTTATCGTGTAATAGGTAATACATTTTCCCAATTCAAAATTCACGATGAAGTAATAAATAATTGATTGTTGTTATTAAGTAAATGGTTATTATAATTTATTGCTGTGACTGTGATTAGTTTCGTAAACTCTTCATATCGATCAAGGAAAAATCTCTGTCAACTAAGTTCTTTTGCAATTATATTCATCAATTACTAAGTTATATACTATTCGGGTGTATCTCCATTTATTGTAAATATTTTCGCAGTGACGCGAATGGCTCAGGGGATAAGGGGTTGGCCTTCGAATGAGGAGAGCCGGGTTCGAATCAAGCGATGGCTGGTCAATAAGAATCCGCATCCGGCTTGCACCGACCGCAGAGCTGAAGTAAAATATCCTCATGGTTCATAGACGGATCATGGGTTAGAATCCCCTTGCCGTCAGACTAACCGTGGGATATTTTAGTGGTTTTTCTCTCTATGTAACGCAAAAGCTGGTTAGTTCCATCAAAAAGTCTTGTTGCTGCTGTTGTTATTGTTAATTTACGTCGCACTAGAGCTGCGCAATGGGCTATTGGCGATGGTCTGGGAAACATCCCGGAGGATGATCCGAAGACATGCCATCACAATTTTAATCCTCTGCGGAGGGGATGGCACCCCCGCTTCGGTAGCCCGACGACCTGCACGCGAAAAGTCTTCCACAGAGGCAAATTTCTCCCAATACTTGATCCATGAGATCCCTTGTCTTTTGGATTGGATTCAAAATTACAAGGCCATGAAGTTGAACATTAGTAGTCGTGAATCGAAAATTGGGTCATCTGTTCAACAACGGTTATAAAATAAAATATGTATCAAAAGTGAAAACTATTGAAATAGTTCTTAATTTTCGTCATCTTTCGTAATTTCAATAATTTTCGTCGTTTAATAAATTTCTTAACAAGAATTGAAATAATTTCCAATTATTGTATGGAAGGTAAATATCGACAAAACTCAAGATTCCTGAATAACTGTTAAAAATGCATAATAGCTATATTAATACCAAAATATTTGCTAAAAAATGTATTTCATAAGATGGAAGATATTTTAAATAAAAGCTTTTAAGAGCGATACGTCGAGGACATTTTGTACATTCTACTAATATTCCTTATTCCTTGAAGTTTATGGAAGAATTATTCTCCTCACAGATAATTTTTCACAATCAACTCATCATAAATTTTTATTCTACTTTCAAAGAGTGTATAAACCATGATCCCTCACGTCAAATGAAGAAAAAAAGAAGTAAAATACATCATACGGTGGTTCATACACAAGAATAAAGATAGAAGTTACATCAATACTCCATGAGAGGTCAACTAAAAAGAAACCAAACACGCGGAAAGAAACTTTCTTCCAGCTTTTTTCCCCCGCTTGAAAAAAAAGAAGCCAACACACACACAAAAAAAGCAGCCAATCCCAAAAATCGCAGTCTATGTCCGTCTCTAAGCAAGCAAGCAAGGCATCTCATATGTCAAACAGCTTTGTGAGCTTGTCTTTCAAGCTGCGTTGCCCCTTGTCGAGCTCCGAAGCTTCGAGGGGCTGATCTCGAATTCGAAAGGGGGGGGGGGACGAAAAGGACTTTCAAGCGTCACCTACACATTACAGGGACAGATAAAATATGACCCAGGCTTGTCAACTGAATGATGACTAATTTGAAATATGTCCTTTTTACGCGGACATCCTCGCAAGGGAGAGGCACCGGTTCTAGCTGTCTCAGGCATTGATGGACTGCCGGACCATTCCGAAATTTTGCGCCCCTGCCGCCCCACCTCGCCATCACTCCATCAAGAAGCCCCACTGAAGGCCGCGACAGTTCACCCGACCCTAACAGCGGATAACACTCCCCTCGCCCCCTTTTTCCTTTCTCTGGATTTGGTGAAAGGGTTTGGCGATAAATCGCTGCTATGGTATTAAAAACTATTCTATGTGAGTATTTTAGTTCTGCCACTTTGTATGAAAATCGGATATTTGTCCGGTTATTTTATGTTAGATCAGATGTCAAGAATAGTGGGAAAGTATAAGGTGGAAGGTTATTTTGGAATATTATTACTTTTTTCACATAACGTTGATTGTAACTAAGTTTTGCAGATATGAAACATAAAAACACAAACTGGTTTGGTAATTTTTAATCGTATTAGAAAAAGTTTAAGAAAACAAAACAGTCAAAAAGAATAAAAAATATTGCGTAGAGTCCCTCCGCGCGGAAGAAGTTAAACTTCGCAACTTGCGACGTTAATTGTAGAAGAATCAGCAGTCGTAGAAGGATCACTAGTTCTATTTAACGACTCTTTTTCCTGCTCCGCTCGCTTCCGTGCTCTGTAATCACGGTAATATTGTGCATTTTTCCTTCGTGGACCTCTTGAACCAGTGGAAGTGATTGTGGTTGCCTCATCGTCTCGCCATGGAAAATGTATTTGTATTAATAATGTATGTGAATGCGTCATAATGTAATTTCGAAAGAGAAAAACTAACAATCAATTGATATTCGCAAGAGACGTACCTTGACATAACCTTAAATCCGTCGCATTGTCCGTGGGATTGTTTTCACTCATTTTTTANATCCTCGCAAGGGAGAGGCACCGGTTCTAGCTGTCTCAGGCATTGATGGACTGCCGGACCATTCCGAAATTTTGCGCCCCTGCCGCCCCACCTCGCCATCACTCCATCAAGAAGCCCCACTGAAGGCCGCGACAGTTCACCCGACCCTAACAGCGGATAACACTCCCCTCGCCCCCTTTTTCCTTTCTCTGGATTTGGTGAAAGGGTTTGGCGATAAATCGCTGCTATGGTATTAAAAACTATTCTATGTGAGTATTTTAGTTCTGCCACTTTGTATAAAAATCGGATATTTGTCCGGTTATTTTATGTTAGATCAGATGTCAAGAATTGTCGGAAAGTGGAATATTCCGGTTTTCTCGTATAACGTTGGTTGTAACTAAGCTTTGCAGATATGAAACATAAAAACACAAACTTGGTTTGGTATTTTTTAATCGTATGAGAAAAGGTTCTCAGACAAATCGGATATTTGTCCGGTTATTATATGTTAGATCAGATGTCAAGAATTGTCGGAAAGTGGAATATTCCGCTTTTCTCGTATAACGTTGGTTGCAACTAAGCTTTGCAAATATGAAACATAAAGACACAAACTTGGATTAGTATTTTTTAATCGTATAAGAAAAGGTTTACAGACAAAAATAATAAAAAAAGAAAGACAAAAACAAATAACTGTACTATTTTTACGCTTACTGCATTCGCAATAAACAGCAATGTAATACTGATGCTGATTCTTATGTAACAAGATGTTTCACCTTGCGTAACGCTGAATAAGATTTACGTAACACTGTTTACATAAACTTAATCGATACAAATTAAGAATTTTCTTAAAATTGATGAAGGAATCGATTTCAAGAAATCAGTTTTATAATAGAGCATTCATAGATTTAAATTCCTTTCACTTAGTTCATTAAAATTTAATAATCATGTTTTTTCTATAAATTGTTGGAAAATAATGTAATATTTAAAATTAATTTGGAAAATTATCTTTCTCCGACTTATTATTTTCTGACGCTTATAAATTGGGGCATCAAATAATATTCTCCAAACCACCATTCGCATATGAACAATTAAATATCGTTTTCTGTCAATAAATGATAAAAGCTCAAACGAAAATATTTGTTTGTAACAATTAAGCAGTTATTTTACGGCAACAGTGTACACAATAGATGCATCATTAAAAGATCGTTTGTGAATTTTCTCTGTTTCAGTTCAACTTTCACTGTACCCTGTTGTGTTCTGTAATTCGTTTCAAATTAACTTCTGATGCTTTTCACTGAAATAAGTGGTTTCTAATGATTGTATTATTTGATTTTTTTTATTTTTTTTTAAAGAATTTTAATTTTGTTTGTCCTTAAGGAAATAAAATTGTTTCTTTTTCTCTTCATTTTTTTTTTGTCTGCCATTCGGTTCCTTTCTTTAATGTGTTAGTTAAGCTTATAGAAATAAAACAATAGTTTTGCTATATTTAATATCATTTATATCCCTTTTATTTAACTTTATAATTTATTTTAATTGCCCATAATTCATTTACGATAGAAAGACCAGATTTAACGGGATACCGAGTTCAACATTGAAATTTTTACTAAATATTCATTTAATATTAATAAACATAAAAACTTAATCAATACAAACAGAGCCGAGGTGGTTCAGGGGATAAAATGTTCGCCTTCCAATGGGGTGAACTGGGTTCGAATCCCAGCGATGGTTGATCGATTCAAATTCCGCATCCGGCTTCACAGACCACAGTGCTGATGTAAAATATCCTCAGTGGTCGACGGATTATGAGTAAGAGTCCTCTTGCCGTCATACTAACCGTGGTTTTCCTCTACATGTAACGCAAATGCGTATTAGTTCCATCAAAAAGCCTTCCACGAAGGCAAATTTCTCTCTATACGTGATACAGGAGTTCCGTTGTCTTCTGAATTGGGTTCAAAATTATAAGGCTGCAGAGTTGAACATTAGTAATCGCAACCCCCCCCCCCTAAAAAAGAGTCGTTTGTATAATGACGGTCATGAAATAAAACTAATACAAGCAAAACTCGGATTTAACGAAGCGTTTTTCTTAGCTACTGTAAAATTAAGTAAAAAAAGTATCAGGCAGTTTGGGAAAATCGCATTACCTTTGAAAGGGTTTCAAAATCTTCAAAAAATCAAAGTGTTCAAAAATTGCATGCAAATTGTTTGCGTTAGATACATAATTTAAATATATAATATAAATATGTAATATAAATATGTAATATAAATATATAATATAAATACATAATATAAATACAAACAATCTATATCGACTTTTGAAAAGTAGCAAGAAGAGGACCATAGTAACAGTTGCGGTAACAAATGAATAAGAAATGTTGGATGGTCATTAAAATGACTAAAAGAAGATGTTGTATATAAACCATTGAATAGATTCTACCTCTTACCTAAAGGTTTTCAAATCATAAAAACACGTGAATCATACGGTCTGATCTTCTCTTTAGTGTTCCATTCATTTTATCAACCTACATCTTTGATGATGGTTAAACGTAACGATTTTCCACAGAATTAAAAAATTAACAATTTTCGAATACGCTACGAAAATGTTTACCTTTGAAAAAAGTAGGATTTAGTTCTGCAATTGAAAAATTAGAAGAAGCTTCAGAGAGTTTTTAATGTTCAAATATAAGATTGTAAATGTTTAAAAATATTTGAGGGGAAAAAAAACACGGATGAGATTTAATAAAATAATTTCGTAATCCATGCTGTGCAGTTTTCATCAATAGTAGATCATCAAGATTTTAATATTATACAATTGTTGTAAAATGGCACAAAGTTAAATCATAAACAAAACTTATCAAAATCTTTCCAATTTTCACAATTGTGTTAACAGATAATAATAAAAGAAACTCATCTTTAATTATTTTTTAACTAATTTTTGTGCATTATACTTTCTATTTCGGATAATTTCAGTATTTTTTAATAATTTTTAATAATTTAATTAATTTTAGCAAGTATTCTGATTTTATTAACGAATGAGATTAATTTCTACGTTTGCGTTAGGAACGAATTCGACTGTATTACATTGGAACGAATTACAAATTATACTTCATATTTCTGAAATATAACTATTTTAGGATATTTCAATGAAGGATATTTCATTAGGATATTTCATTAAAATGTTATAGATGTCAAGGTTATTATTACCATTATTATTTTGAAAAATTAAATCTCAATTTTACAATAGTTATTTAAATAACCATTTATATTACATTAATATATCATCATATTATTGGTATCGAATTGAAAATAAATATGAAGACATTTAAACATTTTGGATAAAAATGCGAAATTGTTTGCTTTTAGATTTTACTGTCAGGATTTCTTGATTATAATATGAAAATCATTAAAATTATGTTTTGATTTTACCAAAAGCTGAACCAAAGTGTTCTTTATATCCTCTTTGAAAGAAGCCCATTTCACTTTCACAGGCATAAGTATAGTAAGTTTTTTTTTAAAAAAAATCCATAAAATTTTCACAATTGTTTGATTTACAACGCAGCAAAAAATTACAGAATTTTATGATAAGTACTTATGTATGCAATATTTCTCACAAGTTAAGAATGTATCATAAAACACAAACCAGAAAATAAAGAACCGGATACTTGAAGCTCAAATTTAAGTGATGCCATTTCATAATTCAAATTAATAAAAAAAAATGTCGATAAAAGTGCTTAAAATTTATTACACTCATGTTTTATATTTTAAACAGCTTTCTTGAGAAAGTAACAGGTAAATTTTTTTATCAATATCATCTTTCGGTGGAGAAAAAAAGCACTACAACAATAACTATAACGAGCTATGTAAGGATTAAAACTATCCCTTTAAAACCCTGCGTGCTTCAATTGAAGCCTGGCATCATATTTCATATTCTTGAAGAAAAAAGGCGAATTGCAAAGATATTGGCAATAATTTCTCATCTCTTCTCCGCTTTTTTTTTTCAAGTTTATAGCCTAAAATATAATAATAATAATAAAAAAAGGTGAGAGATTTGCGATGACACTCGCCAACTGGTGTGAAATATAATAATACTCCAGCCAAAACACACACCAAAATGGTTCGTTCTTTAAAGGATATATATCGTCATTCTTTTTTATTCTGAAACTAACCCATAGAAGTTGCAGCTCCTCAACCCATCTTTGGTTCTTTGTTTCCTTGACTTTGAGTGATGGTAGAGCTCAAACTTAGATGAGGCAAAAAAAAGGTGAAGCATAACTCGCTCTTGGTACATAATTTATTCTTATATATTGAAAGACCGTATGACAAAAGTGACCATAAAGTATAACGTGCTTTGCTTCAATATGTAAACGTACCGTATCACAGATAATTTTTTTTTTGGTACCTGGCATCTTTTTTTTTTCCTTCCACTTACGCCACCTGTATAGTTTGTTCGGACAATACCCGGGCATTTAGAGAGGCATTGTAAGAGGGTAGTCTTGCAGAATGATCCTGTGAGCAATAGAGGGATTTGATCCGCTGCGGAAGAAAATAGCTGGCGATGAGTTATGGGCTAGTTTTCAGCTTATGGGGCTACCGTTCCCTTTTAAAAGTGCCACAGCACATGGTAATAGATCAAGGTGGACATGTCCATGGGAATTATGTAGGGATTGTTATTATATTTACAATATCGGGATATTTGATATGGGAGTCATGTTTAATACGGATGAAATATTATTTTTCTTTACTGCTTTCGGATAAAAAGTAAAAATGACTGCTTTGAGATTTGGAGAGTAGAAATTCATTGTGTTTAAAAACTTTTGGGATATGAAGCAAGAGTTAAGTTTCAAATACTTGAAAATTATTTGCCAAAATGAAAAAATATGTTGGATCGATTATAAAAGTTTTCTAATTTTCAAATTTACGTTATGAACTATCCATAACATTAATTATAATAACATGAATTATCTATAACTCGTAACTTAGTGATTAATATTATAGCATATTTTTGGAATATATTTTTCAGTTATATTTAATAATGAAAGACGAAAATTTATTTGCATCACTTGCATTTTTAATTTTTCTAATTTAGAAAAATTTTACTAAAAAGGAAAATGTGAACAAATGGAAAGGGCTATATTCGGAGAGTATGCCGGATGTTCAAAACTTCCCAATAAATCTAAAAGACTTTGTGTTCATATTCACTGTCACGTTCACAAATAATTTCACGTTTGGAGGGTAAGGAGAGGTTCATGAAATCGTGACAGTTTGTGAAAAGGAGGGAGTGTGTAGCAAGAAGTGTGACGACACAGTTAAGGACAAAGTAAAAACATTTTAAATCAGCTGATAAGATATTTTTATATTATTTGCTTGTATATTTTTTCCATCTTTTACATAAACATGAGTATATATGTAGATCATAATAATTGTTATGCATGCAAATGTATTTAAAATATAGTTTAAGTTGAAAAATACTATATGAACGATAATCTACGACGCAAGAAGAAATTAAGGTATAAATTTAAGATATAAGGTTATAAGGTATAAGGTTATAAGGTATAAGGTTATAAGGTTATAAGGTCTGATCTTNGGTTATAAGGTATAAGGTTATAAGGTATAAGGTTATAAGGTATAAGGTTATAAGGTATAAGGTTATAAGGTATAAGGTTATAAGGTATAAGGTTATAAGGTATAAGGTTATAAGGTATAAGGTTATAAGGTATAAGGTTATAAGGTATAAGGTTATAAGGTATAAGGTTATAAGGTATAAGGTTATAAGGTATAAGGTTATAAGGTATAAGGTTATAAGGTATAAGGTTATAAGGTATAAGGTTATAAGGTATAAGGTTATAAGGTATAAGGTTATAAGGTATAAGGTTATAAGGTATAAGGTTATAAGGTATAAGGGTATAAGGTTATAAGGTTATAAGGTATAAGGTTATAAGGTATAAGGTATAAGGTTATAAGGTATAAGGTTATAAGGTATAAGGTTATAAGGTATAAGGTTATAAGGTATAAGGATAAGGATAAGGCTTGTTCCAGAAATTAAGGTATAAATCTATGTAACATAGAGTGACAAGTGACAATAAGGGGGAGAGGTTAAGGTGAAGTGTGAAACTTTGCGTAAAAGGGGGGGGGATTAAAAACATCGAAAGAAATGTGTGATATCATTTTTGGACTGTCCCTTGTGTGACTATTGATAAAAGAAGAGAGACTTGTTTTCTAAAGGGTGCCTATTTTAAATATATTTAAGATAAAAATTTAAATGCATTAAATTCTTGTTTTACATAAAATAATAATAACCGTTAATTCATAAATTTAAAAAAAATGTAACATACAGCGTTTATAGTACTTGATGAAATTAGAATAACCCGTTTAGAAAAATATAACTATTTCAAAATAATGAAAAAAAATATTTTTTTTAAATAAAATTATACCATCGCTTCATTGAGATCATCTATTAACGATTGCCGGCAGAAAAAAAAGGGTAAAATGATACGTAAGAGGGTGGGGTTGACCAGTTGAAAAAAAAAGAGAAAAACGAGATGAAGAGAAGTACTTCCCTGGCAGATGTTCAACCTAAAAATGCCCGAAAGAGGAAAAAATATAATCCATAGAGAAAAAAGGAACACAACAACATCAAAAAGAATTATTTTCTGCACACACATACATACACATAGATCAAAATATAAATAAATAAAATAGTCCCCAAAAAAATGCGAAGTCAACCGAGTGTGACAGCAGAGAAAGACTCGGACGATTATCGCCCGAAATTACCCTGCCTGATTGATGAAATGTCAAACGAGAAAGAATAGATTGAATCTATAGTAGTGCCATGAGATGTCGGATGGATATCACAAGGGGGGGGGGCAAAAAAGGGGGAGTTATAATAGTAATAAAAAGTAGGGAAGTAAAATGGAAGGGGGTTGATAATAAATAATAATAAATAAAAAAGGAAAAAAAAGGGTGAGAGATGCTGAGGTCCGCCCTAGATTTTGGCGAGGCATAGGGTTGCTATTATTTTGGGATAATAGACGCCAAAAAATGTTCTACTATTCTATATGGCTAATAGATCATTATTAGAAAAAAAATTAATCTTTATGGATAAAGTATGGGTGAAATATTACCCCAGGTGCTGCTTTTTATTTAGACCTCCAAGGGTGGTAGTTTAAAAGATTAAGCAATTTTCCACTTTTTGGAATGCTGAGAAAAGATTCTAAATATGTAATTATGATGAATTATTTTGAGTTTTTGATTAATGGGAGTGTTTATCTTTTGTACAGTGGCTTATTAGAATTGTTTTAGATTAACAACAAGGAAAATATGGTAGATAAAATGTTGTATGTTGTACATGTAAAGTTTGATGGAAGCTATATTTTTGAAATCCTTATTTGACTGATTATCGAATGGCAGCTGCTATTAGAAACTGAAATAAAGGGGAAATCACATAAATATCATTTTCATCCAAAAAGTTTTTTTCTTCTTTTTTGCTAGTTTTATTATTCTGTGACACCTGCCACGTTATCATACTTACAAAAAAGAAGTTGAATTTTATATGTACTTAGATTACTATACTGAAAACAAATATACACAAAGAAAAACAGTATTGTCAAAACTACCAGAATATGGCAAAATTTACCGTGTTTCTAGTTTTATGGGAACACCAGAAAGCTCGGTAGTTTTTACCGAAGGGCATTGGTAATGATTTTGGTAAAATGAACAATAAAATACGCTTTATGTGATAAAATTTGGTAAATGTGTTAAAAATTAGCAACTTTAATATCATACCTTAGATCATGGCATATAAAATCATTTATTTGGTTAAATTTACTTTCAGTTTTGTACGTTCAGCTTTTTTTTTCATATTTAGTAAAAAATTACTAAATATGTGGTAATAAGAACTATAATTTTGAAAACCAAAATTTTCGGAAAACCGTTACCATATGAACGAAAACATTACTAAATGAATGGCTTAAATAATGCATATTTCGGTTTTATTAACCAGAATTATGGAGTTTTTTTACACCATAAAAGTCATTACTATACAGTGAGGTAATTTTACCAGAATTTTTCCCTCCGTGTACTTTTTGTGATTTTTTGTGAAAAAAATTATGTTAAAACATTATTAAGGGGGATAATTACCCATCGCATCATATCAAATCATGGTTTTTGACCCACTTTTAAAGAAAAAAGTAAGTAGAAACACATGGGAAAAAAATTTAAAAAAAGATCAAACTTTGAAAAAGGAGAAACAAAGAAAAAGAAAGCACAAAAAATTGAGAGAGAGAGAATGGGACTGCTATTGGTTTACTGAAAACTACATTCATTTTATAATTTCAGTTCAAATTTGTTATTTTTAATCATTAAATATACATTTGATTTTTTTACACAACTTTTGTTAGTAACATTTATGTAAACATTTAACTATTGGTGTATATATTGCTGCATATTTCTTTATAAGTATATTGCGAAGTATATATGTAATTATAGTAGGTATAACCTTCTTTATAGTGGGTCAAATCACCCTCAAATAGTGTGGTTTGACTATATTTGCGCAACTAGGAAAAATTATTAATGAAAGAGATAGTTTATAATTTATGTGATAATTAATAATGCTCCCCGATTATTAACCAAATAATCTTAAGTTGGAAATTTTATAACTTTAAATGAATTAGAAAAATATTTTATGTGGTAAAAGATTAAAAAAGGTGGTAAGGGATCATAGCTCCCATGTTTCTTTAATATGAAGAGTGGTATACTTTAAAAAAGTTCGAATCAAATTACGGTACTACGGTACTTTGGATTCATCATCTATAAAATTAATTTTTACCATAAAATATTTTACAGTGGAATTTAACAGTAATATTTATTTTGAGTGATTCAGTGATTTTACGATAATTATTACTGTAAAAATTAAGGCATGTCAGATTTTATTGTTCATGTACCAGAAAAAACAAATTCTACGATAAGAAGTACTGGCACTCTGAATGCCGGTACTTTTTATTGTAATTTGATTCGGAATTTTTTACAGTGTAATGCGGCAATCTGCAGATGCGGATTGTACTGGTTTTTAAATTTTTGAACTTTAATGATTCGGAATATGATATATTTTTTGAATGAAATTTAAAGAGTTGTGATTTTATATTTTAAATAAATCAATCAGAAGGTTAGGAAAAAAACTAGAACCTTCTAAAAACTTGACCCTTTTGCTTTTAGTACCTATCTCCTACCATTTTGATAAATAAGTTTTAAGTTTGGCAAAAATGGGCTGTCAAAAGTGTTTTATACATTGTTTTATATTAAACAATATTATTCCTTACTTTATTTGCGTTGTTCTACCCATAGATCATTGTAGGCAATAATTATTAAAAGATACTAAACCATTTAGGGGTACTTCAGAAACATATTTTACTCATATTTTAAGATTCAGTTTGTCATTTCGAGAATAACATTTATTCATAAGTCTTTAAAATAATTTTAATCGGTAAAATAATTTTCATCAATCCAATGCTAGTATTCATAAAGTTAAGTAATATCGGGTTTTTGAAGAAACCTTTTTTAAACTGTACGACACAATACAACAATTGTAAATAGTGAAATTTAAAACAAATTTAGAGCTTATGAAAAGTTCTAATCAATTTGCTAAATAGAATGAAGTGAACGTTCCTTTCTTTAACGAATTATATTAACTACGGACTCGAATCGGTTGTTACATTTATTGAATAATAAATGAGGTGATCTTGTTCGGTACTTTTTTCCGGCCATTTCATTCCAAATTTTTTTTTCTGGTGCTATTTTTTCTATCTTTATTTTCCTGCAGAAATAATCTAAACGCCTATTTTATTTTTAACAAAAATTAATAACATAAAATTATTAATATTATTATTACTAAAAATCTTTTCTGCTTAAAATGAAATTTGAGAAGCTTAGATAAAGTTTAGACTAAATTTTTTAAAGCAAATAAATTTAATTTTAAACCATTATTTTGATCATTCAGTTTATCCAGTTAAAATTCACTTAAAGTGGATTCAATATTGTTAAATTGGATTCAATATTGCTGGGGTCTCTCGCCCAATTAAATTTATATTTAACCATTTAAGGGAACAAACGATTTCAAATTTCCACAAATTTGCGAATTATGTATTTTTGTAACAAAATTAAGAAAATTTTTGCATACCATTCGGATTTGGCTTTTATGAATAAAATAGTTTTTAAAGGTATTTTAACTATTATTTAAGCAGTTTTGTGCCGATCCTAATTAAATTTATTTTCAACCACTTATATACAACAAAACTTAGATTGTTCTAAAAGTTTCGGAAAAGTATTTTTTATAATAAAGTTTTAAAAAATTTTATTTTTCTTTCGGATGCGGCATTCTTATGAACTAAATAGTTTACAAAGATATAATAACTATTATATAGATAATTTTTAACGAATCATACTTAAATTTGTGGTTTTACCATATAAAAAGTTTCTATTTTCTGTTACAGCAACGCCCTCATCATATTTTCAACACAAATTATGTTATCAATTTTATTTTATTTTATTTTATGATCTGGGCACATTTTCTTATCATACTTTCAGTGCAGACTTTAATGAATTAGGGGAAAGCATTTCTGAAACAATATTATTCAGTGGTTCAGCTATAATTGACTCGAGAACATTGACAATCCAAAATGGTTATTTCAATTAAGATCTTAATTAAATTTGTGATTTCACCACACAAAAATTTTTTATATTTTCTGTTAAGGCAACGTCCTCATCATATTTTCAACACAAATTATGTTATCAATTTTATTTTATTTTATTTGACACGATCTGGACACATTTTCTTATCATACTTCAGTGCATGACTTTAATGGATTTAAATTAGGGAAAGCATTTCTGAAACAATATTATTCAGTGGTTCAGCTATAATTGACTCGAGAACATTGACAATCCAAATTTATCATGGTTATTTCAATTAAGTTATTTCAATTATGATCTTACTTAAATTTGTGATTTTACCATGCAAAAAAGAGTTTCTATTTTCTGTTAAGGCATCGTCCTCATCATATTTTCTACACAAATTATGTTATCAATTTTATTTCATTTATTTGACACGATCTGGACACATTTTCTTATCATACTTTCAGTGCATGACTTTAATGGATTTAAATTAGGGAAAACATTTCTGAAACAATATTATTCAGTGGTTCAGCTATAATTGACTGGAGAACATTGACAATCCAAAATTATCATCGTTATTTCAATTAAGTTTCATTGTTAAATTTTAGGAAAAGGGCAAATTAGAGTGAGTGTCACTTTATTAGGTGAGCATACAAGGAATTTGAGACAGCTAGCAGACACGAAATGTTACATAAATCATTATTCACTTCGATGTATAATAATTAGTCACAAACTTCACTCAGTTGCTTCATGCGAGCAAAGTTGATTTGTTTGAAGCCTGAAAGATCATTATGTCATGATGATACTGGAATGGGACGCTGTAGCCTAATTATAGCATTTTCACGTCTAACGAGTCTGGAAAAATTATTTTTATTCTTTCTCCAGAAGATAATTTTCGTCTTTTTTCCCCCTTTTTTTTGTTCTTCGACAGACAGGGATGGTTCATCAAGAGTTAGCTATGACAGAATTAACTAAGTGTACGACTTGTTCTGTAAGTGAGTAATGACTTTAAAAAGAAAGTAAATCGCACTTTAGAAAATGTGATATTTTGTTTTTGTTTTTTTGTGTACGGAAAATGAATCTATAATTTTATGTAATAAATGAAGCAAAGTTGATGGGTCAGTATTGATTAGCATGTTGTATTTTCTTACTTTATTTGTGATAAACTAACCAATTCCTCATTGTGCATGCATAGCATTTTTATGTTTTCCTCTGTAACTTCCGAACTCAAAAAGAAAAAAAAATTGCAACAAACACAAGCAACAAAGTAACAATTAGCAAAATAAGGAGCAATAATATTTCCATGGTTTTTGTTTCAATAAAATTTATGTTTGGAAATTTTTTTTTCTTATCTAGGATTTTTTTATTTTTAATTTTCAGCCTTTGAAACTAATTTTTACTTTCATACAAGTGTTTTCATATTTGAAGAGCAGAGGAAAACTATATTTATACTTTCTCCAGAAGATAATTTTTTGTCTCCCCCCCCCCGTTTTTTTTGTCCTTCAACAAACAGAGGTAGTTCATCAGGAGTTCAACTATGACAGAATTAACTAAGTGTACAACTTGTTTTTAACTGTAAGTAATGACTTTAATGGGCTGGTATTGATAAAAATATTATCTAGGATAAGAGTCAAATATAGTAACAAACGCAAGCAACAGAGTAACAATTAGTCAAATAAAGAGTAATAAAGCGTTATTCGTAGTGTTATCTAAACGTTATTCGTAATATTCAATAAACATTAATTGCAGTGTCGCGTAAACCTTATTTGTTTTGTTGTGCAACAACTGTATATCTATTAAATATTTATATAATTGAAGTCATGCAAACAAATGCATCTATTACAAAATAGATTTCCAGCAAACAATTCTACGATTATTTTTAAAAAATGTCAATTTTTAAAAATGCTCGGTTTCAGTTTAACAAATTTATATCTATGAAACATTAAAAAATTGCCTTCGCGCAAACAAACTTTTCGATTTTAGTACACATCTTACATCTCTTGCTCCATGATTTTTTAAAAAATACTTTGTTTTTACGAATTAAGTTTAACAAATTTTTATATATTATTCATAAAACTGCTCGCTCGCAAAGAAGGCTTTTGTTATTAAATAGATTTTTGTAAATAATTCTTCCATCATTTTTCTATAAAAAAATGTTCAGTAGTTTAAATTTCATGGAAAATAGAATTGGAGTTTTTAGTGGAATTAATTATTTTTATAAATTGATCATGAATGTTACTTTTTTGCTTAATTCAAAATTTTAAAAACAAATATATAAACTAAAACAAATTGCGTGTTTATAAAGAAAACTTTTGGTTGAAAAAAAAAATAAAATCAATGCATGATAATTACAAAAAATATCTGTTAAAACACGACGCTAGCAAGTTTTATCGTTTGAAGCCTCAAAAAATTTAAACAAAGAGGAAAAACATTTTATTTGTAAAAAGAATACTTATCAAGACTTTATTAAATGGTTTGCAGACAAAACATCCATTCCAAATGTTTCTTTTTTTTCTTTTTTGCCAAAAACATCAAAACAAGATCAATGTGAGCAAACACTCAAATAAAATCCCGCACACGATCACGAAATTGAAAACATCAAAACAAAGACATTAAGGAACTCAATGCCAGAGAGAGAGAAGAAAAAATACAGAAAATGGCATCTAACCACAACCGTAACTAACAAGAAAATTTAAAAAACAGGTCTTAATCGGCAAATCATTAAGCCTTATAGAAATGATACTGTTTATACTATCTGCAATAAGGAAAATTGTTCTAGAACCCATTTGTTCAATAATTGCTGATGAAATCTTAAAAACGCATATTTCCTTTTTGTTATTATTCAGTTAATCTGTTTATCATATGCCACGTTTCGTCAGTAGGTGGGTCCACGTTGGATGAGGTTTAAGGCGGTCAGTAACCTGAGCGCATAGAAAACGATTCGATCAGTTAAGGATTCGAACTTATTATGCCAGCAATAAAAAGCCAATCTTTAAATTATCGTGAATTCTAAAAGATCATCAATTTTATAAGACTCTTTTTTAGTTTGAAATTACTAGATGCTTAGATCGATATATTGCTTTGAAGTATTATTTTATTTTAAATGGATCATTTTTGAAGAATAAAACACATTATCGATAAAAATTTCTTCAAGAGAAATTTTTAGGGAATTGCGCTTTATGATTTAAGATGTTAAATAATAAAATAAAAAGTAAACATTTATAAATAAGTGAAGCTTTTTTTTTATTAAAAATATTTCTATCAAATATTGCTTAGCAGAAACAATATGTAAAGAAATAAAAAGAAAAAAACAACTTTCACTGTAAAAAATTTCCGGTCAAATTACGATGTAAAGTACACACACTTCAGGTGCATTATACGTAAAATCCATTTTATCGTAAAATCCATTTTTACCGTAAAGAATTACCATTAGAAACATTTTTAAATCTCTCGTAATAAAGTTAATAATAAAATTAAAAGTAAACAGTTTTAAATAATTAAAGTTTTTTTTTATTAAAAATATTTCTATTAATTATTGTTTCTCAGAAACAATATGTAAAAAACTAAAAAGAAAAAACCCTTTTCACTGTAAAAAATTTCAGGTCAAATTACGATATAAAGTACCGACACTTAAGGTGCATTATGCATAAAATTTATTTTATCGTAAAATTCATTTTTACCGTCAAGTATAACCATTAGAAGCATCTTTAAATCTCTCGTAATAAAGTTGATGTTTTGAAACCCGTTTCACTCAGTAGAGTTTAGTTAGAGTTCTTATCTTCTTAGTTACTCCCTCATTTATTTTTCAACAAGCACTGTAAAAAATTCTAGATCAAATTACTGTATTAAGTTCCGACACTTCGTGTGCATCAACCGTAAAATCCATTTTTACCGTAAAGTATTATACCGTAATTTTAGCAGAATTATTCATATAATTAGAATGGTTCAGCGATTTTATGGCAATTATTACTCAGAAAATTACGAAATATTATCTTTTTTGCTCTGTAAAATGTTCCAGTAAAAATAGATTTCACGATAAAAAGTACTGCCCCCTCACGAGTATCGGTATTTTTCCTTAAATTTAATTCACAATTTTTTAAAATTTATATTTTAAGTGTGTTGTGGTTGTACCTTGGACCAATATCTGATCGATTTTTTATGCAAAATGTAATAATTCAAATAACTTAAAAGTTTTGTAAGAAATACACAATACGTTTGCCTATTACTAAAAATTTTTGTGAGTGTGTACTGTCACGTTTCTTCAGGAAGAAATATTTTTGAAGCAAGAAAAATCAGTCTAAGGTTCCACATGGTTTTGAATTGAATATAAGATTTAATGGCACAAGGTCCAGAGAGGACATGCTGCGCCAGACACGCGCACCCTGGACCAACACTCATTGTGCTTCGGGTAAATTGGATTTTGCTCCTTAGATAACTACCATTTTCTGTTCTTTACTTTAAAAATTGACGGTCTAAGTCATAATATAATTTTGACCTTGGTCCACCACATATTGTACTTTGGATTAACTTTCTAAAAATGAATGCATAAAATCTAATGATCCAAAGTACAATATATGGTGGTCCAAGATCAAAATCATCTTGTGACTTGGACCACCATAAATAGTACTTTGGATCATTAGATTTTATTCCTTTGGATAGCACTAATTTTAAGTCAGTTTTTTTTAAACTTGTCGATCCAAGATACACCATGGTCTTGTATTTCAGACTACCACATATTGTGCTTAAAAACATTGGATTTTACTTTTTGGTTAACACTCATTTTGAATTCTTTTGTCATAACTTGCTAATTGATTGAATTTGAATATATTCGTGTAATTAAACGTTATCTTCAATGTCGCCTGTATAAATTAAAACAGATCAAACTGATCAATGTAATACCAATCAATAAGTACATTTGTATATTCATTCAAAAATTTATAACTTCGCAGAAAAACTGAAATTTTCTACATATTGTGAGTAATATAGTACACAGGGAAATATATTTCTGCTAACTGTATCTGTTGCACAAATATTGGACCAGTCTAAGGTGCAATACAGAGACTTTTCCAAGAAGCGACGTGCATACTCTTTGATTTTGCTAAGCCTAACAAATAAATTAATTTTTAAAAAAATAGTTGGCCGAGAAAATTTTGTACTTATCTACTTTTGATCTGTTTTCAAATATAATTTTAATAAAATTTTATTTTAAAATCAAGCTAAATAAAATTACTCAGACGGTAGAAAATCAAGAAAGCTATAAAAATTTATCATAACAAAAATATTAAGAGGCTTAAAATGGGACAAAAAAAATTTAGTTTTTGTTGTATCATTCCTCCTTTTTTTTCCTATTTTTCATTTTTTGCAAAAGGGGGCGTTGAAATTCCTTTTTTTATTGTTTTTACATAATAAGTAGAGCGGTGATTAAAAAAATATTTAGAACTTAGGACCTAAAGTTTCACGAGCCACCGAGCAGAAAACAATGAAATGGACGAAAATATAGACACTTTATAATAATGTTGACATTTTACTAAAATTTGAGAAAATTTGAATGATTTTATTGTTCAACATTCTGGTATTATGGTTCAATTTCCTCAAACGTTCTTGTTCTCATCTCATTTCTCAATGTTTCTTTCATCATCTTTCACAATCTTGTACGTCCATCATTTTCATCAGAAAGTTCTCGTAGTCTCCTTAGCTCGAAGAAAAAGGAAAAGGACTACATCGTTTCCAATGACTGATTATCAATAATCATCGTATAGAAAAATCTCTCCATTTATCATAACTTTGAAACAACACGCTGTTGACCCTTTAAAAGATTATTACACGTTTTCCCTATCTCACCTTTTCCAAAAACTCTAAAACATCCGGACATCTTATCACATCACACAGATCTACTGTTTTTGTGTTCGCAAAGTTGTAGGAGGAGATATCGAGTTTTAAAAAAAAGTAAAAGTGTTAATAACCGCTTTGAAGAAAATAAATCACCTAACTAGGTTTTGTGCTATCATAAATATATCATCCTGAACTGCAAAATAACTCTTTAGTTTTTTTCATTTTTCTCGTTTAATCTGTTGTTTATGGCCTAAGCCATTTTCTTGGAAATTCATTGTTCCAACTAACGATTTACACTTTTTATTTCTTCCATTTTTTTTCTGGAATGTAAATTTCCTCGTAGATTTGTAGAATATGTGAGGGTAAACGTAATCTTTTTTTTTTTTTCTTCTTGTTTCGAATCGTTACTTTGTTTTTGATGCCTATGTTATGATGAAACTAAAGTAAATGAACTGAATATAAACAAAGAGAACATTGAATTTGATGCGCCATCTTGCGTACACCAAGAAAATTAGAGACGGATTAAGAAGGATAGTGACTTATTTTGTCAGATGGAATTTTGATTGTAGATTACTGGTCGGAGTAAAAAAAAATTCTTGTTAATCCTAAAGAAATCTGCATTTGTTGTATTCATGAGATTTAATTCATTATATTCATAAGATTTAATGAATATAAAGTTGAATAAAAACTGCATTTGCATTTTATTTGGACTAAATCATATATCTTTTATGGAATTTAAGAGCTATTATTATTTCCTTTTTATTTGAAGCAGCTGCTAATAGTTTGTTTGTTTTCTCACTTCACCTATGTTTATTTCAAAATGTATGAGAAAAAAGATGTATAGAAAAAAAATATAAAAGCCTTTTCTAAGCAAAATATGTTTCACTATTTACTTTTTTTGAAGCTAAAATATTTATACAAAGTTACAAATTCAAATAACTTTGAAGAGAGCTAAGGATTTTCATTGGTTAAGAGTACAATATCAGTCTTATTTTGATGATGACTTAAATTTTTTAAAAAAAAGGAAAAACAAAAAAACATTGAATTTATATACTTATTTAAGAAAAAACAAAGAGTACAAAGAAATTTTTTTCTCCAATTTTTTATACATTTAAATCTTTAAATTGAGATACTAATGAAGCTTATTTTGTAACGAACTAAATATTTTCTTTAAGTAAGAGTACAGTTACAGTTATTTATTATTATTATTTTGTTTTTGGTAACTTGAGTTTTATGATGAAATAATAAACTGATTAATTTATTAGCCGAAATTTTTTTTTAAATCTGAAAGGTAACATTTCTTTTTCTATTATTTTCAGTACTGTAACTCATTTATTTAGTTAAAAATTTCAATAAATAAGCCCTTTTTATGTATTTTAGTTCTGACAAATGGTATTTTTATGGCAGCGGTATACAAACATGAAATGTTAATAGTATGAAAACTTTTCGTATTTTAAGGACTTTTAGTGTTGTTAATGGTATTGGATTCCTTGAAACCTTAGAACAACCCTATTTTCATAAAAGGTTATCATAGTTTTGGCGATAAATGTGTCGAATTTTTTATGCATTCTTGTATGATTTTGGTCTTCAAAAAGTTCTTCATACTAGATTTGTTAAAATTAAAAAATTATTCAAATTTTTTGCAAGAATAGGGGAGAGGAGAGCAAAATTTTTAGTTTGGATAGTACTTTTAGAACTGAAATTTCTTACCTTGATTTAATATTTTAATTTTCTTAAGATAACAATTAAACAAATTTTACTAACATATGGATTCACTTTATTTTGCAGGAAAGAAAGGCGAAAAAAGTAATAAATGGTAAAATAACTAAAGAGAAAAAATCTCATTATTTTCTCAAAATCAATCAAAATGAGACTAATCAATAAAGCTGAGGAAACATGAAATAAAAAAAAGATGAATTTCGAGAGAAAAAACTGACACAGTTTCGAAACTAATTGTCTTTTCTTCATTTTCAATATGTTTTGTTTCCATGCATTTTTCTTATTAACTGTAGCATAAAATAGTCATGAAAACGCATAAACAAAATAGTAATGTAGCTATAAATAATAAATTAGTACTAGTTACGGTTAACAAAAGTAATTTTTTCCCTCAACTTTCGTTACACCTAAACTTACCAATTTACATAATGATTCCGTTTCTTAGAAATTTCAAACTTCGAGCATCGACAGTTTCAGAAACATTTATTTCATCTTTAATTACAGTTGATTTCGACTTTTCTAGTCATAAATATCGTCATTAATTTTCGTCAATTTTGACATTTAAACAGTTAAACTTGGAATACATATCAATCAGAGGCATTCATTAAAATAATAGACATTAAGTCATATTGACAAATGTCATTGTACTGACACGTCATTTATTTTGCTTATGAATATTCCTCCTTACTTATTCAAAATCAACTGTCATTGGTTACTCAAACTTCGATATTAGAATAACAATGACCAAAAAAAAAGTAGAAACAATTATGATTTAATGTTTAAGAACGCCATTTGTATGAAAGGGAAAAAAAGGAATGTTATTGCAAAAGGGATTTCACAATTTCGTTCCTTTGCCCTTGTTTCATAATTCTTTCATTCGCTATTGAAATTTCCATTTTCCTCTTTGCCTATATTTTTTGTTTTCTTCTTAAATTTACCGTTTATGACTGAAAAAGTTCATTTTCCTCTTTCCTAACAGATTAAGATTTCGTTCTGTTGTTTCCTAAATTTATTATTATATAATTGGAAAAATTCATTTACTTCTTACCTAATAGATTATTATGTTTTGTTGCTTTCTTAAATTTACCATTTATGATTGAATAAGTTCGTTTTTCTTTTGCTAGTAGATTAATAATCCGTTTTGTTACTTTCTTAAATTTACTACATATAATTGAAAAAGTTCATTATCCATTTACTAATAGATTTGTTGGTTTATTAAATTTACCATTTAAGATTGAATAAATTCGTTGATCTTTTACTAGTAGATTAATAATCCGTTTTGCTGCTTTCTTAAATTTACTGCATCTAATTGAAAAAATTCGTTGCCCAAATTCAGACTTAATTTGTCCATTGTTGAAATTCAGATATGCTGGTTTCTTAAATTTAAAATTTAAGGTAGATAGTTAAGATTGATAAATAGATAAGTTAGTTTTTCTTTTACAAAGTAGATACCAATAGATTAATACTCCGTTTTGTTGCTATCATATATATATTCGTATATAATAACATATATGACTATTAAGAGTAGGGAAGTAATTGAGAATGTTCAATTTTAGTGAACTAATAGTATATGAGATAAGATTAATATTTTTTTTCTTCATAATTTACAAATACAGAAAAAGTCTCCTACAGTTTAAAAGTGAAAGAAAAAATAAAATAGAGAATAAATTAATATTAATACTACCTGAAGGAAGTTGAAGTTAAAGCTTTAAAATCAAGATTCCAAAAAGAAAAGAAAAAAATCGAATTTTAATGTACGGTGCAAAAAAAAAAAAAAAAAAAAAAAAAAAAAACCCGGCTAATAACTTTTAATCTAATGATCGGAATCTATCTTAATGATTCGAGATAGTGACCTCAAATATGCTAATTAATTAAAGCAGATGATATTTAACGCACTTTTTCACACTGAACATATATATA
>NC_092207.1:28515283-28560058 GCF_043381705.1 Parasteatoda tepidariorum | reverse complement strand
TTTTTTTTTTTTTTTTTTTTTTTTTTTTTTTTTTTTTTTTTTTTTTTTTTTTTTTTTTTTGTAAAAAATATATGCTTAGAAAATAGTTGACAATATCTGACAGATTATTTATTGCAAATAATTTTTTGTACCTTTTTAATTTAGCATTTTGAGGAAGATGATGATGAAGAAGAGGATGATGATAATGATGATGATGAAAGTGAGAGTAATGAAGAAGATGATGAAGAATTAGATGCTGAAATGAATTATGATCAGGACACTGAAGTAATTTGAAGATTTTGTGATAGCTTTGTTGCAGTAAGAAATTAATTTATTAAATTTTTAATCTATATTTTGTGTATCTTGTATTTTGAAGGAAAGTACTCATCTTGTTAAAAAAAAAATTTAGAATTATTTTTTAAATTTGAATTTTCTTGAAAATATTTAACATTAATTACAAATAAAATATATTTTTTGATCACACTTTGGGTTAACTAAAGAACAAAATGCATACTTTTTTTATTTTTTGTGACTGTTGTAATACCTGCTCCCTCATTAAAATAGAATAAATATTTTTCTGCATGAGTTGATATTACAGCAAGCATAAGTCAATCTATGGAAAATGTGTATAATTTTTATATTGCAGTTTATTTTTCTCAGATTGTTTAATTTCTTGTTAAATGTCTTGTTTTAGATAATGCAGTCTAACTACGAATATCAGATGAAATGTTTTTCACCCTGATTTTTGTGATAATATTTGTTGCAAAAGGAAATTTGTGTACCAAAATGGCTTATTTAGGCACTAACTATGTAACTAATTTAAATGAAAAGTAAGAAATAAAAATCGTAAAGCATAAATTATGAGAAAATAACATTAATGGTTTAAATTTTTGCAATTCATTATGATTTGCTCATTTGTATTTTAATAAAATAGGACTAAAAAACAATTACTATACCAATTTGAATAAAATTCAAACTGTATTTTTCCACCATTTTTACTATTTTGTACCTGTAAAAGTCTTGAGACAAAAGTAGAGTGTAAAAATATTTGCGTAATCATAGTATTTTTTTTAAATGATTATTCAATATTATCTCATTTTTTTAATCTCAACAGTAGGCCCACACTAGGTGATCATTATTTACCCCAGAAACAGAGTGATCGTGAATTACCCCGGGTCACCCTACTTGTAGTGTCAACAAAATGGGCATTATAAAAAAAGGTCCCAAAGTTCTTAGAGGACATTCCTGCAGTTTATGAATGTATACAAGGCTTTTGGTGAGAAACAAAACAAAGCTCTATGCGCAACAGAAGCACAGTAGCTCATAATCGCCAAATACATACTTCAACCTTCTAATTAACAGCTTTATATGGAACTCTTTCGCCTAGGAAAATAAAACAACAACAATTTATTCTGACTTTCAACAAAACTATAATTTTAAACTATAAACACCATATTACGAAAAAGAATTTATTGTTCTTTAGCACGGGCAAATAATCTAAACGTTTTAAAAATACTAAACATTTTTTCTTTTTTTAAAGTTGATGACATTTTTCCTCCTAGATGAGAATTATTCATTGAGTTTGATAATTCTATGATAATTCTTGCAAATTTTTATGAACCCAGATAATACAACGGTGTAGTAACTTTTTAAATATTTTAAAAAAAATAGATAACTTTTTATTTTTACAGAGCTGTGGCTATTTTTATAGACGTTAATATTGTGCTCTGGTTCTTTGCAAACAGACGCTGTTATTTTTGCCTTGTCTCAGACTAGTTAGAAAAGACCCTGTTTTCAAAAAAGCCTGACATTTTTCAGGCTTTTTGGAGGGAGCCTACATGACTTTAGGCTATTTCATAAATTGATCATTCACTGTTATTCACACTGTCTGTTTTTTTCCCAGTAGTTTGAATCGCGATAATCTTGGAACTCAAATCAAACTGTGTCATCCCAAAAAGTCATTCATCGACCTTGAACCTAATCGATATCTTTGAACCAGTATTAAATTGCTACAGGCTGAATAACTGTTACAGACTCACAGCAATTAAGAATTTTTTTCTTTTAATGGCGGGCACTTGGAACTATTGTCCATTGGCCACAGAAAGTGCCAGAACTGCTAACTCTCTTTTCGTTACCCAGTGGGTACCTGCGGCGAAGCCACGGCGGTGGAGCAGCGTCGCCCACGTCACACTACCACAGCCCGTTTATAGGGAGCGTCACATTCACACATACACACACAAAGAAGAAAGGACATAGAACACAGATGGAGAGAAAGAAACATCCATACCTTGCCCGGGATTTGAACCCAGAACCTTTCTGATGCAAGGACAGTTCCCTGCCCCCTACACAGACCGGTCGGCGCAATTAAGAAAATAACACATTTTTTTCAAAAAGTTGACAGACTCTTCGAGAAAGAGCCTTAAATAAAGCCCACAGTCTAAAAAGTGACCAACCTTCATTCCATCTTTAGATTCTAAAAGCTGAAACCCTTTCAATAGCAGAATCTTACTTAACTAGGTGGAATAACTACACTTCTCCCTCTCCGCCTTACCAAATAGCAATACAACTTAACTGCTATCTTATTAAACTTTTATATCATACAAATTAACTGCTCTCTTATTAAAATGAACCAGATATCCTTTCAAATAAAACCATAATAACGTGTAATCGAATTGCACGATAATGTTGTTTAATTTGGCACCATATTAAAGTATCATATAACAAATTACATGGCGAAGAAGTTAAGGACCATATTAAAGTATCATGTAAAGTGCTCCATCCGACTTACTAGATGGCCTTTAGCAACATTTTAACTAATCAACTTTTTATTACAAAGAATTAAAGACAGATCTGAAATATAGCGGCCATACATATTACACATTGTAAACCTCCTCAGTTTGTCCAAAAGCTATTTTCTCCATCGATAAAGCATTTTGCATCAAAGCATCAACAGTTACCTCAAAATAATGTTAGAGCAAAAGCAGAAAAACACACTATCTATATTTTTAATTTTTTACATAATCAGTCATTGAAATTATAAAAATTTTCTAATTAATTGTTTTTTAAGACATGAAGTACTGAAGAGCTACTGTTACAGCTTTTAAAATGTTCACACTGTTAAATTTGTAGCCGCGAGTAATCCACATCATAATTCGATTTTCATAATCTTTTCCTAATGCAAATATAGAATCGAATGCCTAATCTGGGTGAGCCAAAGTACAGTTCTCATTAATTTTGGTCATCTGTATTCATCTAATAAGCCTCATCTGATAAGTAGTCTCAAATAAGCACAGATTGTCCCAATGCTTGATCCAAGAGTTCCCTTGTTTTCTGGGTTGTGTTTAAAATTACATGGTTACGGAGTTAAACATTGGCCATTGAATCAGCTGTTCAGCACCGGTTACAAAATAAAATAAGAATTCCACTTTTCTGTCTTATTGGATGAAGACAATATACCTTTAGGCTATTTAATTAATTAATCATTCACTCAATTAGTTAATTTTTTTTGGTAATTTGCAATAATTCCAAAACTCAAATCAAAGGCTTCATTCATCTACCTTTAACCAAATCGATACCTTCGAACGAACCAGTATCGAATTGTAATTTAAATTCACAAATCTTGTTAGTGATTCGAACCATTAATAAACAATTTGATGTCCAAAATAGATTTCAATTTGATACCAACCAATTGGATATCGAATTTAATACTAATCTGTATCGATAGTTGATTGAAATCAAGTGATTAATTCATCTACGGACTTGAACCAAATCGATACTTTCCAATTAGAAGCCGAATTAGTATTTAAAACCACAAGTCCCTTGAATGATTAAAACCATTAATAACGTATTCAAATGCCCAACTCAAAAATAATTATTCTCTGTAGATCCGTGTTATCGTAGTTATATATTAGATCCATGACTTTTTTCACTTTTTATGCTCCTACATTTATTACCTCATATAAACCAAATCCACTTGCAAAAACAGCGTGAATTTCCCAGTAAAGACACCTGAATTCTCCAGCCAATATGACTCTCTTGGAGTATATATATCCTCCTAATAATATACTGTAAAATATATATACAAACTGAGATTATTGACCGGCATTATATTCTATTTAGTTCAATTCCAATTGAATTAAGCGCAGTAATTTTCTCCCTCCAAGATCTATTTACTCCAAAATTTACTTCCATAGATTAGCTTACAATCTTTTGCTAACAAGCACAGTCGGATAAGTTTTCACCTTTCTAATAAGCCATGTTGTCGTTTCTTGAAACCATTTACCTCCACTGTAGACCAATCTTTCGTCAAAGGCTAGAACCCAGCTTACTCATAACCAAGTGAAACATCTAACATTTAATCAAGCCGGCCATATCCTGACACAAATGATTCGCCTTCGAACCATAATGTATATAATATATTATAGGTTTAGAGGCGAAACGATGTAATGTACGAGCCTACATTACTATGAATGGGGCCGTCTGGCCCTACTAAAGTACTCGCACGGTGTTTACCTTGGGCCGAGTCGTAGCATGTTTATGGGGCCCCTTTCCGCGCAGATGTTTATCACGCCAATGTTAAATGGTCGAAGTTTTGATGGGTAGCCGTGCTGGCAGTCTGTTGGGAGACATCAGGCATGCCGGTACTATTCTCGCCTCCTGATGAACCTGCTTGGAATGATGGAGGATGAGTCATTCGGTTGATATTGCGCTATTAGGAATGACGGGCGATACGAATTTCCTGTTGAAATGATGACTGCTTGTTTTTTATCCTATATTTTACTTTCTCATATGTAGGCCACGTTTGAAGAAAATATTTGTTTCTGGTTTTGAGCATTTCTTTTTACGAAATTGAGGTGTGGCTTCTGTTTGTTTGACACATATCTACATCTGATTTCCATTTGTAGTAAATATATTTTCCCCCCTTTAGTTCGATATATTTGTGTTATCTCGCAAAATTCGAGCATTTAAAAACAAGTTTTTTCTTTTTTTATCACCAGCGTTGAACAGCCGATTCAATTTTTTTATTACATTTTACAACCAGCGTTGAACAGCCGATTCAATTTTTTTATTACATTTTACAACAGGCGTTGAACAGAAAACACAATTTTTATTGCATTTTACAACCAGCGTTGAACAGCCGATTCAATTTTTTAATACATTTTACAACCAATGTTGAACAGCCACAATTTTGAGTCTTCTGAACAGCCGACACAATTTTGAGTTTATGACTATCAACGTTCAACTGCGCACTCTTGTAATTTTAAACCCTACCCAGAAGGCAACGGAACTCCCGGATGAAGCATCGAGGCAAACTAGTCTTTGTGGGGGACTTTTTGATGAAACTAACTCACACTTACATTACAAATAGAGGGAAACCACGAAAATCTCCCACAGTTAACCCAACGGCTAGGGAGCCGATTCAGTTTATCACATTTAACTCCTTAGTCTTAAAATATTGAAACCCATCTCAGAACATAAAAGAACTTCAAAATCAAGTATTGGGCAAAACCTGCCTTTATGTATACGTCACTTTCAGTAAAACTAACTCGCATTTGCATTATACATAAAGAAGAAAATAACGAAAACAACCCACGGTTAGCCATACGACAAGGGAATTCCAACCCTTGATTCATTTACCTCTTTTGATTTGTTATATCAGCACTGTGTATGAGATAAGTATACAAATTGATAACTTTTGACAAAATTAAACCTGGGTCATCTCACTGGAGGTGGACTTTACCCCCCTCCCTGAGAACCCTTGTCCCGATTTATTATACACTCAGAAAAAAATATTCAGTGTTGAACCGTAATATTGGTGCCTTAACTAATAAATCGTACAAATTAATTGTTAGCTTATTAAGATGAACCAGAAATCCGTTCAAATGAACCCATAATAACGTGTAATCAAATTGCATGATAATGTTGTTTAATTTGAGACCATATTGAAGTACCATCTAACAACTTGCATGGCGAAGAAAATGAAAACCACATTAAAGTACCATGTAAAGTGCCATGTAACATATTAAAGTACCATATAACAATCCTAATATGGTAATACCGTGTACCATATCATAGTTGCAGCAAATTGAACCGATGCTGTGGTTCAAAACTTTTTAGATTTTGACCAGTGTACACTTTTTGATATTGTTCATTTTGTTCTCTTTTATTCAAAAGAATTTTCAGTTCAGTGAAATGCGTTAGTTGCCGTAAAAAAATTATATAACAAAGNTATACCATTCAAAGGGATATTATTTTTCAATATATTAAAAAATTAGTAAACAGTAATAACTTTTTAAAAAAAAATTAGTCTTTAAAATTTCAAACAAATGTTCCTTTCAAGTACTAAGAAATAAAAATTATTCTTCAAAATTGTTTTTAAAAAAAAATTAAAAAAGCTAAAATTTCATGTTACAATATCTAATTCCTCTAAAACGTTCTTAATAAAGAAAAAAGTATCCGGGTTTATCTTTAAAATAAGTGATTTCTTGTGTCGCTATATAAGCAAAACTATCAATTAAATTAGCAAATGTGACGCTTTACCTTTAAAATTTTAAGAAAAATAAAAATAAGTCTCCATTAACCGTTTTCTAGTGTTGAAGCAATTTACTATTGGAAAATAATTAGACAGAACGGAGCAAAACAATAAAAAACATAAATGACAAGCTGACAAAGACATCTAAACTCTTCTTCGTCTATTCATTAAATGTCAAGATTTCGCTACTAGTTTTTTTTTTCTTCTTCGTTTTTTTCCCAGTTTTCTAATTTTCCGAAACCATTCCATCAATTCGAAAAGCGAATCGTAATAACTGTCCTTTTCAAGCGACTGCTAATTTCTACTGTATGCTAAATTATTCGATAAAGAATAAAACTCAACCATAGCAACTTCTACTAAGCATTATTAGTAGCTCGGATAAATACTTAAGCATTAACTGTGAGTTAATCGGGCGAATCTTTTAAACGGTTAATTTAAAAAGCGCTGAAGAATAGTTTTGGTCTTTCAATTTTATTCTATTTTATTTTTTCAATGCAGTCTTTCAATTAGAAATTGCTCAATCGTTTGAAAAAGATGATGACGATAGGAAATGGGTAATTTTTGTAAAGGGTAATTTTCAATATTCATTTACAATTACCTTAGCAACAATATTGATTTGGAATCTTTTTCATTAATTTTGATCATTTTGAGATAACTATTTTCTCGTTTTTATAGGCATTTAACTGAAAATGTCTTTGAAGAGTTTCCACTAAAGAAGTGAGTTATTGATTTATCAGCGATTCTTATGACAACTGAGTGTTTTTCGTTATTGTACTTTTATTATATTAAATTGTTTTATTTAATTGTACTTTTGCAGTATTCATTTCAATTGCTTTATCTTACCATTAACTTAGAGCATTTTTTTTTATTTCGGAGAAATTTTGAAATAACTATTTATACTTTTTAATGGAAAAATTTTCACTAAAGAAGTGAGTTATCAATGCATTTTATGAATTGTGTTTTTTCTTTATTGCATTTTGTTATGCTTCACTATTCTTCATTATTGTAATGCTTCAATATTCACTTTCAACTTTTCTCACCTTAGAAAGCAATATTAATTTTGAATATTTTTTATTAATTTTTATCATTTTCAGAACTATTTTCTCATTTTAATATGTATTTAACTAAAAATGTTTTTCAAACGTTTTCACTAAATAAATGATTTATCAGTGATTTTTTTACGTTTGTTTTTCTTCGTTATTGTACTTAGTACACTATGACATAGTAAATACCACATTGTTTTATTTTATTGCATTTTTTCAGTATACATTCACAATCACCTAATCTATCAGCAATATTGATCTAGAAATTTTTATGAAAAATTTTGAAATGAAGTTTTTTTGTCTTTACAACTGACAACAAATAAATGAGCAATTATTCGTGATTTTAATGACATCTGTGTTTATTTCTGCTACTGAACTTTTATTATATTGCTCACTATTATTATACTGCTATTATTATAATATTTCAGCACTAATCGAAAACTACTTTACCGTCACAACATTGATTTGGAATATTTTAACTCAATTTTAATTTTTGAAATTACCATTTTCTACATTCTATATAGCTATTTAACTAATAATGTCTTAAAAATTTTTTCATTAAATAAGTGAGGTACTGATAGCAGTGATTAATATTACATCTGTATTTGATTAATTTTTGCACTTTTTCATAATTAGATACGGAATTTTCAGTACTATTTTCAGTACAGAAAGAATGCAATCACTTTATCTTAGCAACAATATTGACCTTGAACCCTTTTTAACTAATTTTGGATCGTCTTGCTATTACTATTTTCTCATTTTTATAAGTGTTTAATTGAAAATGTCTATGAAGGGCTTTCTTTAAACAAGCGATTATAGTCTCCTTTAACAGTCTAGTTCATGTCATTTAACTGGATAAAAATTATTTCAAATTTTCTAAAAGATTAAAATGATTCTTCTAAAGGATTAAAATGATTCTTCTAAAAGATTAAAACGATTTTTCTAAAAGATTAAAATGATTCTTCTAAAAGATTAAAAAGATTCTTCTAAAAGATTAAAAAGATTATTCTAAAAGATTAAAAAGATTCGTCTGAAAGACTAAAATGATTCTTCTAAAAGATTAAAATGATTCTTCTAAAAGATTAAAATGATTCTTCTGAAAGATTAAAATGATTCTTCTAAAAGATTAAAAAGATTCTTTTAAACGTTTACTCATTTCAGAACTTTCAATCATAATAATTATTATTTTTATACTGTTGTTTCATGCCAAATTAAAATACAAAAAGTGAATTGAACTGTCATGTCAGGTAACTGTATAGAATTTATTTCAGATTTGTAAAAAATTGAGTTAAAGTAGAAAAATCGAATTTAACAATCATGTCAGTTGACTGCATAAAATTTATTTTATAATTACGAAAGATTAAAATGTTACAATTGATATTATTTTCATAATTTTATTTGCGAATTAAATAAACAAAAAAGTACAGTAATATTTTTTTTTTTAATTTAAAGTCACATAATTTGTCATATTAGTTTTAGTAATGAAATTAACCACACATTTCATCTCATCCGGTCATAAACTATCGTTTGACGATGACCTTGTTGCCAAAGACAACATCTCAAACTTCCACTAGAATCGCAATTCTGGTAGTTTAAAAAAATTCTTTGATGAATGGCTTATGCAAATGTTATTCATTACTCTTTTGTTTGATGGCTATTAGATTTTTTTATTATTTTAATTTTTACTTCATTCTTTTTCAGAAGCATATTGATGGACGGCTTCATATGGCTTGCTGTCTTAGTCAGAATTTTGCGATCGAATTACTGATATCTGGATCTCGAACCAGTCACATCCTGATTCCTTTAATAAATATCATTAATCACTGACTTGTTTCGTCAATTTTTCATTATTCCAACAATAAATGACGAAATAAAAGAACGATTGACTCTAAATGCCGATTAGTTTTTGAGCTATTTTGCAATCATGATCAGGTAAAGAGTATTTTAAAAAAAATAATTAGCTTATTTGATTGCGTGAGAAATGCCATTGAGTTCTTTTTTCTGTTGAAACATTCGATCATTTTTAATGTTCAATTGGTCTTGAAACTAGAGTTAGCATTTTTATATGGTATTTTGAATTTATGTTGCCTCTGTCTGTAAACTTATTTTAACACAATTATTATACTCTACTGAACCTAATACAAGTCATTTCATAGAAAAGGTTCATTTTTAAATTCTGCTTAAGGAAAAAAAGTTCATATCTTATTTTAATACTTGTTTCTTTTATATTATTGTTAGAATTGAGTTCGTTGTTATTAATTTCAATCATTTGTAGATATTTATTTAACAAGTTTTCACTCGGAACTATACAATTAAAAATATCAATGTCAGTTATTTGGAAGAATTAGTTTTAAAATAATATTTTATGATTTGAGTGGCGATTCATTTGTAGTAATTAGATTAATTAGCAATAAGATCACATTAGTAGCAATGCAATATTATTCGTAGAATATATATCAATCGTATATCAAAGTTACAGTTGTCATATAACTTATTAACGCTATAGTATTTGTATTACGTATTGACGTTACAGTATTTGTTATATACGCTTCAATAATATAGTATTTGCATTAGGTATTAATGTTAGAGTACGAATTACGTAATTAATGCATTTTCATTCGTTTTACGCTTTAATATTATAATATTCAAATTATATATTAGTATTATCGTATTCGTATAACAAATTAATATAATAGAATTCGTATTACAAATTACTTTTACTGTATTCGCATTACGTAATTAATGCTTTGGCCTTTATTACGCATTATTGTTATGGTGTTCGCATTATGTAATTTAAAATATGATATTTTTGCTACGCATCAATATTATGGTGTTCGTATTACCTATTAATGCAATGGCATTCGAAGTAGGGTAGTAATGTAACAGTATACGAACAAATCACATACTCGCTGCGCTCACCAATTCTTCGTTGCCAATATTACTTCAGCCACATACACATCACAGCCTGTCCATTCATCTGCTTATCGTAATCTTGACCGGAACTAAAGAACGGTCAATCTCGTATTCAGTAACGCCTGAGGTATTGATTTGTTACGGGAACATGGGGTACTTTGTGACTAGGCAGATTTAACATGTACCAGACACCGTTTTGTAAGCGGGGGAGTCTTAAACCGGTGGGGATCGAACTCAAGACCCCTTGGACATAGGCCCAACTGCTATCCCACTACCAATCAGGCTATCTCGGCACTTATTCAGGAACACTAGGATTTATTATTAAGGTATGTTAAGCATAAGAGTCAGTAAAGTTATTTTTATGATTCAACTGAAAGTAAGAGCGGTTAGCTTAGAATACATACATACTATTTTTCTTAAAAAATAAAACTAAGCTTGCAAATCAAACATACTCAGAGAACAGATAGAATACAAAGGTTAATTTGAACTAGGCTTAACAGAATAAAAGCGAATAGAAATTAAATATAATTGGCAGATATTTAAAATTTAAATAATAACTATCCATATTACACTACTAAAAACCTACTTACATTTTTAAATGGCGAACTTTCCTTTCTGTAAATGTTTAGAGCCATGAAAGCGAGCAACAAATCACGACATCTCGTATTCGATTGTAACAATCTTTTGGCGATATCCTGTAACGTATCAAGCTATATTAAGAAACAGTTCTTTGTTTTTTTAAAAGAAACATTTACTTCACACCACAACAAATACAGTAACGAGATTAAGTTACACGTAACGGGTTAATTATAATCTTTCAATAAAATATAGAAAATCCCGCAACGGGTTAGAATAAACTTACAAATTCCAAAAACCAAAAACTACTCCAAAATATCAACAACTCTCTGTTGTTCCATCAAAATTGCTATCCCAATTTTATCGCTTGCTTTTTCTTTATGAGTTTATTTTATTTTATTCATGCTTTTGCTAACCAGTTATTTTTGCAATATTTTTACTTTATTAATGCTTTTGCAAGCCTATTATTTTTTTCATGTTTTTAGACTTTATAATCCAAAGTATGCCAAAATTAATGTTTTCGGAAGTGAAAATAAATCATAAATTGTTTGAATGTGTGTAGCTTGGTTTACGATTTCTCAATCATTGGTGTTTAGATTTGATTACTCTGTTTAAAAAATCATGTGAACAATTGACAATAATTGGGGATTAACTTGAAATTAAGTTTTCTTTAATCCTTCGGATTATCCAACCGGACCCAGTCCTTTCGATTGGTGTTATCCAAAGTATGCCAAAATTAGTGTTTCGGGGAGCTAATGTAATTCGCAAGTTATTTGATCGCGTGAAACTCGGTTTACAATTTCTCAATGTTGAAAACTAAGGGTATAACAAAACTCTACTGAGTAAGACGGTATTTGTTGTTGTAGTTGTAGTTAATTTACGTCGCACTAGAGCTGCACGATGGGCTATTGGCGACGGTCTTGGAAACACCCCTGAGGTTGATCCAAAGACGTGACATCACAATTTTGATCCTCTGCAGAGGGGATGGCAACCCCGCTTCGGTAGCCGGACGATCTGCACGCGAAGTCGAGCACTTTACGGTAGAACAGTTCAACGAGGACCAATACCGCACACCCTCGGTCCCTACGCAGACTGATCCAAGTGGTCACCCACCCGCACGCTGACCGCAGCCAGTGATGCTTGACTTCGGTGATCTGCTGGGAACCGTGTCTTAACAATCAGTCTACTGCGGGACAAGACGGTATTTAAGACATCAACTTTATTACCAGAAACTTAAGGGTGTTTCTAGAGGTGTGTAATGCCTTCTTATAAGCTCACCTGCTTTCACTGGTGATAAATCAGGTTTTGTTGTTTTCAATCCTTCTTTCCTCAGATGTTCTTTATTTCAATTGCTTTCTCGTTTTTTTCTCCCATTAAATATTGACGAGACCAGTAAATTGGGCTGTTTTTCTACCCGAGTTTTATCATTTACTTCATTTCGAACAAGTTTTGATGTTTTTAGACCCGTCTTCCTCAGTAGTGCATTATTAAACTTCGATATCGTTTATTTTTTTCTTCGCTCAAATATTAATTTACAAACCCTAATTTGCTTTGATAAAAACTGCTTTTTTTTCCTTCCCCTACGAGCTAGATATTTTAATATGTAAACCAGTGGTTACCAACTGGCTGCCCGCGGGCCGCATCTGGCCCGCAAAGGCCTTTTTGTTTCCTGCGAACTAAAATATATTAGTTAACATTTTTTTGCGGACAATTTTCTCAAAAAAATCTATATGGGTTTAAAATACTTTTCTTTCGTTGAAAAAAAAACTGATTTCTCCGTTTCTGTGAAATTTAACATAACAAAAAATCGAATTTCTCAGGTTTTGCATGCAAGAAAATATTTATTATTATTTGTAATTCAATAATTTTGTTTCGAACAGAATATTTAATGACAATAATATTTCACGTTCCTTCAAACATAAAAGAGTCCTACATAAAATTTTGACAAAATTGCGACTTGACATTTGACTGGAGTTTTTAATTGTGGCCCCAGGCATCATGTAAATTGGAAGCCCCTGATCTTAAACTATTTAAAATGATTAAATAAAAAATGAACTGTTTCAAAAATCAAAATTCCAAATTTATGTAAACAACAGTTATCGTTTAGCTACGCGTACTCAAAAGAAAAAAAAATCGAATTAGATACATAATTTAAAACTAATTATTTTAATTTAATCCCTTATTTACAAAGAACATCGTTTGAATTATAATTTTGAATGTCTTTTTTAATTATCCAAAAAGTAGAATAACAATGAATAATAAAATAAATTCTGAATACATAGCATTTTAGAATTTCACCCAAATTTAAGCTCGATGTAATATTTTTGCGTGACATAATAGTATTCGGTCTTCTGCGGCTGTTTACAAAGCAGCAGTGACACTATTCAATGTATCTTTAGATTTATTGTATTTGATTTCATGCCCTCTTCACAATATGGTGTCAAAGGAAGACGGTTGAAAAATAAAAATAAATCACTTCTAAGATTTAGAACGATGCATAGGGAGGGACCGTCACACAAAATAGGCAGGTGAAACAGCGTTATTTATGACGCAAGGATGACGCCTATGGACCATCCCTAAATCCAGCTGTCTGTCACCACCCTGCTATAGATGGGAACTGACAACTAACCTCGAAAGCTAATTTGTTTCTGATCATAGTCCCTTTTTTGGAATAAATATGTTCTGATTTTTAGTCGAAAACATATCATTAAAATAAAACTTCAATAATTGGGGATCCACATTGCGAAATCAAATTATCAATGTAAAGGTGAGGGGATGGGAGATTCGTAATGCCCCTTTATGGAGTTCGGCAAGTAATATTGAATTATTAATTTTTAAATTAAGCATTAATATATAATTATAGAATACAATAAATCAAATAATTTCAATAAAATAAAATTCAATCGGCAAATAATTTTCAATAAAATAAAATTTGTATTTTGTTCATACTTGTTTGCATATTTATAAAATAGTAAGAATCTTCTTTTTTTTTTTACTAAATGTGTAACTGAATATTGTTCTACATTCAATTTTGAGGAGGGGAGATTTTATTTCATATTATAAACGGCGTTGATCATCTGACCTAATTCTGAGTTAGCAACTACCATTGTTAAACTCCTTAACCTTATTATTTTGAACCCAATCCAGAAGACTAGGGAACTCTTGGATCAAGTATTGGGAGAAATTTGCCTTCGTGGAGAAATTTATGATGGAATGGAACTAACCCGCATGTACGTTACATGGAGAAGAAAACCACGGAAATTTCACCTGGTTAGACTGACGGCAAGAGACTTTATCTTATGATCCGTCCACCACTGAGTTCTTACGTTAGCACTGTGGTCGGTGCAAGCCAGATGCAAAATTCGTATCGACCAGCCATCGGTGGGATTCGATCCCGGTTCACCTGATTGGAAGGCGAATGCTCTATCCCCTGAACCACCACAGCTCTAGAGGAAAGATTTTTATTTTATTATATAACCGTCGATAAACAGCCGACACAATTTTGAGTTTATTGCTACCAATGATCAACTCATAATCTTGTAATTTTGAACCCAATCCAGAAGACAAGGAAACTCCTGGATCAGTTCCCCTCAGATGTATGATTTGTTATGAGAACATGGAGGACTGAGACCCGACAGATTTAACGTGCATCAGGCACCATTTACTATCGAGGAGTCTTCTGCTGGCGGGGATCGAACCCACGACCTCTTGGACATGAGCCCAGTGTCCTACCAACCAGGCTATTCCGGCCAAGAGGAAAGATTACAACATTCATATTCTAGCTATTACAATCCAGCTATTAGGACAATTGTTTATTTTGCTTGAAGTAACAAAACGCATTGACAAAAAACAATTTATTATTTTGTGTTCTGCAAATAACTGGAAACAAAATTGTAGGAATACTTTTTCTCGGGATCTGAAATAATTTTAGATTATTATCATTACGGAAATTTTTGATTTACGTTTCAAAACGTATCTAATTTTTTTTAAATAGAATATAAATTTTTCAGGCGGAATCTTAGTAATTTTTCAGTTGATTTTACGATACTAGACACGATACTCAAAAACACACAACATTAAAAACTTGTGAAGGAATAAAATAGTATTGGCAAAAAGAATTAACTAAATATATTTTTTTTATTCCCGTTTTTATTAAATTTTATTTTATTTTTTTATTTTGTACATGAGGAATCTTGCAAATCGAAATTTTGACTACTTTCTGACTAACTGACAAAACCTTTACTCCTTTCATTTTCGATCGAATCTAAAATTTGCCATTGCAGCTGCTGTCCTAATTTCAGGACAATGGAATAAACAGTTCTGGAGCTATAAGGAAGAACTGCAAGCATACAGACAGATATACAAACTCTTCATTTTATCACCATTGATTTTTGTGTTAACAAATCTGATTAGGAAAAAAAAAACTTTAAAACCGAATTAAATTGAATAAATATTGCATTGCAAATTGCATCTAAATTGAAAAAAAAAAAGGTTGTTCTTAATTACCAGGAGCAACTCAACCATTCTACTTGAAAATTCAATTTTCTTTTTGCAGTTAAACTACCTACTACAGGCAATAATTCAAGCTTCTGAAACGGGCTATTAGAGAAATTATATTTTGACAACATAATGAAAATAGAAAGCAAAAACTAGTCATTTTTTTTCATTATCACAACGGATATCTTAGGACTTGCTCAAACGCGGTGCTAATAGGCGGGTAACCCGTGGCGAGAAATAGTAAATTCGAATATTTTTTTCTTCTTCTTTTGAATGATCATTCTTCATAAGATGATTCAAAAATCTGTCAAATGTTTGAAGGCTAATTTTCGTTTCAGGAAAATCACACGCGCGTCATACGCTCCACTAACAAAATGATGATTACCAGCCGCATAATTGGCGTTTAATGTCTTTCAAAATCATTCATGTATCCTGTTGAACTATGAGCTTTTTTTTTCTTTTCTTTTTCTCAAAAATTAGAAAACGTAACAGGCAAGAAAAGAAAAAATACTTTTCATGATTGAAATTTGGTAATTTAGAAAAGCTGATAACAGAACCCGATTATAACGATCTCTGTTTTGAGAAGAATCCCGGTTTAACGAAGAACAAACCTCGGTTTTAGTGATTAATATTTCGTGGCCAAGGAAGATGTTGACGACTTCGAACATTTGAAAATGAGTTGAGAAGAATTTGAAATTTGCGTTGACACCAATGTTATCATTCCCAAGAAACCTGATTTAGAAAAGCAGATAACAGAACCCGATTATAACCAATATCTATAATAATTAAAACGATCTCTGATTTAAGAGGAATCCCGATTTAACGAAGAACTAACCTCGGTTTTAGCGATTAATATTTCGACGAAGTTGACGACTTTGAACATTTGAAAATGAGTTGAGAATAATTTGAAATTTGCGTTGACACCAATGTTATCATTTCCAAGAAACCTGAAGAAAAGCGGATAACAGAACCCGATTATAACCAATCTCTATAACAATTATAACGATCTCTGATTTAAGAGGAATCCCGATTTAACGAAGAACTAACCTCGGTTTTAGCGATTAATATTTCGACGAAGTTGACGACCTCGAACATTTGAAAATGAGCTGCGAAGAATTTGAAAGATGCGTTGACACACCAATGTTATCACTTCCAAGAAACCTACCCCCGAGGATATTGTAGCTGAAATTCTAGCTAAAGCAGAAGAGAAAAAAATAATTGAAACGATGGTTATAATTTCGAAATTTTAAGCTGAACCGTCCTGAAAGTTCTGAATTGCTTTTGAGTTGCGCTGGAAAATATAGGGGAGCAATAAAGATATGTGTAGGGATTTCGAATATAGGGGTGCAAATAAAGATGTTTTTCGGGCCATGAATCTTATTTGAAAAACTATAACACTACAAAGATACAATTAAAGGAAAATTAAGTAACTTATTTTCTTCATAACAGAAAAGAAAAAAATGAATAAATTAAGCACTATATTTATTATATAGTCAGTATGAACGAAAGTAAATGATTTTCCACGAACCCATTCTTTACGAGCCTTTCGTGGACCCGTTCTTTAGAACAGCTCGTTATCCTTCTGTGCGATTCGATACCGAGTGGTCCCTTAAAGCTCATTAAAAAAGTTCGACTGTACTTAAAAAAAATAAGCAATATTATTATTAAGCGTCAAGTATTACATAGAATGTACTGTAAAGATCACAGCGAATATATGTTTTAAAAGCAGGACACTCAAAATAAGGTTTAAGTTGGAAAAAATTAAATAAAATCGTATCAGATCTAACAGATCATAATTAAAAAAGGCGAGAATAAAAGCACCACTAGTGACGGGAACAAATAAGGGCTACAGCTAATTTTGGTACAAATTAAATATTAATGATTTACACTTAAAGTTAAATTCCTTGAATTCGGATTGGTTTCGAATATTTTGCACTCTAAATTAAATCCTTGCGTTTGGTAAATTTTAATTGGAATATTTTGCACAATAAATTTGATCCTTTTGCATTTGTGCAGTGTAAACCTGATGCATTTGTACAGTGAGCTTAATTTGATTGGAGTGATTTATGTCTAAATTCTTGTTCTATTTCACTAGATTCTTGTCTAATTTCTTGTTCTATTCAATTCTTGTTCTATATCAGCTGCAGCCTTTATTGTTTTGGAACACATAAAGGCTGCAGATTATTTAAAATTTTAAACCTTAATCTGAATGTCTTAAATCCTTGTATTTGGTGAATTTTAATTTAAATACTTTGCTCCATAAATTAAATTCTTTGCATTTGGTGCAGTATAAAATTTAATTTTTTTTTGCACTAAAATCTTGGTATGAATGATTTATGTCTTCTTCTGCTCTATTTCAGCATAACTCTTAGAGACAAATTTAGGTTGCAGCTGATTTTAGTGTTTTCAAAATTTATAGATTGATTGAATTATAAATCAAACAGTTTGATTTAGAATAAATTATTTAGAATACAATTGATTTGATCTGGATAGACAAATTATCTGTGGAGAGATGTCTCTCCTGTTATCATGATAAAAAAATTAATAAGATATTGCGGCGATGATGATAAAAATTCAATTCTACAATACAATAATGCTGTGATGATAAAATAAAAGTTACCGAGTGAGTTTTGGTTTTATTATTCAAGTGAAAAGTATCCAATTTTATGGGTAGATTCAATGCATAGATTCATTGAATTGTAATACAAATACTAGTTTGCTTTGGAATAGATTATTTAGAATAGATTTGAAGTAAACAAGTTATCTTTAGAGGGATGTCTCTCTTCTGATTATGATAAAAATGTAATAAGTTATTGCTGTGATGATGAAAATTTTATTCTATGATAATGCTGTGATGATAAAATAAAAGTTACTGAGTGAGTTTTGGTTTTATTATTCAAGTGAAAAGTATCCAATTTTATGGATAGATTCATTGAATTGTAATGCAAATACTAGTTTGCTTTGGAATAGATTATTTAGAATAGATTTGAAGTGAACAAGTTATCTTTAGAAGGAGGTCTCTCTTCTGATTATGATAAAAATGTAATAAGATATTGCTGTGATGATGAAAATTTAATTCTATGATAATGCTGTGATGATAAAATAAAAGTTACCGCTTGAGTTTCAGTTTTATTATTCAAATGAAAAGTATCTAATTTTATAGCATGAAATTTACGTTTTTAGTATAAAATATTTTTACCGAGCTGCAAGTAATTCTATTTCTTTTCATATGTTGCAATGTAATTTTTTTTTTCATTTCGTATAGATTTAATTACAGTGGAATAAATTTTTTAAGAGCTCAATATATTTCTTCAATTCTTTTTATGACCAGAATATGATATCAAACTAGAATACAAACAATTCCCACCTTTAATTTTCACAACTTTTGCTCAAATATAATTAATTGAACTTTTATTTTAAAGCATAATTAAATTTTTACTTCAAGTGTGATTGCCATACTATTTCCAAATCTACTACAAAAATTTTTAATCATGAAAATCCTCTTTTCTCAATGATATCATTAAAAATAACTCTTTTGAATGAAGAGTGGAAAACCAGTTTTTATAGTGTCTTCCGTTTTGTTAATCACTGATAACGCAATTTCGTATTCACCGCATTTTTTTTCTTTCAGCTAAAAAATAAATTTATCTTAATATTTTTTTTTTATTTCGTCTCATCATATTTACGTCTTTCATATTTCGTTATTATGTTTGAAGTTTTCGCGGGTCTATTTGTCAAGCGGCCATTCAGGAGACGGAAAAGAAACCCATTACTTTCATAACGTCCAGCCTGTCCGGAAGAAATGGTGATTACATAGCGCTTAACTGCCGAATCCCATTTCTTCGCCAAGACCGTAAATATACGGCAAAATGAGAGCCAAAATGTATTCTCAGAAAGGACAGAAAAAATTTTTAAGAAGGTTTATTTAAAACCCAAGGCGCTGGAAAGCAGGCGAGGCAAAACATCGCCACCACTTTATCCTTCAGCTAAGGCAAACAAAATTTTTAATTTGAATTAATGACCAACCCACTTTCGTCCTTTAATAAGGGTTTACGTTATTTTTGCGCGAGGTAATATCATCCGATTGCAAATCCTGCCATTCCCACCCGCCACCGCCAAAAAGAAGTAAGATTATTGGCTTCGAAGAGAAAAAGTGCTAAAAATCACCAATAAAACTTGAGCACCGATAGTAAAACATAGGAATGGTTCTTCTCTGGAGACGGGAATCAGGAATGTCTTGGCAGAATAATCGCGCCAAGAAGATTGTGGGTGGTAGGCGGTGGTGTGGTGGTTACCAATCCCACATGGAGACATGATTAAACTTTGTAAATCAGCGGCTAATTGCTCAGGAACGTGCCATATTGCCTTTTAGTCCATCCCTCAAAGTTTGTTCTGCGGACTAAGTGCCTCACTAATCGTTCCCCACCTTGGCTTGGTTGGTAATGTACGGCTTCAAATAGTGCCGTTATCCTAGCAGAAACTAAGTTGGCGATGTAAAAAAGTTTTAGGAAGCATTGCGTAAAAATGAAACTCTTTCGCCTGATCTAATGATTAAACGCGTGGCCCTGAATTAAACTTGGTCGCAATTGGAAATCCTCACAGTTTGATAATTTTCCCTTCTTTCTGAAATGATTCGAAAACTCACACAAAGTCTTGAAGAGTAAGATTTCTCTGTCTGTCTGTTGGTGAAAAGCGTGCCTGGAAAGGGGTATGGGGGAAGCCGTCAGAATTTGCACAGAACATTTTTGTTCGTAACCACCCTTTGTCTGAAAATTCATTACGAGTTCCTTTCGAGCTCTTGAGCACGTTCTTCGTTTCGAAAGGTCTCTTAGTGTTATTGCTATCTTTTGTCCCGGAATGTTCCGCGACAAACCGACTTGTTAATTTTGTAGCTAAAAGAGTTTCTTAGAAAACTCATATTAAGAAGTGACGGGGAAAACATCTCCCCTTTGGAAGTATCGCATCATTCGGAAACTGAATAAATTTTGTATGGGGTTATTGTTTTAGATATTACGGCAGAATTTTTTTTTTTTTTTTTTAAAAATTAAAAATTAAAAAAAAAGTCATTTTTAATCTAGAATCATGCCCGTCAATTTTGATTCAAACAGAAATATTCTGTACTTTCATATCAATAAAAAAAAATTTGAAAAAACTTGATTTTTATTTTTTTATTATTCAGAAATAACTTATTTTCAACATGTTATTAGGTATTATCGGTAGGAATTGCAGTAATGTGACAATATAATATTTTTCACCAAAAATGCTATAAAATAAGCTATCCTAGACATTTTGGAAAAGAAACTACACCAATATGTATATATAGTTACAGTTTTATGTAACAGTAATAAAAATTCGAGAAGTTTGCCAGCCGTTAGAAAATATATTTAAAAAAGAAGTCCTTTATCACCACGTACCTTTAGTTTCACAAAATTTCTTTTCCTTCGGAGTTTTCCCAGAATTTTCAGAAATTCTTAAAATTTTAGTTCCACAGAATTTTTAGTTTCACAGAATTTCTTGAATTTCTTTGAAATTTCTTCACCTTTTACACAATCTCTTTTATTTAAAATTTAATTTTCATATATTTTATTAAATATTTTGAATTAAATAAGTCTTAATGAAATATTGTTATAATTAATTAATTAAATTTGATAGTTAAATGCAGAACTTATTATTCAATTTCTTCAAAAATTTGTGTAAAAAAGAAGACATGAGTTTATTTATTACGTGATTTGGGACGATTCAGCAAGGTTTCTTCATCAGAAACACTCATATGTCATACGTTTTCCCTCAAGTGTAAAAAAAGAATGAACTGTATTATTCAAAATGTTGAGCTAATCATTGAGCTAACTATTACTGCGCTAATTTTTAGATTATAATTAATTATAATTTTGCTTTTATTTTCATCTGAAATCATTTGATTTTGCACAAAGATTATTTTTATTGAAATAATTTTCACCAAAAATAAATAAAATAAATAGAAATCACACCTGTTCAACAAAATGAAGATAAAAATCTGGACATCACTATCTTTCGTTTCCCTATTTAAGTATCCAAATGTCTTCAAGAACTTCAGAAGAAGCGAAACTAAACCTGAAAGACAGTTTAAAAAAATATCTGTAATTGAAATAATTGTTTGAAAACTAATTTCTGGACTATAATTCATTTAAATTTTGCATACAGATTTCACAAACTACCGTTTCCTTCATTTAAAACCATTCAATTTTTCAGAAAGATTAACTTTATGAAAATAATTGGTTAAGAACATTTCAGACCGAAAAAAAAAAGAAATACGAATAAAGTATACAATTGCAAAGTCACACAAAATCGCAACTGTAGCTCAACGAAATGAAGATAAAAATCTGACATCTCTTTCTTTTACTATTTAAGTTTCCAAATGTCTTCAACAACTTAAGAAAAGTGAAACAAAACCTGAAAGACAGTTAAAATAAAGAAAATAAAAAAAAACGGTATAAAGCAAAAGAGAACTACAAAAAAACCGTGCGACTCTCGGCCACTTTATTAACTTTTATTAGAACGTTCCCAGCTTACACACCCCAAGGTGATAGAAGAAGAAAAAAAACGTCTGTGTCCTCATGCAAATGTCTCCTTGATTGCAACTTGACACCTTCAAACGCAGAAGAGATTCTATTAAATTTGAGTGAAAGGTAAAAAGGAAGCCAACCTTTCTTTTTCTCAGCGCCAAAAAGAGTCTTTGCGGATGGGGTGGTCCTGGTATAAATCCGATCAGACAGTCGTAATGCGCTTGGGCAACTTGAGATTTCTTTAACGAACTAGGCGAGTTCTCATTTCTCAATTAAATGCAAAAGTCCTCTCTCCACACATCTTCTTTGCTGGCATGTCAAAAGGTATTTGGCGATGTAGCAGATGGGGAGAGAGCTTGGCTGGCACGCCTTCACCCGTTCTACGCTAGACCAAAACAAAAGGGACTGAATTAAAGAAGACGGATTGTCAGTTCTTATTTCTGCGAATTATTTTCTCGTGTTTTAAGTTAACGGAAAGCAAAGAGTTTGGCTGGAAAAGACGTTTTGCCGAATTACGCATTCAAGAAAAGGATGCCCTTTAGGTGCCATTTCGAGAGAGAGAAAAGACCGATTGAGACGATGGCACTGGAAGAAGGAAAAAAAAGTGCCAACTTTGTAAAAGAAAAACAAAGTTTTATGTGAAACGCTGGCGCAGATTTAAAGCAACGCCTTGTCATCGCTCATTTGCTAAAATCTCCGGAAAAGCAGAAGAATCTTGAGACAGATAATTATAAGGAAGTCATTAATACGGACGATGAGAATCGGAAAATGTTTTTAAAAAGGAAAAGAAGGAAAAGGGAAAAAAAGGGAATATGATGATGAATAAACGCTGCCTCGCCTTTGTGTTTGTGTTTATATTTTTATGGAAGACAAAGTTTGAAATTGTACAGACAAGGTCCGATGAAGAAATTTTTTTTCTCTTTTTTGGTATTTCTAGGAAGTTGATTTATACAACTTGATTTGAATGCAAATTAATGGATTTCATATACGCTTCATGAGTTTAATTTATTTTCTTAGTTGTCATTTATATCACTTTTAATTTACGAGGCAAAGTTTATGCGAGATTACGAATAAACAGTTACTTTTTTTTTAGTGCGAATGCATTCTCTCACGGATGAATTAATTTTACTTTTTGTCTAATACCTTTACGGCTAAGATCACAAAGTGACATATAAAATGTTTTTTGTATACATTATGAGTAAATTTTAAAATTACATGAGAGAAAAATCAATTAAAACTTTATTAAAAGAAATGAAATAAAAGGTTTTGGGACAATTTATAATAAAAGGACAGAGAAGGAAAAAAAAATTATGTTTTTAGAAAGCCTTGCTTAGTAAATTTGGATCAATGCATTTTGTGTCTGGAATTAAATTTAATTGACTTTTAACTAATATGCTTTAAAATTGAATATTTTTTGAACTTTAATTCACATTAGCTTGCATTCATAAGAAATTTATTTTTAAAATGCAAACATGATATTTTAAATCCGACAAAGAATAGGGTAAATTTTGTGCTATGTAGACTAAATTAAAAAACATGAATAAATCACAAAGGAAAATACATAAAGGGACATACTATAGTTTTAGTTCTATAAACAAGAACAATTTGGAAGACTATTTGGAGAATATTTCGTAATCTGTTTTAATTTAATCAGTTGCCAAATCCCCTCATATCTGTTTCTTATCTCCTCCTTGCTATTTCCTTGTTCAAACTTGTTCCTATTGGTTAAATCACTCTACACTTGCTTGTCTCTTTACTTCTCTACCTTTATTTGACGTTTAGACACGGAGAAAATTTCTTGTTTATAGAACTGAAACTATAGTATGTCAATATATGTACTATGCTATGTTTTGAGCTATATTCATTAGTTATAATATTTTAAAGCATGAAAAACTATATCAGCTATTTTTAACAAATATGGTCCGCTGATATTCTTGATATTTTTAAATAAGGATTTATTATTTTATTTATTTTGTGGTTTGTTATTATGAACGTACATTCTATACATATTTTGTTCTGGTCGTGCACAGGGAATATTCTTTGATAACTGGCAAAGAAATTAATAGCAATAATGTGAAAGGTAAGAAGCTTAAATACTTGATGAAAATAAAAATTAATGACGTCAGCTATATCTAATAATAATGATTACATTTAAAATAAAAAGCGGAAAGGAGCTTTTGATCTCAATCAGCACAAGAATTTGAAAAATTGTGCAAAAAAAAAAAAAAAATAAATAAATATTTTAGATTTAAAAAAATCATCAGTGGCAATGATAGATAATAAATATTAGAGGGTTGCATATCAACAGAGTCTCCGAAGAAAATTTAGAAATAAATAGAATATAACACCTAAAGTTAAAAATCGAATAAAAAATATCGTTATAATAATCACAAAAAACGAAAAGAAACTGTTTTTGATCAAAATCCCTGAAGAAAACAGAGAAAATAGCAAAATTCATTTTAAAAAAATTTAAAAATCTAATAATTATGTATATAAATGTAAATCGTAATTAATATGTAATAATAATAGTAATCAGAAGGATATTAAAATAACACATAAAAGTAAAAATGTTAATACTAGTAATAATGAATAAAATGAAAAACGAAAAAGAAATGCTTTTCATCAGAATCACTGAAAGAAAAAAAAACGAGAAAAAATTAAATACAAAAAAAAATATATACAAAAATTAAATACAAAATTAAAACATAAAATGTTAAATTTTATGTTTAGAAAAAATTTAAATAATAAGAATCTGCTTTTGATTGAAATCGCTGAATGAATATGAAACCCAGAGTGGGAAAAAAAATATATTTCCGATCTGGTTTTGGAAACCAAGTGCCTCATTTCTTTTTATTTTCACATGCGATGTCAAACAAGGATACCTTTCAACAATTCTCGTTAATTGTTCCATGCACCACTCATAAACATGGAAACGAAAACATTTTCCTCGATCGCGAAAGATAAAGTGAAAATTTCTGAGATGTTATCGTCAAAGATAAAGTTATTCTCATCAAAATCCGTGACACAACATCTGTCACTGCGGTTTTTGACGGCAATGTGACATTCTCAGACGAAACTCGATACAACACATGCTGCTGCTTCTTCCTCAGCTTTGGAGTGATCGATGGATCACGAGGGACTGATGCCAGCCATCCTTAAAAACAAACCATGTTGCGCACTGTTCAGTAATAACCTTTTAAGGACCCAGAGTTGGCAACACGCATTTTGAAAATATGTCATTATTCACTCCTCCCTCGTGAGAGTTAAAATAAGCTATTTTATTTTATTTTATTACCGTCGTTGAACAGCTGACCCAATTTTTGGGCTTACGACTTCTTATGTTCATCTCCGTAGCCTTGTAATTTTGAACCAATCCAGAAGACAAGGAAGCTCCTGAGTCAGTACCCCTGAAGGTATTGATTTGTTTTGGGAACATGGAGGACTTTGCTACTCGACAGATTTAACTTGTATCAGTCAACATTAACTGCATGGGGAGTCTTCGGCCAGCGGTTATCGAACCCACGAACTTTTGGACGTGGGCCCAGTGCTCTACCAACCAGGCTATCCTGGCCCTGGATCAAGTATTGGGAGAAATTTGCTTTCGCGGATGACTTTTTGATAGAACTAACCCAAAGGAAGATCATGAGAACCTCCCACGGTTAGCCTGATGGCAAAGGAACTCTTACCCATGATCCGTCTACCACTGAGGATATTTTACGTCTGCACTGTGGTTGGTGCAAGCCGGATGCGGATTCGTATCGACCAGCCATCGCTGTGATTCGAACCTGGTTCACCTCATTGGAAGGCAAACGCTCCATCCGCTGCGCCATCTCGTTTCAAAAAATATGCTATTAAAAGCTTTAACTAATCAATGTTTAATAATATTTCTTTCAAAAATATAAAATTTTTATTAAAACTGTTGCTAAGACTTCATTGGTGCCCTATGGTTTACAATTAAATAAAACTTTAATATGGCATTACAGAAGCACAGAAAAGTAATTGTTAAAGAGAGTTTATCATGTTTTGCATGTTGTGCATTATTTCAAGCTCTGCAATAGTCTAATTAAGGACCCATATTGGCAACAGGCATCTTGAAACTATTCCATCAGTCATTCCTTCCTCGTGAGTGAGAAAATAGCTTTCGAAAAGCTTTAGTTGATAAATATATAATTATTATTTCGATCAGGAAAATAAAATTTTCATTAAAATTAATATTGATTACGTGTAAATTTAAAACAATAAATCAAATATTGCAAAACCATGTAGGAAAATAAAAAATACAAAGTGGATAAATGAAGGCAAAATGTGCCCGTGCAAGAACAGATAGTTCAGCATATACCAATGAGATTTATAAAATATAAAATGAATCATAATTCCAAAAGGGATTTATAGTTAAAAACAATATAAAATTTTGGAGCAAGACATCAGAGTGTATGACTATCACAAAAGAGGTCACCAATGACCAAAAGTTCTCCATGGAAGGGAAAGTCCCCAAAACAGCAACCAGTCCAAGATAGTGTTGTATTTCGAACCTAAATACAAACACTATTTAATGTTAGACTTAGTCAGTAAGAAATGTTTCATAAATTGAGCTAGAAAAAGGAAACTCATTTACATTAGACGTTTTGTATTATATATTTAATTAGAAAACTTGTTTCGAATATTCTTATCTACGATGAATGTGTGTTCTCACAGCCATTATTCAATGTGATTATTTAAGATGAGAAAGCTTTTCCAACAAGGGAGAAAAATTAGTTCTTATTCCTTTTCTTATTTTCCCTCACATTCAAATGGACATTGCACCACACAATGCGAGACCTAAAACAAATCTTAGCCATCTTTTTACAACCTTATCCATAACCACATTTTTATTTCTTCTGCCATTACCATCCTTAGTCATGTCGTAAAGGAGAACTTATCTTCTGACGGCCATCTTCTTTTTCGAATTCAATCTGGACAAAACCCATCATCTCCTGCAGAAAAATCCTTCCATCGGTTCTATTAATGAACCTTACCCGAATGAAATACATAACCTATGCCTCCCAAAAGGTATGACAAAGCCGAATGAAATAACCAAACCCGGAGTATCAGGAAGGATGATTTTTCCCCCCCCCCTGTTTCGGATGTCTCTAGGGAGCAATAGGGAGCCACCCCGCGACTGCACCCTCCTCCCTCTATAACATTATCTCATCAAGAGAAATGAAGAACTCATAACTGTATTTCATTCCTGTCACTTGCTACTGCTATGCCGGACGCCAAGAAACAAACCACCACCATTCTTAAAAGAGGGTATAAATTTGCATATAGCCGCCTTTTATACTCTTCTTTCCCCGAGCAGAGGCTACAACTCATGTAGCCCCAACACCTCCACCCCTTCAATGCAGGGGCCATCTTTTCCGAAGGCCTAGGGGCTCTAACGACTCGAGAATTTGTGCAAATGAGGCAAACTTCATCTGGCCCCGGTGGAAAATGACGAATGTCCGACCTGAGAGGATGACTTTTCGACTCCGCCGAGCCGCCCCTGCCCCCTTTCTCTAGAGCTTTCTTCGCCGACCGCAAGATATTATGGGGCGTCCCCTCTATCCCCATTTTGAGGCGCGCGCGGACGAGTATACATGACAAATGTTAAGTAACGGTAACGCTCTTTTCCTGGCCGCCATACGTCGTTTTGATGCGATAAAATAAGTCATACCGTTTTGAGGGGGGGTAACGATGCCGCGACGCCCCCGCATTTAAGAGAAACAGTGGTTTAAGGAGTTTGAAGTTTCATTTTATTCAAATTAGCCACACTCTTTAGTCTTTACAAACGCAACATTAACAGTTTAAACACACTATTGTACGCAACAAAGCTTGAAATTAAGGCTGTATTTATTAAGATAGTATTTAAGAAAAAAAAGTTAAATTTTCGGTCGAATTATAGAATCGTCAGTATTACGGGATAAAATCTAAATATTGGTCTAGACTTCTTCCCCTAAAACATGCCTTCATGAAATAACAATATTTAGAAAAGATTTAAAGTTAAAAATTTTAACAGAACACTAGATTGCCTAAGGAAGTCATTTTGACTGCTTTTAATTTCAATTAGAAAAACAATGATGCATATAATGACACACTTTCTTAGAAATTTGTACAATATATTATTTTTTTATTGTTAATATTTACTAATAACTTGTTATATAACTGTAAATAATATGAAAAATATTAAAAATTAATTTTAAACAAATTTCTTTACACATTATTTATTCTTTTACAATCCAATCATTTTGACTGCTTTTGGGCAATATAGGTATATACTAAGTTTCAGTCTCTCTAGTGCTAAAAGTATTTTTGACAATTGTAACACTGAGAAGCAAATTTGGAAAAGTTGCGGATGTTTTGATATCTAACGAATATTCTACGATAATTCAAACCTTGTTTATTAAAAGCATGAAAACCATTTGTCTCATTCATAACTTGTTTACATATAATCCTTCAGATATTTATATTACACTTACATTTATATTTCACTTATATTACATATTTATATTACATTCAGATATTTATATTACTGTTACATGATGGAATGTAAATAAATATGGCATTAGCAATGAAAATAGTGAGATTAAACGACGTGGCAATGTTATTTAAAAATATGTAGTTCAAGGTATATAACCATTATAAAATCCATACACAGTGAAAATATTTGGCTAATATATGGCAAGTTTGGTTTTGGCTGTAAAGGCATTTACGCTGAGCATGTCACACTGAATTGCCTAGCAGAGTGTGCCAAGATTGCTGCTCTCCATAAACCCTGGTACCATAACTCCAAGATTTCTTCGTGAAAGTGTTATCCATGTTTGTCGCTGTCAGAACCTATTTTGAGGGGATGGAGTCACGACACATGTTCAAGAGAATAGTTTTGAGTACACATGTTGACACCAGATGCAATTTTTCTCGAAATTTTCATAATCACGAGGTTTATAATTTCAAAGAAAATTAGATATAACTTTTTTAAAGGTCGCCCATGCATTTCTTTCTGCATCAGTCTGTAAGATTTGAAAATTGGTGTCATCAATTGCCTTATTTACACATGTGATCCTATGAGCATTTCCAGATAACTCAACTACCAAAATTAGTTACAGCGGTACCTAAAAGCGTCGTTGTGTCAAGTATCTTCTCGAGATCAGCTTTATACATGATAACTTTGTCATGGTCAATCACTGGCATTTTAATTTCAGGGCTGCATTATGATTTAATAGGTAAATTTTTCTTCATCATGTACTAAAACTTTCTATATCTAAAGTCCCATTTGCTGATAGAACAGCAATACTTGGCGCACCATTTTGGCATATACTTATAAATCGCCAAAGGTACGCCATTTCTAATCGCGAAAGCGTATTTTTTCAAGAAGTGACATATTTTCATACTTTTCTTCCAGGAAGGTAGAATTTATAGCCGGTGTTTGTTTTTATTGTGTTCCATCCCGAAGCTTGACACTCGACATTGAATGTCCATAAAGTAGTAAATTTAGCAGAATTTCATAAGTAATCTGTGTCTGTTGCAAAAATGTGCAGTTGTTCTAAGAAAATGTACAGTGCAAAAAAATAAACGGACCTCTTTGAATAAGTTTTCAGATCTTTACGTTCTAGGATCTCAATGGTTCGAAGGGAAGACCTCAAATATGCTAATTAATTAGTGCAGACTGTATTTTAAGTTACAAAATCAGACACAACCCTCTTTTTTGGAATAAACACACTTTTTTTCTGCGGATTCGGATTACTGACCCTCAAAATATAGGGGGTAGTCGCAATCTGGGAAATATGGTCCCATTAGTTTTGTCAGGAGAGAGATGATCCAACGTATTGACTTTTTAATGCTAACTTTCATCTGTATATTTAGCATGCATCGAGAAGTTTTTTAAATAATTGAAATATTTTTGCACTAAATTAAAAAATTTGTTTATCCAACTATAGTTCCATGGAAAAAAAAATAACTTAATATTTATTATTTTTTTATTATTTTATTTAATAATAGTAAGAAAAAAATTAAATCGTAAGGTATACAATTTTTTACATCATTTCAAAGAATGTAATTTTACTTGGCAAAATACAAAATTCGAGTAAAATCGGTCGAATGGTCCTTGAAAAATCGAATTTTAAATACACAACTTATTTAGTCTCTAAAAATATGAAATTGTGAAAACGTGAACTTAGTCCCTAGCTAATGAGAGAACTCAGGCAATTTTTTAGAGGAAGATTCTCCGATCCATTTTTGGTGGATTTTGAGATAACGGAGTTTGGAGAACTAGCTCTGAACTGATTCAGAGAACCGGACATTCTGATGTATCATAAAGTCCAATGTATGAAATGTGCCGGACACATTTCAGGAATGAAGGATAATCAAATGACGAAAAAAATCATTCTGGTGAAGCCAATAGGAGTTAGAAGACGACGCAAACCCAGATTGAGCTGGGTGAACTGCCTCCAAAGTTACTTTGTTTCAATTAAAGGCAGAGACTAGATGGCTGTGACTCACAGAAGAAAGGATTGGTCTCATCTTCTTGAGAAAATCAAGGTTCATCCAGGACTGTTGAGTTATTGATGATGATGTTAAAATATCTTTGATGATATAGATGATCTTCATGTATCTTTACGCTCAAGTCGATAAATTAAGGATCATGTTAGTGGAGGCAAATAAAGGTACAGAAACAAAACATACGCGATTAAATCATAAAGCCCATTTGTTAAGCAAAAGATGAAGAACAAAAAGAATAGAGTATGTAGGACACCATTTATAAAAACTTCAATTTTCGCTCCCTGAAGCAATTATGTTTCTCCTTCACAAAAACTTGATGCTACATGGTTGGCATGATGGTTAATACATCATGTGTCTACTTTGAGATGGAATACAGTCCATACAACGCCTACAGGCAGGCTGAGTATCGAGCTCATCCTGAAGAAGATTACTCCACTCAGCAAGCATGCTCTCTGAAGTTCCGGTATACATATTGATGGGCTGCAACTTGTCAGCTAAGCATGTCCCACATATGCTTTATCAGCTTCAAGACAGGTAAGAATGCTGGCCCATTCCATATAGGTGATATGCTTACATTGAAAGCATTCGTTTACGATGTTTGCTTGGTGAAGATTGGCATTGTTATCTATAAACACAAATGCTGCACTCATGATGCCAATAAAGAATCGTATATGTTGTTCCAGAATGATGTCCTGATAAATTGGGTCTGCCATGATTTAGCAATCCTGCTTCACCGTAACGGCGTCGTGCAATGATATTGTCCTGGTCATGGTGGTTGTTCTCCAAGTAATGGGTTCTCCTAGCGTTCTTTACATTGAAGTCTGGCGTGAATCAGACTGCGAGCTAAACTTGGACTAGTTTGAATACATCACACGAGCACACTGTGGCAATGTCCAACATTGCATGTTCCAGGCTACTCGCTGGCTACAGTTGCGTGATCGAAACACATCTGACTAGCCAGCCAGCTTGTCAGATGTGTTCTCAGTGTGCCAGATGTAGACCAGCGGTTCCAAATTCTTTTCGGCTGTGGAACCATAGACTTATAGAACCCTTGTGAACAATATCACTTATTTGCCACCATTCCTTTCCCTATGTACCCCTCTTCTACCCTCCCGTTATTGTGACGTATTATCGGCGTTATCTGGTGGCTTCCTGTAATTTGCATATTATTCTTCAAAATGTGCGTGATAATTCTACAAGTAAAATTTTTACTTTAGAGTCCAATTTCCGTGCGGTTCTGAGTTATCCTTAGTTTATTGACAAGAGTGTACTATTTATGGTCTTAAGTTAAACGTGATCTTTGCTTAACCTGAGATCCAGTGTCAAATATATTAGAACAATCTTATCACTGTAATTACAGTAATATTTCAAGATTTTTTTCTCTGCTTGCGTGACTTTACAAAGGCATATAAGATATAACTTTTGACTAAATGTCTATGACAAATATTTAACCAGAATTTCAATCTAATTTGAAAATTAAGCATTTTCCTTCATAGGTGTGTACTATAATCGTAATTTTAAATTGTGATTAATTACACTGATAAGCAAGCTAAAGATATCTAACATAGTGTTGCTGTTCACCTTTATTAACGAAGTTTTTTATGCTAATTTTAAATCTGAAGATCGTTTTGATTTCTCACGTCAGTTGTTGAAGATACATAGACAAAATTAATTTTCAGGGAACACCGGTTATTAATTTTTACCACAACGTTTTTATTCGTTTTTAATGCAACAAGATACAATAATCCCGTCATTTATGAAAATAAGCAAGGTCAACTGCAAGCGTTATTATTATTTCTGTAAAATTTTTGCTTCTATGAAGTATCCAGGTGCAAACCAGCTACACGTGATCTTGTCACGGCCAGTAGCACTTAACAGAATTCAGTTGATAAAGAAATGCAAGTAGAAAGTTCATTCTAAATTTTCAGCAACATATCAGACCCTAACTACAAATCGGTATCTATGTATTTTTGCATTTCTTTTCTTTTTTTTATACTTTTTTTGTATACCCGATTGACAATTAGCTTACAATGTATACTTGCTCTAAATCTTTATAAAATGCTCCGTTAAATCTGAGTATACTAATCTACTTGTAAGGTGTTTTTTCTGGTATAACATCCCTCACTGAGAATTTTCCCTAGTTAGTTGTATATTTGGAGAGTTGAGCTCCCTGTTTTATCCGACAAACAAACATGTTTCTTCTCTAGACTTTGTTAGTTGTAACCTGTAAAATTTGATAGCGTTTTTGTTCAATCATTTCTTAAATATTATATTGCGTTTCCTAATGTATAAACTTCTCTTTATTTTTGACAAGAGTTCCAACAATATATATTAAGAGAGTTGATACCAGATCAACCTGTATTTTATAGCATTAGTCTTCCACACATTCTGCCTTAAATTTGGGGACATTATTACGTCATAGAAAATTCTAGAAAAATTGATTCGTGTAGTTAACATTATAAGTGGACTATCTGAGAAAATTAAGCAAGTTCATAAAAAAAAGAACAAGATTTCCTATATCTAACTTTTTGAGCGTTACGGTGTACGAGTAACATTCTCTGATTGATTGAAAGCCAAAATTTACGGAAAAGAGACAAAACAAACTTTTTCGTAAGCTTAACATGAAGTCGTTGACAAGGCCTTTTTATACGACTAAATCTCAAAATTTTAGGTGTGTATTCCTTTTTATTTCTTTAAAAATTAGCCTTAACAATTGAATGGCGCGCTCTATAACTATTACAAGTCACAAAATCTTTTTCTGTGAAAGAATATAGAATGAGTAACTTTAGAAAATTCATATTTGACCGGCTAGACTTTATTGAAATAGAATGGAAGGAACAGTTTCTAACATAGACAAAGGACACGTTTCAGCAGTCAACCAGGATCTATACCAAAGATGGCGTAGCGCAAAATTAAAACAACGTTGCAAGCGAAAAGCTTCCAACACGGATAAATGAAACAGAATTTGAGAAAAACTTCGCCTGGTGTAGTAATTGACTTCGCTATTTTTCTCCCTCGCAACTTCGATTTAGAAGAATTTTGAAGCTTTTGTCCAACTTCATACCCAACAACGAAGCAATATTTCTAAAAATTCGACGCAATTAATGCTTTGAAATTTCTGAAATCTCATACTTATTAAATGTTCAATATGTCTGCAAGCATGGTCGGGTCCAGCATAATAACTAATACTTCAAAATTTCAGAACACTCATTACTCAAAGAAGTAATATGTTTACATACGTGGGAAAATCCGAGGCAATTAATATTTCAAAATTTTCAAAACCTCATTTCATCAAAGGAGCAATATATCTCCAAACATGATCGTAGCCGGTGTAATTAATACTTTAAAGTTTCCAAAACCTTTAACTCAGAAAAGTAATAAGTCTACACACATAATCAAATCTGGTTCAACTAATACTTCTTAATTTCAGAAACTCATACCACCAAACATGTAATGTATCATCAGACATAATCATGAACCAAACATCATACTCACAAAAGTAATACTTTAATAAAATTGAGCAAATCGCTCTCAAATGATGTTGTTAGAACAATGATTTTTAAAGAACTTTCTTTTTGAAATTTACAAAACCTCATTATTACCAAAAGTAATATACAAATGCGATTAATACTTTATAAAATTTTCTAAACCCCATTATTGCTAAAAAAACAATCTGTCAACAAACGTGATCAGATCTGATGCAATTATTACTTTAAAATATCCAAAACCTCATACCCACGAAGAACTTATAAGTCGAGAAACATATGAAATAAAATTAATACATTAAAATTTTCAAAACCTCATTACTACCAAAGTAATATGTCTACAAAAATGTCTACAAAAGATGCAATTAATACTTAAAAACTTGCTAAACCTCATAACTACCAAAAATAATGTATATGCAAATATTATCAAGCTGGTGCAATTAATACTTTAAAACTTCTTAAACCTCATAACTACCAAAAATTATATATATGCAAATATTATCAAGCTGGTGCAATTAATACTTTAAAACTTCCTAAACCTCATAACTACCAAAAATAATATTTATACAAATATTATCAAACTGGTGCAATTAATACTTTAAAACTTCCTAAGCCTCATAACTACCAAAAATAATATTTATACAAATATTATCAAACTGGTGCAATTAATACTTTGAAACATCCTAAACCTCATAACTACCAAAAATAATATATATACAAATATTATCAAACTGGTGCAATTAATACTAATAAATTTCCAAAACGTCAAAACCCACGAATATGTCAAGAAACATCATCTCAGATGCAATTAATATAGCTAGAGCTGAGTTTGCACCCACTGCAATTAACACTTTAAAATGAGCCAATGGAATAAAACAATCAACGTTTATTTAAGTTAAATTTATGTTCGTAATTTCTAAGACAATGCTTTTTATTCTTTTGGATAAGTAGAATTATAAAAGATTCAAGAAAATTCAGCGAATTAATTAAAACAAAACATCCGCAATTCTAGAAAGCAAATTTATTCGAGCAGTATTTAAAGTCACTTTTCCTCTGAAACTCTGAAAGAGTAACCCAGAGGCGAAAAGAGCAGATTCAGATATATTGGTATTGTGTGCAGCATCCTATGTTTCTGGTACCGCGTCTTTAGAGAGTAATTAAAAGATGCGAAGAGGAAGATACAAAACTGCATCCCGCAAAAGTCATTCAAGTCCTAATGTAAAATGAGAGCCATAAAGTCTCCTCTAACGTCACCGAGGTGTCAGAAAAGGGCCTCTGTTATGAAATGAAGATGCTCCAAAGAGATGGGGATGCGGAGGGAGGAAAGAACGAAAAAGGGGATGGGAGATGCTGGAGATGAAATCCTCGGCGAAATCTCTACGATCATCTCTATATCTTATGTTTCTAGACCATGACTTGCGGTCATTTTTGGAATACTGACACTTTGGGCTGCTCGAGAAAGCTATTTAAATTATTGTTGGGATTGGTATAAATGCGGTTTCTGATGTATTTTGGTGAAAGTCATCTTGGTTATGATATGACATTCAGAGATCTTGAATGCACGGGAAATTAATGAATCGTAACGCGTGTTTCTTAAAATTTAGTTACCAAAAGTACAAAATAAGTTAAAATTATTATCAGTAATAAATAACAGCTTAGCTGAGTTGCTGCTACCATAGATTAGAGTAGTTTTCCTTTTGGGTTACAATTCAAAACTAATATGCTATAATTTAATACAGTGCCATTTTCATATTATAAAATTTGTACCATTTTTATTTTCTATTAAAAGCAAAAATGTCATATACATTTTTTTTCTTCTTTTTTTTTAGTTCAATGAAAAGGCGTAGTTCTTAGAAACTTATTTAAATTTATTATTTTTATTTATGTTTGATAAGTATTGCAATTGTACTTAATTGCATTATTATGTATTTATTATTAAGTTAGTACTTAATATTGTGTTGCTCTTTCAGCTTTCTCTCGATCTATCTATTTCGTCATTTCTTTATCTATCTTTATCCCTCTATCTAACTATCCCTCTATCTATCTACATTTCTATCTATAACCTCTATCNTTTATCTATCTGTTTATCTATCTGTTTATCTATCTGTTTATCTATCTGTTTATCTATCTGTTTATCTATCTGTGTATCTATCTGTGTATCTATCTGTGAATCTATCTGTTTATCTATCTGTGAATCTATCTGTGAATCTATCTGTGAATCTATCTCTCTACGTATTTCTCTGTGTATTTCTCTATCTCTAACTCTGTCTCCATATCTTTTCTTTTGCTATTTATGTCTTTATTGAATCTTTAAAGTTATGGTGAAGCAGCTAGTTATTGCACCTATGAAGTTATAGTGACTTCTAACTGTTCTACAGAGTTGTGGGAATTTTTATAGACCTCATCATTTTCACAGAAGTATAACGCTATCATGATCAATATCCTTACAAGGTCATAATTTTAATATGTCATTCCAAAAATGGTGTTTTTACAAAAATCAATTTGATTTTCGTATTAATAACAGTACATATTTTTTCCCATTGTTAATGACTTTATTTATAGAATTTTTGTTATATAAATGAACGTTCTATACCTACAACCGATTGTGAAACTCAACATGGTTTTTCGTGAAAACAATGTGATTGTTGAGTTGATTGAACATAAAAATTTTTCGTTGATAATTTTTTTATTAAGAAAAGTGTGACAGCATAAATGACCGTTCTATACCTACAACCGATTGTGAAACTCAACATGGTTTTTTGTGAAAGCAATGTGATTGTTGAGTTGATTGAACATAAAATTTTTTCGTTGATAATTTTTTTATTAAGAAAAGTGTGACAGTGTAAATGAACGTTCTATACCTACAGCCTATTGTGAAACTCAACATGGTTTTTTGTGAAAGCAATGTGATTGTTGAGTTGATTGATCACAAAATTTTTTCATAGGTAATTTTTTTATTAAGAAAAGTGTGACAGCATAAATGAATGTTATATACGTACAGCCAATAGTGAGTTAATGATCTATAGAATTTACAGCCAATGATCAAATTCAACAGGATTTTTCATAAAAACACAATGATGTGTTGGTTAACCATAACATCTTTTATCATTGATAACTGCTTTATTTCAAAACGTGTGTCACTTTAAATAGATGCTCTAAGCTTGCAACCAATGATGGGTTAATAACTGATAACTATCAGCATATAGTAAAATTAATCAAGATATCGTTTTTTTTTAAATAAACACATGATTGTAATTTGTTAATAATTGAAACATTTTACATTGATTACTACTTTACTTAAAGAAGAATGATAGTATAAATGGGTGTTCTATATTTGCAGCCTATTGTAAGCTGTATTTGAAATCTAACGAATTAAATATTGTTACAGTGTAATTTAATGTAAACTCTTCAGACTGGATTCAATAAAGTTCTTATGTATTCATATAACTTAAATCATTAACTTTACTCGAGCAAATTTACTATCAATATACACCACATCACGATTACACTTTTACACAAACGCTTCTATTTTTCTTTTCAGCTTCCATTTCTCTAGAGACGTTCTTTTCCCATTCCAGAGCGAAAAGAGGAACAAAGTCCACCCCGTCTCATTTAGAACAAATTTGAGTCCGGAAAGTGAAACAAAAAGAGAGAAATCCACGTTGAACTCCAACCATTCTGGAATTGTTTTTCCTTTCTCTTCCAAGGCACAGGCCTAAAAACCCTCATTCCCATTCCACGGGCATAAAAACAAAAACCCCAACACTCACCTCCCTCGAGAAGAAAACAGGGGGGAAAGGGTGGTCCCTCCAGACTACAAATGTTTCGATTTCTGTGCCCTTTAACGACATCGTATACGAGCAACAGAGGAGACAAGAAAAAAGAGATGAAACCTTTGAGTGACCGGATGGCTTGATGGCTGACCATCATCCTACAGTGAACCTCGTTAACAAACCTGGCTAATTGGGGTTGAAGGAGATACTTCTGCTCTGATCTCCTTCTGGTACAGTAATGAAGAGGGAGGATAAGAACGTGATTTGGATTATCCTCCTCCAAACCTCATTTACTCTCCCTCCCTCCCTAGATTGGTTGTGTTCTCTTGTCTGTCTTTTGGGACTATTAAGTACGGAAAATAAGCGGGAAAAAGAGTTCTTTGGGATGTTTCAACGTGCAAATGTGTATTCCGATTTGTAAGACATGTTCGGATTTTATTTTTTTTTTATTGCGTAGCATTAATTTGTAGTAAAAGTATTTCTAAATTGAAGCAACTGCAGTTGATTATGATTTGAATCAGAAAATAATAGTGATATGATCAAGTGATCTGAGTGCATCGCCGACTCGAATAAGGAGGATTCGAATCGCCGAATCAGCAAACCAGCATCCAACTCCACTTTATCAGTTTGTAAAAGTCAAATTTCAGAACAAATAAATAGATTTTGAAATGTTAAGAAAAACATAGCGATAATAAGAACTATTTTTATACAATTTTCTATAAACTGTTCTTTGAGTTAATGGTTAATGATTCAAACCTATTCAGGATATAAAGAGTGATCTGATAAAGCGATCCAAATAACTGTTTCGAATCAATTTGAGGAAGATGATTCAGATTTCTGGAATCAATCCAGACTTGTGCACTAGCAGGTTCGTTGGATTTCTGGAATCAATCTAGATTTGTGCACTTGCAGGTTTTTTGGATTATGACAAAAATCAAACTCGCAATTTCTTGCTTTCATTCCGCCCTTAGGATCATAATCCATCTAATTAGATTATTTAAACCCTAGTTGAGGTACAAAGCAAATGATTCGGTTTCATACCCAATACTTTTACACGACATTGCTAATGTCTTTTTAAAATTAGGCAAAATTAATCACCAAGATGATTCAAATTAATGTACTTAAATAATTCGAACCAATGTGATTCAAGTTAGTTTACTAGAATCTCTAAATCAACTCAGTAATAAAAACGAAAAAAAAAAGCTCTTTATATTTCTCCAGGAATATCTAAAAAAATATAGCTGTATTGCATTTCATAAAAGAAATAAATGACAGAAACTTGCCTTTCTGTTTGGCTTTATGCACAGATTGAGAAACATTTATTAAAAATAAAAGTTTTTTTTAAAGGAAAAAAAATGCTTGATGTAAATACACTTGATTCTGATATAAATCTGTTTAGGAAAAGAAAAGATTTTAAGAAATAAACATTCATTTGATCAGAAAATTTGCATCACTTTCCTAATGATAATTCAAAGCACCAAGCCAGCTCAGTGACTCGAATCACCAAATGAGAACTTAACTCTACTATCTATTATGTAAGCTAAATTTTGGAATAAAAAACATTTTAAAATTATACAAAAAAAATAGTTAAAATAACCTTTTTAACCAATTTGCTTAATTAATGGTTTTAACCTGCATGGGTTAAAAACAACGATTTGATTAAATCCATCAAATCCATAACCCAAATAAATTTCAAGCTGATCATTCAGATTTCTGGAATCAATATTTAACGCCCCTCAATACTTTTGCCTTCAGGATTTTCTGACAAACTAGTGGTTTAAATAAGTCATTCGAATCAAGTGATTAAGATCCTTGAATTGAATAAAATTCAGGACTTTTTTTTTCCGTAGCTGCAGGTACTGAATTTTCGTTCCTCATCTTGGAAGATGCCGGAAGTGTTGCTCATTTAACGTTACCCAGTGGGCACCTGTGAACCTAAGTCACGAAGGTGAGCAACATTACCCACGCCAGACTGCCACAAATACCCATTCATCGGGTGGGCCACATTCCCACATCACACACAACAGATGAAAACACATAGAGGGAAACATCCATGCCCAGAGCGAGATTCGAACCCGCAGCCATTGGCTTCACAGTCAGGCACGCTAATCGCTCGGTTATGATTCTGATCATTTAATTAGTTTAGTAATTCGAATATAAACATTAAAAGCCAATTCCACAGTACATCATAATAGTTTATATAAATTAAATTCAGAAGCAAAAAGATTTTGAAATGTTTTTAATAAAGCAATAATATTCTATTCATATTTGTAATTTTCTTACTTATTCACTACGCTTTTAACTAGCTTATAAGAGATAAAAATGTATACATTTAATAAAAGAAACAATTAAAAGAAAAAGATTTAATCACGTTTAATTGACTTTTTACAGAGATACCAGGAAAAAGCAGACTATTTTTACAAACAGCCATTCAAACCACATAATTACTCGTTTCGCGCTGGATAGCAATATTGACGTGTACGATTATTATGCCAAAGATTTGTTTGGATATCGTTTTCTGCGCCTTGAATGGCAGGCGTCATATTTTGATGTCATTTTTTGACGAAGAAGAGAAGAAAAAAAAGAAAGAAAGAAAAACGTATCTTACGTGTAAAAACAAAACTGGAATAGAAGGAAAAAATCGTCTGTTTGCTCGAATAATAACGAAATCCAATTGGGCAATCGAAACTGCCAATCATTTCTCTGACAGCGATCTAAAAGATATACTCATGAAAAGAACTTTTGAAGAAACTTTTGGCAACGATTCTGCTCGTCAATCTGCAAGAGTCTATTGATAAAAAAAAAAGAAAGGAAAATGGTATTCATGGACAGTGAAATAGAAGAAATAGGTAAGTATAGATTGACAAGCGCCGTCAATGGCTCCAGTTTCTGTCCCATTATTTAACTTTAGAGAACACTTATCTGTGTTTTCATTGATGTTAAACACGCAGTTACGCCTGACGTAAAATGTTAGTTTTAATGAGCTATGCGTGACATTTTAAGAAACTTTTGATATTTGTCGTAATGACTTACTATATAAAAGGTTTATTATTTAACCTTTTCTTTCATAAGTTAGAGTTTCGTTTGAATGCAGAAGGATTTAAAGGCTGAATGCCCTTCGAAAAGGAGCGATAGGTTTAAGCTAAGAATGACTTGTTATTAAGGAAATATATACATAAATATATTTTAAATAGAATAGCTGCCTATTTAATGTGACCATTTAGAAAGTATTTTTATCAGAACACATGTTGTAAATCATCTACATTTTCATATGGCATTTTCTTTCTCTAAGGGGAAACAGTAAATAAAATTTATAACTAAACGTTTAGACAATTAATCAACTTTATTTTATTTTTATTTTATGGCCGTCGTTGAACAGCTGACCCAATTTTATGGGTTTACGACTACTAATGTTCAACTCCGTAGTCTTGTAATTTTGAACCCAATCCAGAAGACAAGGGAACTCCTGGATCGAGTAATGGGAGATATTTGCCTTCGTGGAGGACTTTTTGATGAAGCCAACCCACATTTACGTTGCACGGAGAGGAAGACCACGAGAACCTCTCACGGTTAGAATGATGGCAAGGGGACTCCAACCCATGATCCGTCTACCACTGAAAATATTTCACGTCAGCACTGTGGTCGGTGCAAGCCGGATGTCGTATCGACTGGGATTCGAACCCGGTTCGCCTCGTTGGAAGGCGAACGCCCTATCTCAATCAATCAATTTTATTTAAAAAGAACTACATAACTGTTTAACTACATAATAAAGCATTTTCCCAAAAAGAACTCTTATGTAGAATACGCCAACTTTTCGCAATTGAAGTATATTCCATTTGATTGGTTATTGAAAAAAAAACGAAAATATGAGTATAAAAATTATTGTTTTGATTTAGTTTGGCTATCAACGTCTTATTAGAGTTACACTAATGGCTATTTGTGATGGACTGGGATCCATCCTTACTGATGATCCGGGGACAATACTGGTCCCAATATGCTTACTACACTAAAACTATTTAGATTAGAGGGCAGATAGTGGTTGCAATCACGTGACTTTCCGCATCATTCTCCTCAACCGTGAAGGGATATTTCCATCTTTGAAATTGGAAAGATGACATGAAGGCAGCTTTTCGAGGGCTCCGTCGTAGTATGAAATGATGCTTTTTTTCGAATAATATGTTATTTTTATAACAGCTGTGAGTTTACAACTGTTACTCACGACTGTTAGGTCACGTTTAGCCTATCTAAAGCCAACGCTGTCTACTGTTATTTTGAAAAAGGCTCAAAACTTCAATAAGGAGAAAAGCCACAGTTTTGGGAAAATGAAAAGCATTTGTGGTCTAATTTTTTTACATTTTAAAAACTTACGCTGCTTCATTTGGGCTCATAAAAATTTGCAAAAATTGAGAATAAAGCAATTAATTTTAATAAATTTCATCTATGTGGGAAAATATCCCCCAATTACTGGTTTTTAAGAGTGTTTAATATTTTTTTTTAAATATTTAAGTTGTTTGACTGTTCTTGTGGCGTAACTACCACTACGAAAATTAAACATCAATTCACTAGTATATAAGACATGCTAACGTAATCTTGACAGTAACGCCCACTTTGATCTGGTAACTACTACTTCACTGGATGGTCCACAGTGAACAGTAGACTTGCTACTTGAGACTGTGACATTGACCAACTCCTCGCGCTGTTGCTGCTCAGTCTCGTCTCGATCATACACAACGTCAGCCTGCATACACTCAACTGCTAAAGGCAACACAGGAGCGACTACGACCGTGAAGTTACTACACCTCTCACATTCAGCACTCAAAAACCCGGTGGCCTTAATCCAATTCTCCCGATCTTTCACAAGTACAGCAACTTGTGGTATCCGTTCATTGAATCCTATCCCTGATAAAATTCTGGTGGGGGAGTATTGTGGCGTAACTACCACTGTGAAAATTAAACATCAACTCACTAGTATATAAGACATGCTAACTTGATTCAATCACGAAGTACCTAAAGCCGAGATAATTCATGGTAAGATTACATATATAGTTTAAAGCCATAGTATTACTTCAAGTGTAAGGCACTTAAACTAGGGCTTTTTTTTTTCTTCCTTGGTGACAGAGCTTTGAAAAACAGCGATAAGGCAGCTAGGCGAATGGATTACTGAGCGAATGATCTCAAACACCCATTAGTTTGGATTTCGATTCATTTAGGCATGATCAGAGAAAGAGAGTCCAATCAGACATCCAATATTCATCACCGAGAATAAAACCTCACGTCTAGCAGTGTGGTAGGCGAAATCAGATTAAAGTCTGCGTATGGCTTCATAGTTATCTAAACCTTGAGCAACAAGATCTTTAGATCCGTGTGCAAAATCTCTGAGGAATCTCAGCGCTTACAGAAGCGAACAGCAAAAACAGTTCGTAACTTGAAACAACCTGCTACAGTTCACTCCAGTGCAGGGACTTTTTAGACGATTGAAAGCGTTGGTAGTAGATCTGTCCTTTTCAGACGTCTATTTTGCAAACGAGATGGCAAGGAACATATGAGCTGAATCTGAGGTAAAAATATACTCGAGGGTGCTCCTTGGCGAAATTGGCGACTTATGTTTGGCGCCATTCCTGTTTGGGCGGAACACCGTGGTAACAGGAGTTGCGGCCGAAACATAATGATATTTCAATAAAACATCGGAAAATTTCAACAAAACATCGGTCAAAACTTTATAAAATTGCAATGGACCCAACATAAGCAAAATTAATAAACCCAATAAAATAAATTTTAAATCAGAACAAAAATTTATGGAGTGAGCACAGAAAGAAAAGGAAAAAAACAACAACTCACTTCTTCATTAAGCTTGAATATCCTCAGATTTAGGTGAATAGCAGTTAGATACTGTCTAAATTTATCATGAATGGAATCTGTGTACCTCCATCCCCACATAAATTCGGCGAAATACGAATCGAAAATGGCGTCTGTGGTACCGGACTGGCGGTGACGTTTTTTTCTATAGTCCCTTTTTGTGACTGCCCACATACTTTCGATCTTATTGACCAGAAGCTAAAGTAATCTTACCAGCCGGTATCCAACGTAGAACTAACGGACCTCTGAAATTACATTAATCGTTGAGCATTTAAAAATAATGCTAAAATCTAAACCAATCAGAAACACGATTGGGTTTCAACATCACCCAGCTTGGCGATCAACCGCGATCACAACTTGGCGAGAATCAAGGGGCACCCTCAGGGCCGTCTTAATAGCAAGCAGGGCCCCCGGGCACAGAAATGTTTTGGGCCCCTATTACATTTCATACTGTTTAAAATAGAACTAAAAAACTTCACATGCATAAAATTAAGCCTTTTTAAGATATGCAATAATTTTAAACACATTTTTATAGCCCCATATACTCAATGCACATAAAATAAAGCATTTTTAAACTAGGCATAATTTTTCTTAAAAAAATGAGATGCTAACAAATCCTCAAATAGTAAGTAATTTTCAAAACGAAGAAGCTAATTAAAATAAGTAAATTAAAAAGCATTTATTTTGTAACCGTCGCTGAACAGCCGACCCAATTTTTGGGTTTACCAATGTTCAATTCCGCAGCCTTGTAATTTTGAACCCAATACAGAAGACGAGGGAACTCCTGGATCAGTTCCCCCAGAGGTATGACTTGTTATGGGAACATGGAGGAGTTTGTGACTCGACAGACTTAACGTGCATCCATTTACTACACGGGGAGTTTTCGGCCTGCGGAGATCGAACCCACGAACATACCCATACGATACATGGGCCCAATGCCCTACCAAGCAGACTATCCCGGCCAAGGGTTAAGCAAGTTTTTCATTTTTTATTATAACCGTCATTGAACAGCCGACCCAATTTTTGGGTTTACGACTTCTAATGTTCACAAAGTTTCGCCATTCT
>NC_092207.1:28475264-28513826 GCF_043381705.1 Parasteatoda tepidariorum | reverse complement strand
TGCTAGCACCATGGCGGGTGCTAGCAGTTTTGAGGGCTGAAGGTGGTCCTACATGTTATTAGCAGGGTGGTCATAACGTAATGGCTCCTCGGTGTATATATATATATATATATATATTATTAGTACATACTAACTAGCATACTAAGTACGAACTAAATATATATCATTAGTTTTAATATTAACCTCTGAGACCCAAAGTCAAGTATATTGAACAACATTTTGTGCAATTTTATCACTTAAATGATATAAGATTATTTTTTCTATTTGAATGCTCTCACAAAGCGATTGCTTAGATAAAAATATTATTGGATTTATATTAGTTGGTCAAAGATTTGAACTGCAATGAAAAATTATAAAAGAAAGGTAGGAACTTTAATTCAAGTAACCTTTCGTGAAATTTTATGGCATATAAATATCTTACTATTTAAGTCTAGTAAATTCTTTTTCACTCACGAAACATTTAAAAAAATATATAATTGAAGAATAATGCTATATTCTACACTGGGCAGAAAATGCTGAAAATTTAAATTTTTAATTTTCAAGTAAAAACAGTTGAAAAAAATTAAACTTTGATTAATTGAATTTATTTAAAAAAAAATTTAAATATATTTTATCGCCTTAATGAGTTTCTGAGTTGCATAGTTCAAAGAGCAAAAACAGCATTTCCAACCATTATTTGAATCTTGGAAGGTTAAACAAAAGTGAGAAATTTGGATGCGTTCTGTTGTGGAATTTCAGAGATATTAGTTTCTACGGGGCACCTGCTAAACTATTAACTAAACCACATGTGGACTGTCGTCGGAGAATTTTCCATTTCATCACTGTAACCTCATATTCATGACATCTCAAATAGGACTGTCAATCTCCCATTTAATAGAACATCAAGTGAGTCAGAATTTGAATGTGATTCTTAAAGATGTTCGTTTTTCTTTTTTAACATGGTTTTTCGAACCGCTGTTGCCAAGGGTAATAAAAAAGCCACAGCCTTACACCTGTAGCAAAGCGATAATCTTAAACTATAAATATCATCCTGCCGTGAGAAATCCTCTGGAAACGGAGAAATAATTTAAATATTTTAAAAGTTTAACTTTTTTAAAAAATCGCCAGTTTGCCGACATTCTTCCATTTAGATGAAAATTATTAAAATCACTAACTCATTCTCAGTTTTTGCAAATTGTTATGAACCCAGAAAATGCAACATTGGAATAAGTTTTTTAAATATTAACAAATTAAACCCCAAACGCTTTTCCTTTTCATAAAACTGTGGCTTTTCTCCATATAGAGTTTTCCAAATGAGATTCTAATGTTGTAATGTAATAAATAATGTGATCTTTAATGTATTAGTTTATTTGTTTTATCAATTTATTTAATTTATTAATTTACATTTTTATTTATTTATTACTTATTTATTTTATCTCAAATGCATACATAGCATTCCATTACTAAAGAGATTCTATTGTTGCAACGTCATAGATAATGTTAATCAATTAGTTTATTTATTTAGTTATTTTATTTGTTTATTTATTTTAAGACTATTTCAAGCATTAGTTCAAAACATTACAGTAAAGTTCTTGAAAATCAATCCCAGATATCATTCAAATATATTTTTTTTTATTTCTACCAAAGTGGAAAAAGAAAGCTAACTAGACATTAAAAACGAAATATAATAGCAACATTATTTTAAAATTAAAATTAAAAGCGAGCAACATTATTATAATTTGGGCATCACAAATTAAGAGAATTCTATATACCATTTATATCAGAATCCCTATTACAAAAATGAAAGAAAAGTAAAAAACTTTCTCCAAAACCAATCGCTTCACCTTTCTTCTTCAACGCCAACAAAATATTAAGTATTTTTTTTTTCAACAATCAGTTACTGATAATAAATAGATCCTGAACTCCGCCCGTCTCTTCTCAAATCATAGCACCTCGCAAAGTAAATGAGTTAAATTATTCTCACCAACGGACACAAATGCGTGATTCTCTGACCAACGCGAACCATCAATCCCGAAAATTACTTCTGCTTATACTTTTGGCTTCAATTCATCACGTTGGCGCATTATTCACAGCCGCCATTCCAGCCCACAATGGGCGACGTGATGCGTTTGGAACAATAGGCCGGATGGACAGACATAATTTGTCTCGATTTGACGGGAAACTTTGTCGAAAGCTTTTGTCTAAACTGGATTTGTTACTATTCATACTGGTGGTTTAACCATCAAATCCTTTCCGAGGGTTTTCCAGTTTACGAAGTTTAAATTCTAAATTAACGAAGTGGTGATTCAAGAGCGAGCATTTAGCATAATTACGGCTTTCGGTGGTTGAAATTAAGCATTAGTGTTAAGGAGACTTTAAAAGCGTGAAGAATATAATTTCCCGACGATTAATCTTCCAAAAATTCTATTTTCGAATAAAGAATTGTTTTTCGTATTTTGCGAACTGATTTCAATAATTTCAAGCAAATTTGAATCTGAGAATTGAATTAGTTTCCCTTATAAGTTTATGTGGAATTATTATTTTTGAACATTAATTATACATATTGTTTTCGTTTGTTAATTATTTTAAACTATTTAATTATTCCTCTTATTTTGCTACTCCTTTATTTTTAAACTATATCTAATGCTGTTATTTTTTCATACATTTATGAATACATGATATTCGGTAATCCCCCTCTTTTATAAATATTTTTAGAATTTTTGTTAAATACAGAAGAGTGTCGATTATTCAAACGCCGGCAGACCCATTATCCGGATTGTTCAAGGACCATGTTTTTTTTTTGGTTTTTNATATTCGGTAATCCCCCTCTTTTATAAATATTTTTAGAATTTTTGTTAAATACAGAAGAGTGTCGATTATTCAAACGCCGGCAAACCTATTATCCGGATTGTTCAAGGACCATGTTTTTTTTTGGTTTTTTTTTTTTTTATGCATTTTTTCCACACAAAAAAAAGAAAGAATTGCAGAAGTACTTTTTTACTTTTAGAATATCTGAAAGGGGTCGAAAAATATCTTTTGTCTCTCAGTGACTTCGAAAAAAACCTAAAATTTTAATAAATTTCTAATCAAATTTTAAACAATTTTAAGTTTTAAACACCCGCCATTTATATTATTCAACAATAGGCACTACTACGATTGCTAATTCTAAGCCTAGAAAAATTTTTATAGGAAGTTACTTAATATTCTCTTGACCGTTTTTTAAAATTGTCCAACTATCCGGATTTACCGTTGTCCAGATCGGCTTCGGTTCAAATGTGTCTGAATAATCGGGTGCTGTACTATATTAAGTCAAAACATTTATTCATTTGGGGTCAAATTAATATTCAAGCCTGAAGCATGGAAAAAAACAAAAATACTTTTAAGTCTTGCGAATCACTTGTTACGAATCACCAGTCTTACGAATCACCAGTTCCATTCCTTCATGAAACTTAAAGAGATTTTTCTAATAACTGCTTTTAAACCCTACTCTGTTTCCTCCGGCAATCAAAGAGGTTTTGAGTTTTCATTTCCACTTTCCGCAGCAATGACTCGTAGATTTCGATAACGTCCCACTCAAAAGCTTATGTTTTTTTTTTTTTCCCGCTTCATTTTTAACAAAAAATTTATAAATATATTTTAAGGATGATCATTACGGAGGACCATCAAGTTCTATAATAATATTTTTCTCTCATATACTTTATAAGAATAATTTTTCATTGTAATCTTTTTCGCATTCTTTTTAACATTCATTTATAATTTTTCTTAGTTTTATTCCTAATAATCACTCGCATTTTAATTTAAATTATTTATTTTATCTTCTTAATATTTATTGCAATGCTTACTATTTAATGCTTTTATAAATATTATTACAATTTTTCTAACTATTTGCTAAGATTTCTAATTATCTGTGACTTCTGTGTGTGTGTTCTTAATTTTCTAATTAACTATGATTTTGTAACTAAGATTTTTTTTCTTCTTAATTTTAACTTATTTCATTACTAATTTAAACAGTACAATTGTGATTTGTTATACCCTTTAATTAATTGAAAACTAATTTCATTCTATATTATGGATATTTATTATTTAAAGTAATGTTTACCTTCTTTAAGAGAAAGTTTATTTTGAAAATTTTTAAACGCTAATTATTTAAGCAATAATTTAAGAAGCAGTCTTTTGTGCTTGAACAAATAGTATTTTGTACTACATGTGGATTTTAACGTTAATGACATGTAGTATTATTTAACAAGTGGTATAAATTAATCAGGGTGCGTAGCCAAATCTTTCAACAAAAAATAAGCACCTTTTAAGTACTTTTTAAGCACTCAAAAAATATTTTTAAGCACTATATACATTAACAAAGTGCCAAATAATTTTCAAGCACTTCAGATGATCATGAGAAAATAACTAGTTTCTGACAAATAACTCTTTTCTTGATTATATTAACCTTTATAAAATGATAGAGAGATTTTTCGCTTCGATATCGGGGGGGGGGAAATAAAGTCTGAAATTGAGAATATCTTGTTGCAAAATGCAGCAGAGTTGCACTTGAGAAGGCAATAATCTCACCGAACCCAGTTCAGTAGACTTGCGAAAACGTTGAATAGAACAATGTGAAAAGCACGCTTTTGCATAATATGTGACGAAAATCGACATGGTAACGAAAAAAACCTCATTTTTGAAAAGGAAAAATTAAGCACTTTTTAAAAACACCCCATGAAAAAAGCATCTTTAAGGGCTTTTAAATAACGAAAATAGAAAATAAGAACCTTTAAGCACTTTTAAAAACGCTACGCACCATGTCAATAACAACTGATAACTGATATAACGCACAAATGCTGTAACGTTCAACTAGTAGTTGTTTGTTAATGTGTAATTTTTTCTATTCATTTCACAAATAGTTTTCGCTTATTTTATCTTTTTGTTTCCCACAAAAAGCATTTTTTACTGATCGCTTTCATTTAATTACTACTTAGCTATACTGTAAGATATCAGTTTCAAAGTATGATTATTCATAATCCTGTTTTATTTTATTTATTTAATTTTGTAATTATTGATATTCACTTCTTATAATTTAACGGAACATAAAATTTTTTAAAAACACAAGAATACTTTTATTCTGAACATTGAAAAAATAATAATATAGTTTAATTTTAAACAACATTTTTTAGACCCTTTTGGAGTGAACTAGCTATTTTATTTATTTATTCTTAAGCTTCTAAAGCCTAAGCTTTCGTACGGATTATGCCTACTGGAATTAAGAATAAATAATCACTGGCTAATTCCTTAAGAAACAAAAATTTCTGCGCACAGATAAAATATTAAATTTACTCAACCTTTTATTCAAAGTCGAATACAGAGCAAAACTCTCATGTTTTAAATTCATTGAATTGTAACTTTCTGATCTTTTTTTTTCTTTTAGAGACGAAATAATTAAACTGCTACCTACATCTTTTTTTCCCCTTTTTCTCCTTCTCTTACCCTCGCTTTTTCCCTTCCGTTTTTTTCTTACATAGTTTATTTATTTATTAATTTTTTTAGTAAGGGGGGGGGAGTTATCGAGTTGAACTCCATTAAAACATTTAATAGCTTTGCTTGATTACTTTTCATTGGAAACAATTTCATTATTTTCAAATAATTTTTAATAAATGATAACTTACTCTAGAATCAAAAGGAGATTTTCATATAAAACGAGTTTTCATTCTTACCTTTTCGAGAAAAAATCCAATTTATAGCGTCGACCATTTCATTTGAAAATTCAACCCAGTCTTGTAAAATATCACCTCTTTAACCAGGAACTTTTTATTTATTGAACTATAATTGTTTTAAAAAATTTATTGTCCAGTATTGAAAAAAAGATTTTAATTCATGGAAATTGTTTTAAGCATGAGAATAATTACAATACATCCGAAATTAAGAGGACAAATCGTAAGACCCGATTCCGAGTAGTCATCGAAATCAGGTATCATTGGTAGCAGTCAGTGAGCAGATGGGTAATTACTTTGATCTAACTGCGAAGGGACCAAGTTCTCGTCAAACTTTTTTACCGTAAAATGCTCGACATCGCGCGCAAGCCTTTGAGCTGTCTTATCACTGGAGCCATCGTCTCAAAATTGCAATGTCATGTTTTTATTGCTTTATTGAAATTACACACATTTGCAGCCTTGTTTGCTCAATTTAGCCCCATAAACCTTTGTCAAGTAGAAGGACAGTTAGAGCAATTCAGAGCAGGACACCTCAAAGAATACATCCTGGGTTACGATGGGATTCGAACCCGCCACCTCCACGCTTCACACTGTGATTGACGGGCGATACCGCTCGGCTGGGGAGGCCCCTCATGTCTGCGGATCCTCATCAGGTATGTTTCCCTGTCCCGCAGTGTACTGATCGTTAAGACACGGTTCCCAGCAGATCACCGAAGTCAAGCATCACTGGCTGCGGTCAGTGTGCGAGTGGGTGACCACTTGGATCACTCTGCTTAGGGACTGAGGGTGTGTGGTATGGGTCCTCGTTAAACTGTTCTACCGTAAAGTGCTCGACTTCGCGTGCAGGTCGCCGGGCTACCGAAGCGGGGGTGCCATCCCCTCTGCAGAGGATTAAAATTGTGATGACGTGCCTTCGGATCATCCTCAGAGATGTTTGCAGACCATCGCAAATAGCCCATTGTGCAGCTCTAGTGCGACGTAAATGAACTATAACTACAACTAACTAACTACAGGTATGTTTCCCAGACCGTTGCCAATAGCCCAATGTAGCTTTAGTGCGATATGATTAAAATACTGCAATCACAGGACAAATTTGCGAAAAATAGTGGGCCTAAGATATTTAGTAACCTTATCGATGTGGTGGGTGAGAGTTCACCTGCCTCAGTTGAGGCAGAGGTTCGATTGATTTTCTACGCTAAAGTGTGGTTGTCTGATTGTATTGTTACAATATGGGCTAAATTCGGAATCCATCCTAATACAATGTGTTAAGCTATTTAAGAGTCAGAAAAGTCTATGCAGAGTTTGGTTATTGGGAAGCGTGGTGTGGAGACCTAGTGTTATGAATAATGTTATTTGTGATGTTCCTTCGTAAATGTGTTTTGTTCTATTTTATTACCGCTTTAAGCACCCCACCCATTTTTGTGTTTACGAGTATGAATGTTCAACTCTTTAGCCTTATAATTTTGAACCAAACACAAAATACAAGGGCAGTCCTAGTTTAAGCATTGAGAAAAACTATCCTTTGTGGGAGAATTTTTGATAGAACTAACTCACATTTGCCTTGTAAAAAGCGGAAAAATCACAAAAATTTCCACGGTTGGCCATGATCCATCTACCACTGAGGATGTTTTTCATCAATACTGTTGGCGGTGTGGGAGGGTAGTAGATTGGAATCAGTCAGATATCGCTGGGATTCGAATATGGGTCACCTCATTAGAAGGCGAGTGATCTTAATCCTGAGCCACCACGACCCTTGCAAAGGTATTTCTAAAGAATTCTCCGAATACAAGAGCAACACTTGTTACACAAATGAATACAAAATTTTTCGGGCCTATTTAACGACGATTGCATACGAGTTAATGTTGGGGGGGGTAAACAGTTTTAAGGGGTTTAGTGTTTCCTTTCCATTGAGGTAACCTGAGTCGGACTCAGTTAGACTCAAATGAAGTTAGAGTCCCCTTTCGCGAAAGATTTTTCTTATTTTACCTTTCGTGCAAAGCTAGTGTGGGTAAGTTATACGCAATAATTCTTCCATGAAAAGAATTTCGTCCCGATGCAAGGAAATGAAAACAAAAGCACCATTAGTTAGCCCGACTGCAATATATAATCCCTATAATCTATAATACCCCTATAATCTTGAAACCAAAGGCGAAACAAGAATCATTTTAAATATAATCAGTACTTCACAATAAATTGTCTAAATCGCAAAATCCCACAAGTTCTCCCTTAAAAATGAAGAGTACTAAGCATTCAACTAATAACTTTTACTCGCGAGTGACAACATTGTTGTGAAAACGGAAAAGAATGCAATTAAAAAACATCCTATCTATAATTATCAGTATTCTCTACCCACCAGATAATGTCAATCTAAATTTAAATTTTACGAAATTTGTGCTCAACCCCTAATAGATCCCGTGCAGTATCCGCTGGTGATGCGTGCCGAGCAGAGGCGGATCGCACTAAGACAACAAAAAGACGATTCATCACTGCTTCGAATCCATCACTTTTAACTGAGATTTTGACCTCAGCATTAGCAGCATCCGAAAAAGGTCAAAACAAGGTTTTTCCTTCCTTACTTCTCTGTTTCGAAAACAGGAATAGAGTACTTCCCCCCCCCCCCCTTTTTCGATATTCCTACCTGTAACCGATGAGTAAGGATGCACTTTAAGGGGTGTGTCCGCTAGGGAAGTTAACTTATATCTACAGATATTATTTTGGGGGGTAATATAACTAGTAATATTTCATTGTCTTTATCGATAAGAGACTAAAGTGTTTTTAAGATATTTGGGGTTATACACATGCTGAAAAACGCATTATGAAGAAGAACAGTCATTTGAAACAATTTCTTCGGATCGCTTTAATCAGTGACTCCTTGAAAGTTTACTTACTTGTCATCTAGTTTTGCTTAGTAGTCTTATTTCTTACTTGCTTAGTTAAGGAGTTAGAAAATATTTAACTCCTTAAATATTTTTCACTATCAAGACAGGACATCATGCACTTGAAATATTAATTCTGTAATGATTTAGTTATTGTTACACATACACATACAGGTGGGGACCACGTGGCCTCTCTGTAGCGTGGATATATTGGGTTCGAATCCAACCGTTACATTAAATATATGTTTCAAATGTCTTTCGAATTTGTGCTATCTCGATGTGGACTTGGAAGCCATCTATGTAATGAGCACACAAGCGTGTATATGTATGCATAACAATAAGAAAGAACTAATAGTATTTAATTTTCGGCTATTGAAGAAGGTTTGTGAAACATCAAACATCCCTGTGGATGATCCGATGACATACAATTACGATTTTGACCCTTTGCAAAAAAGATGGGGCCCCCAATTTATAGCCCAATGGCCTACGCGCGAAGTCAAGCACTTTTCGGTCGAACAGTTTAACGAGGATCAACACCATACACCACCAGTCTCTTCACAGGTTAATCAAAGTGGCGGAAATCAACAGCGGCTATTACTTAACTTTGATGATCTGCTGGGAGCCGTATCTTAACGATTAATCCATACCTGGATAATAACAAATAAATAAAAACTATATGCAGGCTTGTGTGCTAAATATTCAAAGAACAACTTGTAAACCCTGGTAGTAGTAGTTATAGTACTTTATTTACGTCAGACTAGAGATGTAGAATAAGCGATTGGCAATGGCCCAGAAGACATCCTTGAGGATGATCCGAATACATGTATCATAATTTTGATCCTCTGCAGAGATTCCCTCTGAAGAGGATCAAAGAGAGGTTTGTGATCAAAATTGCTCTCCCGCTTTGGTAACCCGATGACCTGTTCACTTTATTATGGAACAGTTTAAGGAGGACCAATATCACGCATTCTCGATTTCTTTGCAAACTGATTAAAGTGGTCATATATCCGCTCACTGATCGTTGCCAGCAGCGATTGACTTCAGTGATCTACTGGGATATAAACCCTGGTCAAATTGAAAAACAGATGCACGAATAGAGAAGGAAAATACAACAATGCATTTAGAATTACCGGAATTCGAACCCACTACCACCACGCTTCAGAGTGTTTGGGGTAGGACAATAAACCTTAGCAACAGAGACCATTCATGATGATTAATTGGTCTTGATTCTTTTTATTTATACATATAGTGTTTATTACAGAGTATAGCTTATCAAGTAGTTAAATTCACCTGCTTCTGCCAGGCTCAAGACCCATACAACCATTTATAGGGATTCGTATTGGAATTTATCCCTTAATTCTATTCCAGTTTAAACAACTTATATATTACTAAAGAGGCATAAATCTTATTGCTCATTCACACAAAATCTTTGGTGGAAGGTAAACTCGAGTTCGCGTCTAACCTATTGTCTGGAGCATCGGCGAGCAAATGTAAATATTGTTGTTCATCATTAAAAATTTGGATTGGGGTCTCCCTGGCAGAGCGGTATCGTCCGCCAAACACTGTGAGAAGAATGGAGGTAGCTGGTTCGAATCCCTCTGTTACCCTAGATGTATCTTCGTGCTGTCCTTCTCTGTATTGTGTTATCTGCCTTTCCACTTGACAAAGGTTAATAACCCTAAGTCTGCAAATGTATGTTGTATCAATGAAAACCAATAAATAAATTTTAAAAAATTGGTGTACCTACACATAGGCCTAGACCATTAGTTGGACTTTTGGTCAAATGAGTTGCTGAAATTATATTCTGAAATTTTTTACTCCATTAAATCAATGTGAGTCAAATGTGAGTATGATCAGTCTCAAAAACTTACATCACTAAGGTCCGTACTTCAGACAGGTTGTACATGAAAGTTGACAAATCATGCAGCTATCAACTTGATGACATTGATCAAACAGGGATATCAAACTTTAATGCCTTGAAATTTATTCAAAAGGGCTTGAGCAAAAAATACATCTAAGTATTTGAATTTATAGATTTTTGCGCAGCTTATCACAGTCTACAGAATGCATTTTTCAAGTTGACAGTTTTTACGTAAGTAAGATTTTTTATTAATTTTATTTATTGTTATTATTAAATTGTTATAAGCAGTTTCCTGGCGAATTGTGAGATCAAATTTGAATGTTTTTCTATGTGTTACTATTTTTTTAAAAGTTGGTAAAAAAAAAAATTTCCTACCTACATTTTTTAGCTATTTTCCTAAATATATTCTTTGGAGAGTGTAAAAATAATTTATTCTACAGATTATCTTGGTAATGTGTACATTACATACACTCTAAAGACCATTGTACTATCTCTCGGAATTTGGTGTTTTTCAACCCAAACAATTGTATAAAGGAACCAAAACCCAAAGAATTGTACGACAAATTGAATTTTCGTATATAATAAAATTTAAACCCTTTGAATGGCTCAAACACCAAGCTCGCTAGATTGACAACTTCCGTTAAATATTTTCGCTTTCAAAAATCGCACTTTGCATATCGTCTGTAGATTGCTTATATTACTTTTAAATACAAGTTGGCGAAAGTCTGCAGTTGTCTTCAGTGCTGCTATGCATATTCCAAAACAAATATTCGCAGCTAAAATGAGCATGTTATTTTCAGTTGTACTAGTGATATTTATTTTTATATTTAATAAGAACTCAATGAACTGTATTAAATAACTTTATAATGTGAAATTTCTGTCCGCTTCGGATCTGTTTAGCCTAGTTCGAATTCATTTTTAACATTCTCTCTGCACTATGCGTACGTTTCATTTACAAGTTCATTTTATTTCAAGAATTAGTGTACATATGCAGTCTAAACTAATGATTCACAAAATATGCATTATTTTCCGCAGTTAATGAACTGGAGCTAAATATGCAAGTACTAAAAGAGTTTTTGATGTAAGAATTTTTAGAAGTAGAACCAAAAAAAAAAAGTACTAAATGATTAAACATCTCTATGTAATAATCGATATGATACATATTTACGATTAGAGCAGCACTAACTATGAAAGCATAATAATCTTGTTAAGACTTTCTTCAACTCTGAAAAATTACTCAAGAACATTTTATTTAAATTTCCTTCCACGATAATCAATTGTAGCAACAAACCATAATTTCTTTTTTCTCTATAGAAAGGCAATTGACTATTTTTCTTTACTGATTTTGGTATAAAAAGAGCACGTTGGTTATAAAAACTATCTACGTATTTCTACGTAGGTTAAAAAACATTTCTTCATATTGTGCTGACATCTAGTTTAAATAACTTGTTTAGTACTATCTGAAAACAATATTAAGGAACAGTTTTGAGCAAAGATATCCACTTTAAAAAAAGTGTGGCTTGTACTGTCAAGTCATAGTGAATTCAGTGCATTGGACCACGCATATTTATACTTACTTACTTATCCTCTACGTGCCTTTGGGCACTTAAGGCCTCTAGCATATCCCTCCAACTCCTCCTGTCTCTAGCAATAGATCTTGCTTCCTCCCAGCCAGATATTCTACAGTCTTTTAATTCGCCCACAAGCTGGATGGTAAGTCTGGGTCTTCCTCTTGTTATTTTACCATCAGGGATCCATGTAAGCGCAACAGATGTAATTTTTTCTTTGTGCAACCACGCATATTAGTTAAAAATAATTCAAATCCTCACAAAACCACTTTTTTTTGTCTGTTTTGTATTTGTCTGTGACTTTGAAGACATAAATTTTAATGTGCAGATTATTTTTCATCTGCGTTTTAATTCACTTTTTAAAAAGCAAACAAACTAAAGGTTGAAATTTAGTGTGACTCCTTTATAAAACAGCTCAAGAATAGCTTTAGAACAGCTTTAGAATAAAAACTAGAGCTGAATTGAGAAAACACAGCAAAGAACAAAAATTAAAAAGTTTTTTCTTCTGTTACTTAATTTCAGTCTTAAAATGGTTTTTCGAAGCTCTGAGAAAAAGGATATTTCGAAAAAAGAATATTTCATGCGACGATTGAGCTTTCGAAAAACTGCTTTAACATTGTTTTTTGAAGCTCTGCCGCCAAGGAAAATAATAAAAAAAAAAAAGCTACAGTTTAAGTACCACGCACTTGAAGCAAAACGATGATTTTAAACTATATATGCCCTTGCTGTGAAAAATTATCCGGGCTTTAAAACGGACAAATAACTTAAATATTTTAAAAGTTATTTAACTTTTTTAAAAATCGCCAATTTGGCGGAATTTTTCCGCCTAGAAAAAAATTATCAAAATCGCTGCCTTTTTCTCAGTTTTTGCTAACTTTTATGAACCCAAATAATGCAACATTTTAATAAGTTTTGAAATATTAAAAATTGGACCACAAACGGTTTTCATTTCCACAAAACTGTGGCTTTTCTCCATTTTGACGTTTTGGGATATTTTCAGAATAACCATAGATAGCTTTAGATAGGCTAAACTTGCCCTAACAGTCATGAATAACTGTTGCAAACTCACAGCAGTTATGAAAATAGCATGTTATTCGCAAAAACGCATCATTTCATGTGACGACGAAGCCTTCGAAAAAATAGAGGATGCTAATACAACAGAAGAAACTTTTTATAGCAAATTTTGTTTCATTTCCGTAATTAATTTCAAAATTTAAGTATAGAAAAAGTGAGTTCATACAAAATTAGAGTAGGCCATGAAGTTTCAATTGCTGAAAAAGAAATTTCAAATTATTAAAATACAAACAAATTATTGGAAAGGAACTTTCCTTAATTTGTTTTCATTTTGATATTTTGATTTTTTTTTCTTCAGTATTTGAAACTTGATGGCTTACTCTAGATGTACCTGAACTCACTAATTCTATACTTCTCTATTCTATAAGTATAAGTATTCTATAAGTATACGTCAACTCAAGTAATCTATAAGTATACGTCAATTCAAATATTCTCAATTCAAGTATTCGTCAATTCAAGTATTCTATAAGTATACGTCAATTCAAGTATTTTCAATTCAAGTATTCGTCAATTCAAGTATTCTATAAGTATACGTCAATATTCTACAAATTTTCACTAATTCTATAAGTTATGGTGATGAAACATTTGTAATGTGGTATAGCGTCCTCTTAACTGTATAGAGATTTATTAATTTTTTTTAGCATCATTGTCTAAAATGCAACATAAATTTAAACAACATAAAGTTTTGTGTTCTATAAGTATACGTCAATTAAAGTATTCTATAAGTATACGTCAATATTCTACAAATTCTCACTAATTCTGTAAGTTATGAAGATGAAACATTTGTAATGTGGTATAGCGTCCTCTTAACTGTATAAAGATCTATTAATTTTCTTTTAGTATCATTACCTAAAATGCAGCATAAATTTAAACAACATAAAGTTTTGTGTATTCAATTCAAGTATTCTCAATTCAAGTATTCTCAATTCAAGTATTCTCAATTCAAGTATTCTCAATTCAAGTATTCTCAATTCAAGTATTCTCAATTCAAGTATTCTCAATTCAAGTATTCTCAATTCAAGTATTCTCAATTCAAGTATTCTCAATTCAAGTATTCTCAATTCAAGTATTCTCAATTCAANCAAGTATTCGTCAATTCAAGTATTCGTCAATTCAAGTATTCGTCAATTCAAGTATTCGTCAATTCAAGTATTCGTCAATTCAAGTATTCGTCAATTCAAGTATTCGTCAATTCAAGTATTCTATAAGTATACGTCAATATTCTATAAATTCTCACTAATTCTATAAGTTATGAAGATGGAACATTTGTAATGTGGTATAGCGTCCTCTTAACTGTATGGAGATTTATTAATTTTTTTTCAGCATCATTGTCTAAAATGCAATATAAATTTAAACAACATAAAGTTTTGTGTTCTATAAGTATACGTCAATTCAAGTATTGTAAATTCAAGTATTCGTCAATTCAAGTATTCTATAAATATACGTCAATATTCTATAAATTCTCACTAATTCTATAAGTTATGGAGATGAAACATTTGTAATGTGGTAAAGCATCTTCTTAACTTATAGAGATCTATTAATTTTTTTTCAGTATCATTATCTAAAATGCAACATAAATTTAAACAACTTAAAGTTTTGTGTAATTTTTAAAAACTTTATATTTGAAAATTTTGTTACGTGTATGTAATATTGCACTGATTTTTTGCAATTAAAATCTCTGTCTGACTGTGTTGAGGTTGCAAACAAATTTGAATTTACAAAGGTAATGCTTCAAATTCTGCGACGTATACAAATTCAATACTTCACAATAACATCACTTTGTCGAAATAAAACAAAACAGATAGCTGATTTTTGAATGAAAGGAAAACGTAATCAATCTTTTCTTTTTACCAAAAAAAAAAAAAACTTTCCTTTCATTCTTTCTATTGACTGTGCATCAAGAATAACTAATGCTTCCGCTTTATTTGCCTTCAAAAAACGATAATTATTCGCAAAAATCTCTTTGAAGAGGAAGAAAAAGGTTGTGTTTGAATTCTGAAAAGTGGCCCTTCAAAGCGATCAAATACTGGGCGTTCTCTTAACAAAGATTTATGATTCCAAATGTTCAATTCTGGAAGAGGCGTCACCTTCTGCGTACAATACATAAAGGCGTAACATATTTCCAGGGCCTTATGAAGTGTTAAACATTGACCCCTAAGACACCCAAAGCAACTTGCCTCCTACCACATTCTGATTGAGGAGAGTGATTCGGAAAATTGGGTTTTTAGAAATTGATGATTGCGGGGTACAAATTCATTTCACCTTTTTAAAAGTGAGAATATTAATCTCGGACCCATCAAGTCAAGGAAATGATTTCAAGTTTTTATGCTTCTGAGGTGTACAGATGTATGTATACCTTGTGAAAGATGTTGTAAGACTTAAACGCTTCACTCGCATAGACTTCTACAAGCTTGGTTTGCTTAAAAATGCTTTAAACGCTTAGAAATTAATGCTTACAAACTGTAGAGTTAATATATATATATATATACTAATGTCAAAGCGGTTACCTGCATATGAAGGTAAATTTTAAAACAAATATAATTGGCATATTAATTTAACTAATTTATTATACATATTGCATAATTTTTCGATTGGTAGAAAATAGAGCACAGGAATAAAAAGCCCTGATTAAAGAACCCAGAAAAAAAGAGCACCAGAAAAAATAACCGAAAAAAAAGAGCACACGAAAAAGCACCCTGAAAAAGAGCGAAGGACAAAAAGCACCCCAAAAAACACCAGAAAAAAGAGCACCTAAGAAAAAAGCGCATAAAAAAATTGCAGAAACGCCACAAAATTAGATACCATTTGTTTAAGTATAGAATTTCATTATAATTTTTGCCTTACTTTCCTATACAATTTCAATTAATGTCTGTACAATAAAAAATTTACAAGAAACTAATGATTTAACACATTTAATAAAAATAATTCAAAATAATTACCTGTGAAATTTTATTTTTTTCATCGTTTATTACGATGAGTAATTCTGAAATGCTGTAAATGATGCTCATCTGACATTTAATATTAATTAGCAAAGTATAGTTAATAAAATAAAAATCAAATTCGACTTCATTACTAATAAAAAATAATTTTTTTTCCTAAAAAAATATTTAAAATGATGATGTTAATGAAACAAACTTTTTTTTTACTTATATTTGGAATTAGAATCACATGCTATTATCATAGTTAATTATCATAATTAATAATAATAGTTAATAAATTTCATAATTTAATAGTTAATAGTAATTGATAGTTAATTAACTTGTTAATTAAGATTAAATAAAATAAAAGAAATGTTAAGATTATTTAATTCAGACTGTATTTTTAGGATAAAATCCGTTCAATTTTCATTACATTTACGCTTTTTAAAAGTAACAATACCTTAAATAATCAATTTTATTATTTGTTCACACTTGCCTTTTTACTACTTAAGATCAAAAATCGAAAAAGTTTACGTATATCGATGGCAAGGTCATATCATGATCATTAAACAGTCATTAAAGTCACATGTAATTAATGTCAAAACAGTAATTATTTTGAATTACAGTTTTGACATTACGGTAATTCAAAGTAATGACCGTTGAAGACTGTAATATTCAGTATAATATTCATATTATAATAATCACTGAATAATATGAATATTATAATAATCGCTGAATATTATGACTATTATAATAATCACTGAATATTATAATAATCACTGAATTCATATTATAATTATCACTGAAGATTATAATATTCATATTATAATGAGGACCATAATTAATATTTAAAATTATAATATTCACATATCGACTTATTCAGGCGATATGTGAATATTATAATTTTAAATTATAACATTCACATATCTCCGTTTAATAGAATAGACAATATGCAAAAAAATTATGTGTGCGTGCATTAAGTTACCGATTTAAAAATAAAAACAAAATTAGAATTTAAAAAAATTAAATATCTCTATTGCCACTGTAAAGAAGAGCAACACAAAAACAAATTTGTCTGTTAACAAGGTTTCAAAAATTGTGCGACTTTAGAACATGCATCATCTATTTATCTTCTTTCAAAAATCATGACATTCCCAACTCCACCTCTATTTCAAATATGTGTACAACTCAAAAGAAAATTCCAATGACATACAGAATATCTCCAACAACTGTCATTTCTTGTTGAAGGGGGGTCATTTCAAGATTTTGATTGGCAGTAGTAATCCTCTTTGTTCCATGAATAACATATCTCTATTGAGTTTCAACATCCCATAGTAAGCTGTCTTAATTCATCACTTTTTCTTTTTTTCTTAAAACAACTATGTATGGGGATATGAGACAACGTAGATTACACTTTAAAAATATAATAAAAGAGAATAAAAAATTTAAAAATTTTATTTTTATGTTGATTAAAAAAAGAAAAAGAGTTGATAAAATTACACATATATATTTTTTAAACTTCACATTTTAACTTATAATTCGAAAACCGTAGGGTACGTCAATTTCAAAATGCGTGGAGGGAATTTTCAGTGGTGATATAAATTTATAATGGAACTAGTGCGACTCTAGTAGTTGTGAGACAATGTGTATTACACTTTAAAATATGATAAAATGGAATACAAAATTTAAAAATTTCATTTTTATGTTGATTAAAAAAAAAGAGTAAAAAAAATATACATTTAATTTTATCAACTTCACATTTTGACTTATAATTCGAAAAGCGTAGGGTACGTCAATTTCAAAAGGCGTGGAGGGAATTTTCAGTGGTGATATAAGTTTATAAGTTTATAGTTATTATATGCGACTCTAGTAGTTGTGAGACAAAGTGGATTACACTTTAAAAAATAATAAAATCGAAAATAGAATACAAAATTTTAAATTTTCATTTTTATGTTGATTAAAAAAAAAGAGTTTAAAAAATATATATGTTTAATTTTATCAACTTCACATTTTAACTTATAATTCGAAAAGCGTAAGGTACGTCAATTTCAAAAGGCGTGGAGGGATTTTTCAATGGTGATATATGTTTATAATGGAAGTAGTGCGACTCTAGTAGTTGTGAGACAAAGTGGATTACACTTTAAAAAATGATAAAATAGAATACAAAATTGAAAAATTTCATTTTTTATGTTGATTACAGATGTGGTGTAAAGATTTATTTGGTGACCAAATTCATAAAAAAAAGAAAAAAAATTTAAAAACTGAAAAATTAAATACTTTTTTCAAAAACATTTTAATATTTTTAAGAATAATAATATTAACTCAAGATTGCCATAAAGTTTCAATAGTTCTATTATCGTTAAAAATTATTAAAATAATAAATATACAGGAAAATTAAGGCATCAGAAACACTTTCAAAACTGAGTGTTTGTATACCTCTCATTTCGGCATTGGAATACCATTTGCCAGTAGCAATTCAAGGGACAAACTCGATTAAGGAGTGACTCTATTTATTAAAATTCTAAGAAAATCATCAAGTGTCTCAGTTTTCTGTCTGCTATCTTCAGTATATTGTGACAACCTGATCTATAGCGCATAAACTTTCTTTCCTTCCCTTCCAGGATACGTACCTAGGTTAGTAAAACCCGTATAATCCGCGTCTGGCCACTATTCCAGTCAACTTCAACTCCGGGAACGTGCTTGATCAATGGCAATTATTTAAAATTTCAAAAGAAAGAAGGTTACAATTTTGTTTACAAATATACAGAAATATTCATTTGAATATAATTTAAACAAGAATTTTTTAAGCTATATTCAAATAAAGTACAACCAGGTAATATTCAAGTAAAGTATTCAGCTCATAAACTGTCAATTCTAGACATAAAGGTAGTTTGATTTAAGACACAGCATTTTACGAGACAAAATTTACTCACCATTCCAAAACATGAGATCGCCAATGGCGAGGTGGCATAACAGAGTGATAAACATTAGAACTGTCAGGACATAATTGAAACTTGAATAAACTGTAAGACTAGTAAAACTCGAATAATAAGAGAAATAGCAATGTACTGATTCTAAGAAAGATTTATTAAATAAACTACTGAAACGGTACAAATTTTTCAACTATTTCATCAGTATTTCTCATCAAACATTTCAATTCAAAATAAAATAAACTGGTAAAAGCAATTAAAGGGACAATTTTTTTTTTTTTTTTTTTTTTTTTTTTTTTTTTTTTTTTTTTTNTTTTTTTTGCTTTAAGATACTACTCTAAAAAAATGCGCACAATCTGTACCCTAAATAAGAAAAATGGTCACTAATCCAGAATACCAGCTGACCGACATCCTATCAGTTAAAAAAAAATGTCCAATATGGGGTAGATTAGGTTGATTGTACAACGATGGTTATAAAATAAAATAAAACTTTCGCCTTCCAATGAGGTGAACCGGGTTCGAATCCCAGCGATGAATGATAAATACGAATTCCGCATCCGGCTTGCAACAGTACTGACGCAAAATATCCTCAGTGATAGACGGATCATGGATGGGTTAGAGTTTCCTTGCCGTCAGGCTAATTCGTGAGAGGTTTTCGTTGTTTTATCGTTCATGAAGCTGAAATTTGATCTATATGCTCCACGGAAAAGTCGCGCATAGTATTCAAGGATCTCCTCCTTGTACTGCTGACCTGTCAGATTTTCTCTATAGAGCACATGAAGATAAGGAGGCTCGTCTGCCATAATGCCTGCTCAGACCACTTCGACCATAGTGATGTTTTTCGACTATGTAAGAGAGCCGATATGGACCCTCTGGTTCTCTCCAAATGAGAACACGTCTCGAGTGTTTATACAGACTGAATTGCGACTCATCACTGAAGAGAACCAGCTCTAGTCATCCTCTGTCCAAGACAGGTGCGCTCGGCACCATGCTAGATTGTACTTTTTGTGGTTTACAGTCAAAGTGATCCAAGCCAAAGGGTGCTTGGCATACAGGCTATCTGCAGTAAGTCATTGGGTGATAGTTATTCGTGAAATGGATGTTCCTGTTTCATTATGCAAGTTGCCAGACAATTTTGTCGTTGTCGTACACCTTCTGCCAAGATGTCTCGAAACAACTGTTTTTGGCCGGCAATGTTTGTCTTTTGAAGTCTTGACCAGGTGAGCAGACCACTGTTCCTGTTTCTGTGAACCACTTCCACAAAATGAACACCACGCTCTCTAAACCTCGAAGCCCCTACAGCAGGTAACCTGCGATTCACCTGCCTCGAGTCTTTCAACTATCAGCCATCTTGTGGCATCATCTAGACGATGACGACTGGCCATACTACTGATGGGTAAACAAAAAAATTAAAAAAAACATGGACTGGGGCTACGTGGCAAAAGTGTCTGTGAAGAGCTTAACTATCCTTTGATACTTTATTTATGTATAAGCATGACTTATTTTGCTCTTTTTTAAGGAAAAAAAATGTTTCCTTCTTTGTTTTTATCAGTGAAACCAAACTCAAGAATGAAAAATTATATTTCTCACTGTTTGAAACAATTTTTCGATTTTATTCAATTTCCTCTTACGCATTTGTTTAAAAAGAAAAAAGAAAATTGTGAACAAGACACTACAAACTTCTCTAGAACTGTGAATTCATTCAAATGCCTGACATAAAACCAAATTTTATGAATGTTATTAATAAAACAATAAAAATATTTACTCATTACAGTATATACTTCTAAATTAATTTGTATTGGTTCCATTGCATACAAAATTTTTAATCAATCGCTGCCTTAGCACATGCCTGAAAAACCTGAAACGGTCACCAACTCAGCAGATAATGCATGCCTTTTGTTACAGGCATCGACTGCCTTTACTGAATTAAAAATTTCTTCACCGGAGAGCGCAAATATTTACATTGGTTCAAAGTACATTTTTTCCAAGATATAATGTTCTGCAACAAATATATTAAAATGTACGCTTTTTTTTTTAAATTATGTAAACATATTTTAGGCATACAACAATATCGCCTTCATTCTTCAATATCATTTTAAACACCATCCCCACATTTGCAGCATAAAACCTCATCAAAAACATTTCTTAAAAAGAAAAAGAAAAACACATAAATTCTCTTTCATCACTTTTTTAAAAAAAATTAACGTATTCTCATTGGTCGCTTTTGCTATCGTCTAGTCCCCACCCCCCACAGACATCCCCCTTTTCCATAATAAAAACTAATTAACTCCCACAACGAAGACGTTATTTATAATGCACACTGCCTCGAATATCCCTTCCTTTTTTTATTGTTATTATCATGATTTCTCCATCCCGGTGCTCTTCATCATCTCCATATTCCGAGCATCTTTTTCTGTTCATAAAAAATGATACGCGAGAGCATCAGGAACACAACTAACTGACCCTTTCCACACGAAGCGATGGAGATCGTCATCTCATCATCCTCTCCTCCTCCTCGCTATTGTATAATAAACCGCACACTATTACCACGATACCATCAGATTTGTCTGTCACGATAAATCAGGTTTCAATTTCAAGAGAAGGACTGAGGCGCATTTTCATAAATCAGAAGATACCTTTCTCGCAGAAGATAGAGAGAATGAGCTAGGGTGGACGCAGAGAGATGGATAGACAGATAAAGGGGAAGAAAAGGAGGGTGAGAAAAGGGGTGAAAACTTCAAACTAGGGGGGGGAGATGGAAAAGATGCTGAAGGTAGACAGAGCTAGGTAAATCATGCTCCAAGACCATCTCATTTCGACAGCCATCAAAGCAATCCTCCTACACCTTTTCTCTATAACGGAGATGGGGGCTGTTAACAAAATAAAGTGACAGTCACCGTTAGAATTGGTCAATATAAGAGTTGACGACAGTAGTTTATAAAAATATGAATTTCAGTTCATTTTTCATTATTAACCAGCCCCAATTTATATCTGAAAATGATTTTATCCCTTATCTTAGCAATATTTGAGAAGTTAAATTAACAACATTTTAAGAAGCATTTCTCATACTACCGACACTCTTACCACCGACACTCGTACTACCGACACCCGTACTACCGACACCCGTACTACCGACACACTTACTACCGACATTCTTACTACCGACATTCTTACTACCGTCACTCGTACTACCGACGCACATACTACCGACACACTTACTACTGACACTCGTACTACCGACACTCGTGCTACCAACACTCATACTACCGATACTCATTGTACCGACAAATACAAAGCTATAATTAATTTTGCCAAGTCTTAAAGTAATTTTTCAAAGACACGCTAAACTAAAGAACATGTTAAGCAGCATTCAAAAAATACTAAAATTTTCAGTTGTAGAAGTAATTAATTTTGTCAAATCTCTAAATAAAGCCAATTTCAAATGAAGAAGCTATTTGAAATCGAACGCTTAACACAAACTGCTTTTTGATACGATTAAGCTGATGCCGGCAAGCTACTTCGTGATGCTATTAACCTTAACACTGGCAAACTGTTTCGTGATGCGATTAAGATTAACACTGGCAAACTGTTTCGTGATGAGATTAAGATTAACACTGGCATGAATATATGTATTTATATAGACTCCTAATATAGTTTCCATCATTATCCCTCCAAAGTTTATATTGTATAATGTAACTTCCCTACTTTCTTGCAATTTGACCATACTTTTTCATACCTGCCCACTTTTAATCCTTCCGAGGATGATTTTCCCCAGTGACAGTGGAATGGAATCTAAATTTATATTTTAAGCAGAAACATACGCTATATTTTGAAAAGGCTTATGCGGAGTACCACAATAAGTATTTCATATTAGTATACATGCATATTTTTTTTTAAAATAGTGGTGATCGAAAATATTATAAATTAAGTTTATAAATGCAAGGAATATACAGAAAGAATACATTTTACTACCACTTTAAAGATAGAAATAAGAAATTTTACACCAAATGCGCAAAAGTTGGCAGGTATGTTTTTTTTTAGCCATTTTTGCTTCTCTTTTAATTATTTTCAAAAATCGGCAAATCATTGTCTTTTTATTCTTTTTTTCGCTTTTTTTTTTGTTTTTTGAATTCTTCATCGCATATGAAACGAAATCATATTAAGTGTTTCATTAATGAAAATATTAATGAATTAAAAACAAAACAAAGCTAATTACATTTATTTTCTAACGTAATAACTTTTTTTTTATTTCTACTTTGAAAAAAATTTAAACTATTTAGCATTTTTATGTCCCACAGTGGGCCTATAGTAAAGACAAGATTCCCAGTAGAATACCGAAGTCAAACATCACTTTCTGCGATCAGTAAGCGGGTAGGTGATCACTTTGATCAGCCTGCGAAGGGACCGAAGGTGAGCGGTATCGGTCCTCGTTAAACTATTCTACCATAATGTGCTCGACTTCAAGTGCGTGTCGGCAGGCTACCAAAGCAGAAAGCCATCTCCTGTGCAGAGAATCAAAATGGTGATAGCATTTCTTCTGATAATCCTGAGGGATATTTCCCAGACCATCCCTGATAACCCATTCAGCAGATGTAATGTGACGTAAATAAAATACCTGCTTAAGTACCTTAACATTTTTATTTCACTGACTATTTAACTTCTTATGAAAAGATATGGATGACAACTTTCAGTTATTAAAGAGATAAATTTACAATAAATAAATAACTAACTTATTCAATAAATAGAAAAATTTAAAATCTATAATTACATCTGGAATCTATTATTACCACATTTGTTACTGTAACTGTATGTGTGCTTATTCCCTTAAGTGCCCCCTAAACAAATTCTGTCCGAAAACTAGAAAAAAAATTAGAATAACTTATTTTATCTTATATTATTTAGTCAAAACTAAACTTATAGTTCATTCTTTTACTTCTCAATTTCCCACAAACCTATCACGACTAGTAAATATGGCTCTAATGAAACACGAAACACATTTCAATGTACTCACGTTTGCGCCAACGGGAACGAAGGCAGCTTTTAGAGATTAAACGCCATATAAGCAGCTCATCTTAATCGCAAATGTAGGCGACAAATTAGGATATTCGCCAAACAATTCAAACACGAGAACGAATAAATCTGTTAAAGCATAGCACGTACGAACGGTAGTTGAGCTAGAATCGCCAAGAGTTGAAATTTATTCTCTCCAACATGAATATGGTTCGAGGCTAAAATCTTTCGAGCTACGCGTTGAACTATATCAATCAGAACGGTCACTCTAATTGAGATTTAAATGTTCGAGTTAATATATGAATACTCAGATTCTGGCCATTTTGAAAATTGGATGGAATGAACTGGATTGTTGATTTTTATTCTTTTCACTTTAAATGAACTGTGCTTTTCGTGTAGCGTTTAAGTGAAGTCAGGTTTACAGTAGATGCCAGTTAGTTAGTTGGAATAATTATTAAGTAAATGTTGCAAAGAATTCTAGATATAAAAAAAAGCGTAAATTTTTTTAAATTAAAAAGTATAAGTATAAATTTTATATAAATGATAAAAACAAGTTTGAATATGTATTTTTATGAAATTCTTCCCGGATTATTTAATTCATCTCATTTTATTCGCTAATGTAGAGGACAAAATTATGCACCAAACGATAGTTAAGCTAGAATCACAACTGTTGAAAATCATTCTTTGCAAGGTAGATATGGTTCGAGGCTAAGATTGTAGGAGGTAGGCGTTGAACTATATCAATCAGAACGGTCACTCTCATAGATCATAGGTCACTCATAGGTCTCTCTATATGATTGAGTAAATATACTATGAATGATACTTTTTGCTATAGTATACTTTATCAGATTCTGGCTATTTTGAAAATTGGATGGAATGAACTGGATTGTTGATTTTTATTCTTCTCACTTTAAATGAACTGTGCTTTTCATTTAGCGTTTTCGTGAAGTCAGTTTTACAGTAAATGCCAGTTAGTTAGTTGGAATAATTATTAAGAAGTAAATGTTGCAAAAGAATTCTATAAAAAAAACGTAAATTTTAAAAATAAAAAAATTTATAAATATAAATTTTATATAAATGATAAAAACATGTTTAAATATATATTTCCATGAAATTTTTTCACGAATTATTTAATTCATCTCAGTTTAATTGCAAATGTAGATGATAAAAATATTCGCCAAACGATAGTTATGCTAGAATCATAAGTGTTGAAAATCGTTCTTTGCAAGGTTCGAGGCTAAAATTGTAGGAGGTAGGCGTTGAACTATATCAATCAGAACGGTCACTCTCATAGATCAAAGGTCACTGCATATGATCGAGTTTATATACTGTGAATGATACTTTTTGCTATAATGTACTAAATCAGATTCTGGCTATTTTGAAAATTGGATGGAATGAACAGGATAGTGGATTTTTATTATTTTTAGTGTAAATAAACTGCATTTTCATGTAACGTCAAACTAAAGACGGTTTTGCAGTAAATTCCAGTAAGTTAGTTTACAGTGATTTGTATCAGTAATTTTCTTTTAAATTAAAAAAGAAAAAGAATTTTTTTAGAAAAGAAACTTCTGTAACATAAATGATAAAACATAGGTTAAATGTATGTTTATATAAAATTCTTTTAAGATTCTCTAATTTTACGTTGTTAATCGCAAATGCAGATAACAAATTAGAATATTTTCAGCGTAAAACTCTAACTAGAATTATTAAAGATTGAAATTTGTTCTTTTAAGCATAGATATAGTTCAAGACAAAAATCTTTCGTTGAACTAAATCAACTAGAACGGATAATTTATTTGATATTTAAATGCTCGAGTTAATTTATGGAAATTGGATGGAATGACTTGGATTGTTGACTTTTTTTTCTCCATTTTTTCTTAAATTAATAGTGACTTAATTTACAGTTTTTATGTGCCGTCAAAGTTGAGTCAATTGTACTGTTAATTCTCCAGATTAAAATCATACTGTGAATCCTAAGTTATTTAATTAAAATGCGAATCTATTCCGCAGTATGTCCTAAAAACTATATTTTACTAATAAAAACTAAGTATATAATTTTAAATAACATCTAAAGATTAAATTTTTTAATAAGTTCTTTTATAATAAATTTTACAATAAATTCTCAAAAACAAATTAATAACTCTAAAATGTAAACTTTATAATTCATTCTCAAACATAAATATTACAACAATTAAGTTTTCTGTAAATTAAGGCTACAGTGGACGTTCAAAAAAAGTTTTTTTAATTTTTATGCTACACTAAAACTTTTTTTATAACTTATGTATTCTATCAAGATATGCCCTTGCAAAAATTTTTGTCCAAAATATTTGGTCCATTTTTGAGAAATTTAAAATTTTTTAAAAAAAATTTCATAAATTTTTAAATGCTCCCAGCGGCTTAAATTAAAATTTTTATTTATTTTTTTTTAATATTCTTTTTTTAGAGATAAATGTTAAAAGCTTTATGCATTATATAGGAATTTTCCTAAATTTATTTTAAATTTATGACCAAAAAACAAATTTTATGTAGATTTTTGTTTCAAAATAAAGGTCGTTAGGTACATGAAACCCGATAACTCTTTTATTACTTGTTATAAAACAGAAACAAATGCATAAACTTAATCTAATATACATATAAATAACTAGAAAAAAATTTCATCTCAATAGGATGAAAACAAAGTCGACTGGAACATTTTGAATACGTGAAACAAAACAAAATTTCAATTTTGAGAAAAACAGCTTTGTGTGTAAGAAAAGGGACGCGGCTTCATAATGTGAAAACGAAACTACCCTATAACTTCTCAAAAAATGACGAAATTTAAAAAAAAAAGAAATTCAGTTGAAAAAGCAATGAAACAAGTGTCTAAATATGTCCAAAAAAAAAACGAAATTTTTATCAATTTTTGGCAATATAAAGGTCCACTGTAGCCTTAAAAAAATTTAATTTTAGAATGTGTAAAAAACTTAGTTAAAAAATTTTTTAATTTTATCATAAATTTTTAATTTTATTAAAAATTTGTAATTTTTTAATAAATTTTCAATTTTATTATAAAATTCCAATCAATTGCCAATCAATTGCCAATTAAAATGCCAATCAAATTATTCAAAGTTAATCGCATTTAATTATTCAAATTAAATGCCTGCAGTATGTTCTAAAAAGTATATTTTACTAATAAAAACTAAGTATATAATTTTAAATAACAACTAAAGATTAAATTTTTCAGTAAGTTCTTTTATAATAAATTTTACAATAAATTCTCAAAAACAAATTAATAACTCTAAAATGTAAACTTTATAATTCATTCTCAAACATAAATATTACTACAATTAAGTTTTCTGTAAATTAAAAAAATTTAATTTTAGAATGTGTAAAAAACTTAGTTAAAAAAATTTTTAAATTTATCATACATTTTTAATTTTATTATAAATTTGTAATTTTTTAATAAATTTTCAATTTTATTATAAAATTCTAATTTTTTTATAAATTTACAATTTTATTAGAAATTTGTAATTTTTTTATTATCTGTCCTCCCGTTAGGAAAAACTTCACGGAAAAGATAATTTTTCTTACTAGCAAATGATAATAATCAAAAAACAGCATAGATTGGGAAAAATTGGGAAATTTTGCTACAGGCTAGTTGTAGCATTTTTAAATGTGGCCAGTTCTTAAAAGGTGGCTACTTTTCCTATAATTTAAAACGGTTGAAAAAAATGAATGTTTATATTATCATATTAAGGTATTTATTTTTTAAGTTATTTATTTTGAAGCTTTTCTCAAAATATGGTAAACATTATAATATTTATTTCTAAAATGAAGAAATACGCGTGAGGAAAGCAATTTTCAGATTATCATAAAAAGTACATAGATGGAAAAAAAATCAAAAAGATAAAAAAAAATTTGGCGAAAAAACGGTGATTGGCTGGCTATTAGCAGACAACTTTTTTTTAGTAGCCAATTGTTATATTTAGAAATGACTGTTAACATTGCGCTATAGCATAGCATTCAGAATTTTCACTCTTGGCCGCAAGGAGATAGGTTACTAATTTTCTGCAGTATGTAAATGCCGTCGACTAATTTAATTTTTAATTTTACAACCGTCGTAGAACAGTCGTCTCAATTCTGATTTAAACACTAAAAATGTCCAACAACATAGCCTTGTAATTATGAACCCAATCCAGAAGACGAGATCTCCTGGATCAAGTTTGAGACAAACTAGTTTTCGTGGGGGACGCCTATGGTGGAAATTTTAATTTGTGCTACATGGAATGGAAAATCACGAAAACCTATCTCGGTTAACCCAACAGAACGGGGATTCTAATCCAATGATCCTTCAACCACTGAGAATATTTATCGTAAGCGCTGTATTCGGGGCGAGCCAGAAGCAAGATTCGTACCGACCAGTCATCGCTGAGATTCGAACGTGGGTCATCTCAATTGGGAGCAAGTGTTCCATCGTAGGCTGACTTTACTTTATTTTATAACCGGTGTTGAACAGCCGACTCATTTCTGAGTTAACGATCTTTACCTCTGTAGTCTTGTAATTTCAAACCCAACCCGGAAGACAAGGGAACTCCTGCATTGCAAGCATTGGGACAAATTAGTCCTCCTGAAGGATTTTTCGATGTCACTTACCCGCATTTGAGCTGCCTGGAGAGAAAAACCACGAAAAACTTTTATGGTTAGTTCGACGGCAAGAGGATTCCAACAATCCGATCAATCTACCACTGAGAGTATTATATGTCAACACTGTGTTCAGTGCGTGCCTGGAGCAGAATTCGTACCAATTAGAAACGGCTGGGATTCGAACCCGGGTTGCTTTATAGGGAGGCCTGTTTTCAGATCCAGTGCGTGCCTGGAGCAGAATTCGTACCAATTAGAAACTGCTGGGATTCGAACCCGGGTTGCTTTATAGGGAGGCCTGTTTTCAGATCCTGAAATCCGAAGTCCTAAGCGAACACTATATTTTTAAATAAAAATCGCAACATTTTATGCACAAAATAAATTTAGTAGACTCTAAAATATTGAATGTTTGAAATCTTTTTTATTCCTTGTTACACTTTCATAATATACATTGTTTCAAATTTTACACTATATCAATATACAGCAATGAAATTATTTGTAATTGATCCCCTGTTTTTGGTGGTATTGCCAAAACGTAACACATGGAGGAAAACAGAGGGCATATACGTCGCTCATATTTATGACAAGAGATGCCAAAACGAAAGAGCGAGAGAAATAGAGAGAGATAGTACCGTTGACTTTATCACTGGCCAATAATTACCGTTACAAGAACGGCGCTCTTGGCTTCGAATTATGCATTGGGGAATCGCCTCTCTGATGACTTGACGAGGAATCAAGGGTTGCCGGAAATGTCATAATTGGCGACAATTATCCCTTTCTCATAACTGTCAATGCGCCAAACAAGTTTTTCTCCCTTTCTCAAAACAAAATCTTTTTTGTCGTTTTTAAATCTGGACGCATCTCAAAAAGCATGGACACACTCTTTGATACAAATTTTTAAACTTCATTTATGAGTAATGTTTTTTTTTTTTTTAGAATATACTCAAGAATACAAATAAATTCAAGATTTGATATCGTCAGTTTGCAGAAAACATTTTGAACATTAAATTAGTTCTTCTTTCAAAGAAAAGAAAAAACTTTAAAGTAGAGTTGCTTTTACGAGGTTTCCACGTGTGCTATAAATTTATAATAATGGTGGTAAATTTACGTGGCATAAATTTTCAAGTTTTAAGACTCACTTTATCGGTTAGAGTTCTAAAGACGAAGACAACACCTGAAAAGTAACAACATCTGTAATATATCTAGCCTTTCCCGCACCGAAATCCGAGATTTTGCCCCGTAATGGTTATGCTTAGTGCTTAAAGAAGTAAGGAAAATTAAGCAAGTTAAATTTTGGTTAAAAATTGAAAAGGAATATTTTTTGCTGTGCCCATTTTTGCAAACGAAATTTCAATCTGTGTCCATTTTCGTAAGGGCGTGTTTTGAGCTAAGTATATTTTCGCAAACACGCATTTCGAACTATGTCCATTTTCGCAAGGGCGTATTTTGAGCTAAATACATTTTCGCAAACATGCATTTTGAGCTGTGTCCAGCACGTATCGTAAGCACGTATTTTGAACAAAGTATATTTTTGTAAACACGCATTTCGAGCTGTGTCGTTTTTTGTACATACGTTTACGGAATTTGCTTCTTTCAACTTCATCAACAAACTTGATTTTTAAATTCGTTTTTAATTTTTGATAACAATAAAAACTCTCCTTAATTGCATATGTTTATTGGGCACAATTTTACACAAAAAGCTTATAATAAAAGTAAATTTCATTTGTTTACTGTTTAATTACTGTGAAACAGATGTTGATTCAGATATTTTTATCATAAAAAAAAAACACACACACAATAAGGCAATATCACAGGATTGCTTTATAATAAAGCAATACCGTCTGTACTTTTAATTCTTTAATTTGAAATAGAAATCAAAATCTTGATTAGCAGTTTTCATCGTACAATGTTTCTCTATTTAACATAAAAATCATGCAAAGATGATGACCGGTTAGAGCATTCTCATTGGACAAAATAAATCACATTGTATGATCCAGTTTTTTCACATGAAGATCCAGGTGTCATTAGTTCTCATCCACATAAAATTTATTACAGTTATGGAGGTATTATACCTACAAAATATTTCTTTATCTCTAATTGTTAGATAATTATCTGCAATATTTATTTATCTCAAATTATAAGATAATTATCTGCAATATTTATTTATCTCTAATTGTAGGATAATTATATGCAATATTTATTTATCTCTATTTGTAAGATAATTATCTGTAATATTTATCTCTAATTGTAAAATAATTAATTATCTGCAATATATATTTATCTGCAAACTGCGTTTTTGATTTTGATCTATTCCAAAAAAAATATTGCAGGTTCTTTCAATTGGGTACTTGCAATTCGTGGAAAAGTGAAGTGAATATACCTAACCACATGTAATTTAAATCATATTTAATTGGATACGTTACGCATGTCTGTCGGAACCTGATTAGCTTCTGAATCGACAAATGCCATATTTTATTTGCGATGACGTCACTTGCAGGCATCCAATTAGAGATGAAGGAATATTTAACAGGTAAGCAACACCATAATAACTATTATTAATTTTTTGCTGATGACAACCAAAAAAATTAGAATCCTCATGTGAGAAAACTAGATCACACCATGTGATTTATTTGTCCAATGTGCGGTCACCATCTTCCTCTGATTTTTATGTTAAAAATTGTACAATGAAAACACGATTTCAAATGCTTAAATTTATTCATGGGGCATGCCGACTGACATGTCAGAATTTGATGACAAGTACCTATTTATCTAAAGTCTATGATTTAAAGGAGGGGTGTTTGAAAACATTGTTTCCGTTATATCTTTTGTATGAAATACAATGATAGTTGCCTTACCTTTGAAGAGAGTAATTCCATTTTATTTGACCGTGATAATGGTATGAATAGTTAATTGCTTTCGTCTGATTTGACTCGCGGGGATTCGTCTGTTCCATCTTGCATGCTTGGATAAGTAAGGTTAAACTATCAATTTCCAGACATAAAAAGAGCCCGCTGACTGATTACTGTCTGCGTTGATATGTGTAGTTGTTATTTATTGGTGGGAATGGTTTATACAAGGTATAAAATAGTTTTCTTTGAAATAAACATTCTTTCGTAGAAGTATTTCAATCATAAAAAGATTTATTCGGTTTTATTATTGCAAGATCGCTATTATGGTTGTGAGAATTTTAATGTCCTATAAAATGAGATTCAAAGCAAGAAAATTACCTTTTAAAGCAAATAACTTCTAGAAATAAATGTTTTTTATTTAATTCGAACAGTTAAATTTTAGCGTGGAATATACGAATTTATGTCACAGGAAAATTTATAATAATAATTAAAATAAATATTTAAAAAAAAATTGGGTTCTTTTCTCATTTAAATGATTCATTTCAGAAAAGAAATCCTTAAAGAATTTTTCTGAAGATATTAAATAAATAAATGAATAAAATTAAATAAAGAGAAGTTTTATTTCTTATTAAAGTTAAGTTCTAGCAATTAACTAGTAATATTAAAATACTAGCGATTGCGTTTTTATCTCTGTGTATTAATTGATCATAATATATATATCAGCTTTTTTTTTTTTTAATCTTAATACGGAAATGATTACCCGTTTATAAAAAGCTACGTAAGCTTTTTCAGAAAAATAGCAATTTTAAAACCGATCAAATATTTTTATTTTTCGAAAAAGAAAGATATACACATCAATTTCTTTTTTAAGGCTGATCATGTATTTCACTCTAAAATAAAATTGCTTTAACAATTATAAATAACTTATTTGGTTAAGTTTAGTACTAAATGAAATAGGTATAGAATACATTAAAAAAGTTCTTTAGTTTTTAATATATAACTAATTCCATTTAGTTATAAATAAATTTCTCTTGAAAATTACAAATTCGCAAAAGATTAAACGAATAACATGAAATAAATATATTACGCACTAAAATTTTAGAATATAAATGTATGAACTATCTCAGATAATTTCGTTTTTCAATTACATCAAACTTTAAGAATAAAAGTATTTCAGCCTTGATAAACTTGTCATAGATTGTATGAAATCACCTAATTTTTCTACTATATTCTAACCAGTGTTTTTATGACAATCATAAATAATTTAAAGATTTGGTAGTAAAAAAAGAAGCAGAGTGTAAGAAATACGATTTCAATATACTGGAAAACTTTATGTAATTCAGATATATTCAAATTTATTTGAATCACTAAAATCAAAATGCTTACAAATGAATTTTTTTTGAAAATTACAAATTCATCTCCAAAAAACGAAGGAAGGGGGGGGAGAGAAAAATGTATTGCGTGTTTAAATTTTAATGTAAGTATCAGAAATTTATTTCTGTTAATTGCTTTCGGTCCATTATAATGGAACTTTATTAACAATTTTACTGCAGTATTCATAATTAAATGACAAATAAATGTAGAAATAAACCAAAATAATTTATACACATTATTTTATAGATTAAAATTCTAATTGTACTGTCGTAAGCCGACATAATTATCAGATTACAAAACCTAATTATACATGCAAAGTCATTAAAATTCTTTTAGCAATTACAAGTTAAGTAAAGATTATTAAAAAAAATCAGAAAAAAAGGAAAAATATATATCACTCAAAAGTTTTAAAATACAAACATTTATGTCTAAATTATTTCTGTTAACATCTGTTTTATAATTATCATCGAACTTAATTCGAAACGAATTTCATACAGTTTTGTTAATTTAGTTACAGGTTATGTAAAAATAAACCAAAGCAATTTATCTACATTTCTTTGTATAGTCCTAAGATTTACTAGTTTAGTTAATCCTAGGATTGACTAGTTTAGTTAATCCTGGGATTGACTAGTTTAGTTAATCCTGGGATTGACTAGTTTAGTTAATCCTAGGATTGACCGGTTTGGTTAATTCTAAGATTGACTGTTTTAGTTAAACCAATTGGCAAGTTTAGTTAATCTTAGGATAGATTGGTCCTAGGATCCTAGGTCTTCCAAGGATTGATTAGTTTATTGTCTAGTCTCCTAGGATTGTCTGGTAAATGAAATTCAATGATTGTCCGGTTTAGTTCCAGGATTGACTAGCTTAGTTAGTCCTAGGATTGACTGGTTTTGTTAATCCTAGGATTGATCGGTCCTTCGATCCTAGGTCATCCAGGGATTGGCTAGTTTATTGACTAGTTTCCTAGGATTATCTGGTTAATGTAATCCAATGATTGTCCTGTTTAGTCCTCGGATTGAATGTTTTAGTTTTCTAAGATTGACTGTTTTGGTTAATCCAATTGGCTGGTTTAGTTAATCCTAGGATTGATCGGTCCTAGCATCCTTGGCCATCCCAGGATTGACTAATTTATTGACTAGTTTCCTAGGATTGTCTGGTTAATGTAATCCAATGATTATCCGGTTTAGCATGAGAAAATTCTAATTGTAGCATTGTCATCAGCTGACATAACTAGCATATATTACCTAATCATACATGTAGAGTTATTACAGTTCCTTTCAAGCTCGTTAAAAATTAGTTAAAACAAGTAATATTAAAAAAAAAAAAGAAATTTAAAGTCAATTCCTATTGAGGCTGTGGCGTAACTACCACTATAAATATTAAATACCAATTCACTAGTTTATAAGACATGTTAACTTGATTCTATCTTGAGGTATACCCTTTGATAGATGAAGGTTGACATAGTCTAAAATTAAATCCCCACATTGGTGACCTACGGAAGTGATAAGAAATTGTCAATATTGATGGATGAATCCACATTAAACAGTTGATTTGCTTAAAAAAAAAAATCCGGTGAAGTAAATTAAGTCTCCTGGTTAATAAATAATAATGAGCGAAATGCTAGAAAAAAAATATATAATAGCGAAAAGCTTTAAAAAAATGATGGGAAAAAACAGCGAAAAGCTATAAAAAAAATAATAATAACGAGCGAAATGATTGGAAGAAAAAAATAAAAAAATATAATGAGCAAAAATTTAAGTTAATACATAAACTAGTCTATCACAGATAAAATTCTGGAAGGGGAGTAATGTAGCGTAACTACCACTATAAATATTAAATACCAATTCACTAGTATATAAGACATGTTAACTTGATTCTATCATGAGGTATACCTTTTGATAGATGAAGGTTGACATAGTCTAAGATTAAATCCCCACAAGGCCAACAAAGAAACATTTTAGTTACTTAATATATTCCTGTTAAATATTATTTATATCATGCTAAATATCTTATATAAGAGAAAAAAATTTCTCCCATATAAAACTAAAATTAATTAAATGTAATTAATGAACTCATATTTGAAAAAACTGTATTAACATCAAGTGTGATCCACTAGAAATTTTAAAAAATTTATTTGATATTGAGTGGATGAATTAAAAGTATTTTATTAACGAATAAAAATTTGAACAAGATATAGAAATATATATAGGGGGAATGTGAACTAATAGTAGGAATTGAAAAAAAAAACTATGCTAATATTATATCCTGTTAAATATCTCATGTAAGAGAAAACAAATTTCTCCCATATAATATTATATCCTGTTACATGGGAGAAAAGAAAAGTTCTCTTATATGAGATATTTAGCAGGATATAATATTTAGCAGGATATTAATTAGATTTAATTAAATTTAATTAATGAATTAATATTTGAAAAAACTGTATTAACATCATCAACTACAAATTTAAAAAATGTATTATTGAGTAGATGAATAAGAAGTATTTTATTAACGATTGAAAGTTTAAACAAGTGTATGAATATAAAAATATAAGTATGTATATAATATAAGTATGAACTAATAGTAGGAATAGAAAGGAAAAAAAAACTATGAAAAATGTATATCATGCTAAAAATTTAAAATTCAAACATATATGTCTAAATTATTTCTGTTAATTTCTGTTTTAATAATTTAAGTTATTGAAACAGTTATTATAGAACTTCTTATTAGAAACAAGTTTCTTGTAGTATTGATAATTTAGTAACAGATTATGTAAAAATAAGCCAGACTAGTCCTATAAGCTTACAGTTATTATTTTTACTTTGAGAAAATTCTAATTTTAGCAGCGTCATCGACTGGTTACGGCCAGCATATTATAATACCTAATCACATATGCAGAATCATTGATGTGAAATTACTACTGAGGAACGGAAACGCATTCATAACAAGTGCGCCAAGTAATTTTCTCACGAATATAACGCATTGTTGTTGAAACAAGTTGATAATTCGATATATTTGATGCGTTACTTATCTTAGGGTGAATGTAAAATTGTATCGAATATCCCAGCGTCAAGAATCGTGAGGATTCATATCATTCTAATGCAGAAGGACACGCATATGCAAATTTCCAGAAATTGTCCTGACGTCCGCTGGGGGTTTCCTTCAAATAGAGCTTCAATCTCGCCAGAGTTTATTGTCATTGGTTACTTAATTTTGTCGCCAGTTAACGTCCAAATGGCGATGTTGTCGAAATGATGAGTTTCCTATGCGAATTTAAGGGAATATTAGAGTGATGTTTGTTTCACTGCAATATATCTGACGCTGAAGCTTATCATTGCAATGGAAGACTGACAATTATTACTGGCGGAGCATTTTTATTTATTTTTTGTTAGCATTAATAGGGATTTCTAATGATGTAAATTTTGTCTGCTGCATTCCAGAGTTTTTTTTTTCATTTAGGCTTTTTTATGTTTGAATTTCGGGTATGAATTTCAGGTTATAATGGAGTGATATTTGTTTCACTGCAGTAAACCTGACGCCGAATTTACCATCGCAATAAGGACTGACAATTATTTTACCAGAATTTCTCATTTTTATTATTTGTGTTATAATGGAGCAAATATTGATTATGAAGACAATCAATGTTTAAATGTTTTCTTAATTGATTAAATACCTAATAAATCAGAATTTTTATTTACTTTACATTGCCGCCAGTTACACACAAATGGAGATGTTGTTGAAATGATTAGTTTCCTGTGTGAATTCAAAAGGAATATTAGTGATGTTTGCTTCACTGCAATAAACCTGACGCTGAGTTTACCATTGTAATAAAGATGAACAATTTTTTTTCAAGAATTTATTTTGTTTTTTTTTTAGTTTTTTATTATTTTTATTAATTGTGATTTATATATTGGTATAAATATTATTTATGAAGGTATTTAGTGTTTAAAATATGTTTTTATAACTGATTAAATACTAAATGAACCAGAATTTTTATTTACTTCACGTTGTCGCCAGTTGTGCCCAAATGGAGATGTTGTTAAAATGATGAGTTTCCTGTGTGTGAATTTAAAAACGTATTATTGAGGTTTGCAGTGAATGCAATAAACCTGAAGCTGAGTTTACCATCGCAATAAAGACTATTATTTCTTAAGGATTTTTGTTTTAAATTTTTGTTATCTATGTTAATAATGATTTATAATGGCGGAAATATTGTTTATGGAGGCATTCAATGTTTAGAATATGTTTTCTGAATTGATTAAATACCAAACTAACCAGAATTTTCATTTACTTCGGCTACTTTATGAAATCGCGAGTTGTTGAAATGATGATTTTTCTGTTCGAATTTAAGGGAATATTATAGTGATATTTTCTTCATTGCAATATATCGTATGCTGAGCTTTTCATCGCAATAGAGACTGCCAATTATTTTGACAAATTGTTTTCAAGTTTTCCTGAGTTGTATTCATGGTGACTTCGAATGATGTAAATATTGTTTATAGAGGCATTCAATGTTTTCAATATATTTCTGAATTGATTGAAAGAAATTAGTTCACAACTGGCAATAATAAGCCAGATACCTATCTCACAACTAACCAGATGCTTAACAGCTGCCAACACTTAGCCAACAACTTGCAATATTTAACCATTCTTGATGTTGGTTGTTTGATTTGATTTTATAACCATCGTTGAACAGCAAACACAGAGACCCGATTCCGAGTTAAAGACTAAATATGCTCAACTCCGTAGCCTTTTAATTTTTAGTCCATCCCAGAAGACAAGGGAGCTCAGGGATCAGCCATTGGGACAAACTAGCCTTCGGGGAGGACTTTTTGATGGAAGTATCATTTGTGTTACATGGAAAGAAAAACCACGAAAACCTCTCGTGCTTAGCTCAGCAGCAAAGATATTCTAACCCATGATCCGTGTATCGTAGAAGGTATTTTACGTCAGAGTTGGCGTGGGTGCGAACCGGGAGTAGAATTTGTATCAATCAGCCACCGCTGGGATTCAAACCTGGGTCACCTCGTTGGAAGGCGAACCCTATGTACCCTAAACCACGGTGATTCGAAATTGAGCTAGTTACGTCCATGATAAGTTTCCTATGTGAATTTTAGGGAATATTTGAGTGATGTTTGTTTCACTGCTATAAGAACTAACACTTATTTCAGCGGATTTTCTTTTTTTTACTGAAATTTAAATTATGAAAAGATTGTTTTGAAAGTTATTCAGTATTTACAATATATTTTTGAAATTTTTTAAATTCCAAACAATTACGTAACGAAGCTCTATCCTAAGTAAATTCATATTGGTCACTTTATTCACCAAATATGCAAAAATGTCGTTGTGTGCGAAGTTACGAGTTTTTTTTTTTATATATATAAATTTAAGGTAATATTAGAGTGATCTTTGTTTCCCCATAGGACTGTCTTTTATTTTGGTAGCAAGAAAAATATATAAAACTTTTTTGTCTATTGTATTTCTATTAAAGCTCAAGTTTTAAAAAGATTGTTTATTGTTGCATTCAATATTTACAATATATTTTTTCAACTGATTACGTGACTAACTTCATTTTATTTTATTTTATAACCGTCGTTGAACAGCCGACCCAATTTCATGGGTTTACAACTACTTACGTTCAACTCCGTAGCCTTGTAATTTTGAACCAATCCAGAAGACAAGGAAACTCCTGGATCAGTACCCCCAGAGGTATTGATTTGTTGTGGGAACATGGAGGACTTTGAGACTCGACAGATTTAACGTGCATCAGTCACCATTTACTACACGGGGAGTCTTCGGCCGGC
>NC_092207.1:28452002-28474553 GCF_043381705.1 Parasteatoda tepidariorum | reverse complement strand
TTTTACCAAGTTGTACAAAACAAAAGTATTGAATTACAAATTAAAATAAGAAGTAGATTTTTAAAAATACTTAATTGCATATTAAAAAATTCGGTTTACAATAACTTTAATGTGCACCCATGTATTAAACAATTAATGTGCAACAGATATCTAATTGTTATGATATAAAACTTTCAAAAGGTTGGTATTAAAACTTACATAGTAGCACCTAAAATGTTCAATGACAAAATTGAGGTTTGTCTGCTACAACCACCAGAGAATAGATATTTACATCTTAAATTAAAAATTTACAAATGTGTGTGTAAATATTTTCGTCCAAAATGAGTGGTTTCAAAAAGTCAAATCGGCGAATTTTTTCAAGAAAATTTCTGATACACACATGCTAAATTATATTCACAAAATGCAAAAAAATGAAATAAAAAAGACGATTATTCAACATACGCAATTATTTTTGTATTTGAATGAATATTTTCTTGGATACTTGGATTTTTTTTTTGCACCGTTGTTATGATAAATTTCCCAGAAACGAAGAAATTAGGTTTTTACTAACGAGAAAAGTATTTTAAACCCATATAGATTTTTTACGAAAATTGTCCGCAAAAAAATGACAACTAATATATTTTAGTTCGTGGACCACAATAAAAGGCTTCGCGGGCCAGATGCGGTCCCCGGGCCGCCAGTTGGAAACCACTCTTATAGACAATGAGCTATGTTTTGTCTGTTAATTAAATTAAAATGATGAATTAAAATCAAAAGTAATCTTACCTAATAATATTATGAAATCCCCTTAAACTGATACCTTTTTAGTTTCTTTTTATTTATTTAGTTTTTATTCATTATTGTTTATTTTTGATTAAATTGCTGAAACTGTTGCGAACTTTCAATTATCAAATGACCTTAATGTTTGAGATTTTATTTAGGATTGAGCTTTAACTTAAAGAAAACTTTGTACAGTTATTAATGTATCAAGCTAAGAGCTGAACAAAAATTTGTATTAAGTAATAGACAATAAACTACATTTTGACTGTTGCATTTCGTTGTTAATATAAAGCCTAAGAATCAAAATAAATGCACATTTCGCTTAAAATTTTGAAAGGAGAAACTGCGGAATAGATTTAGTGCCTAGAGTTTAATTATAATTCTCATTGCACATATATCTTTAAAGTATTAAATAATATACTACAGAATAAGAAAATATGTTTTTCCATATTTTCTTTCCCATTATACTAATAATAGTTACTATAACTCTTCTCTTTCTTATACAGTGCAGGAAAAAAAATGAATAACTCTTGATCTCATAATCGATCTTCACGTACTAGGACTCAATGATTTAAGAAATGACCTCAAATATGTTACTTAAATAGTGCGGTTTGTATTTTAAGTTACGAGATCAGATTTAAGAAAAATACTTTCTGAATAAACGATGGATTTTGACGGATTCGGATTACTTAATCTGAAAATATAAGGGTAGTCGCAAATCTCGGAAATATGGTGCCAACACTTTGGACCCCTTTAAATGTTAATTTTACTTGTTGCATATTTTGTCATACCTCAAACTTTTTAAATGAATAAAAGAAAGCTTGAATACGATTGTGAAGTTCGTTTATTCATACATAATTGCATGAAAAAGTAACTTTAATCTTTATTTTTTATTTAATAATAATTTTAAGTTAAAAATTTTTTGCATCCATTTTAATGTAATTTATATAAAATATGAGCGAAATCTGTTCAATAATAGCTAATAAAGCTGAAAATTTGAACCAAAGAACCTAATTTACAGCCAATCATAATTTCGTCAACTTTCCGACAAAACCTGACTAACACTATATTAAAATAAAGAGAATAAATGTTATAACGTAGTTTTTAAAGATTACCTTTTTCCGATCACCTAAAAGGGAGAAAATAATTTATTTTCATATCATTGCTTTTCATGCATATTTTTCATGTCATTGCTTTTCATGCCATGCCTTAATGCTGTTTTTCGAAGATCTGTCGCCAAGGAAAATTAAAAAAATGCCATAGTTTAAAGTGCCTTACACTTGAAGCAATGCGATGATTTTAAACTGTATGCTATATCTTGCGTGAAGAATTATCTAGACTTTATTACGGACAAATAACTTGAATATTTTATTAAATTTTTTAAAAAATTGCCATTTTGGCGACATTTTTCCACCTAAATGAAAATAATCAACTTCGCTGCCATATTCTCAGTTTTTGCAAATTTTTAGGAGGCCAGGTAATGCAGTATTGGAATAAGTTTTTAAATATTAAAAAATTAGATCGCGAATGCTTTTAATTTTCGCAAAACTGTGACTTTCTCCATGTTGAAGTGTTGAGCCTTTTTCAAAATAACAGTAGACAGCGCTGGCTTTAGATAGGCTAAACGTGACCTAACACTCATGAGTAATAGTTACAAAATTACAGCAGTTATAAAATTAGCATATTATTCTCAAAAAAGCATTTCATATTACGACGGAGCCTTTGAAAAACTAACTTAAGTTGAACCACTTTCGTAACGAAAAAGGTTGAAACTTAAGCCCTTTTTCTTTATATAGATATATATCTATATAATAGATTTTTATTTAAAAGTAACTGCAAAGTCTGAATATAGTGATTAAATTTCTTAAAATACAGTTAAAATTAGTTTCCGTCCATAAATTGAAAACAAGATTTTCTGAAAAATACAATACCAAGCAATAGATTTTTTTTTTTTTTAACATTGATACTCCTGTTTACAAAAGCAACTTTTATACCAAACAATCCAATAGAAAAGTTGCTTTCAAATTCCCCCCAAATTTTTAAACCCCCAAATAAGCCTATAGTCACAATTATGTTTCACAACTTCGCGTACGAGAAGGGAGGAAAAAAAATTAAATAACATTCCAACTTTGTCTCAACATAGGATAATAATTCTCAAAAAAAAAGGGAAGCCATTTTCTTCAGAGGCCCAAAAATAACATAAAGCAATAAGGTACTAGAACCAAAATATTTTCCTTTTTAAAAATCACACTTGGGTTCCTTCTTTTAAACTGAATCGAAGCAAAAATAATAAGAGAGAAAATCACTTCTTAAGTTACGCTCCAAAAAGATGAATGAAAAAGGAAAGTGTAGCAGGAAAATAAATGGATAAAGAAGAAAGTATTTTTATATGCTGCTACACTTTTATCTCAATCCTCTTTACTCGAGATATATATATATATATCGATATATAAATATCCCATTTTTGAAGTGTGATCATATAAGGTGCTACAGGGCAGTACGAAAATTTTTCTTGTGGTTAAAGACGTGGGTTCAGGCTGTCCAACCATCCGTTCAATTTATTGAATGGGTTTTTTTCTTCCCTTTCGTTTTTTCAGTTTTCCTTTTCGTACTAGTTTTTTTTTTAGTTTAGTTTTTTTACGTACTTTTTTTTTTCAACCTGTTACATGATCTGGATGAAATTTAAACTCTGGTGGAGTCGAAAAAGTGAAAATTCTTTCAATGATTTTAACCTCTGATTTCGTTTTCTGGAAGTTTTTACCTGGAGGAATAAAAATATTTATACGCTTTTTATATATTTTTTAAAGGTTTAGCGCTCCATGTAAACTATCAATTTTGAGGAAATTTCATACAAACCCCCAGATGTTGAAGGCTTATCATGGTATCTATAAGAATTTTTACATATGGAATGTATATTATTATTTTTTAGTCATAGAATACCTCTTTTGTACCCCGCAAGGGACTAAGAATTTTACTTGAGTTTACATGAAAATATTGTTCATTTTCTGATTTTGTTTTACTGATCTTTTAAAACTTTTTATTTGGGAAATTTTACTTAAAATAAAAAAAAACTACTTTTGAAAATGGGATTTTTTATAACCACGGTATATAGGATTTTTTGCATATCACGCGAAAAACTACTTTTCTTACTTCATGTAATTTTGTTTGTAAAACTGATAAAATAGTTACAATAAATAATAGTAGTAATAAATTAAACAAATATTTCAGTGCAATAAAACTTTAAATAATAAATTTTGGGGAAAAAATGCACATAGTAAATAAAATACTATAGGATATTTAAATATTATTTTTGAAAATAGTATATTTTTGGAAAAGCACACTAATTCCAAAATTTAGTGTGCTTTTAAATATCAAAAAAAAGCTCAATAATTCAAAGATATAAAGTTACCTTTGCGTTAATTGTCTTTATGAAAATTGAGTCCGTTCTCAAATTTTAAATAAACTAATTAATACTAGATTGCCCAAGGTAGTCATTTTGACTGCTTTTTGATTTCAATTAGAAAAACAATGATGCATTGAAAATGACACAATTTCTTAGAATTTTGTGACTTTTACAATTATTTTTATTGTTGATATTTACTAATAACTTGTTATATAACTGAAAATAATATCAAAAATATTACAAATTAATTTGAAACAAATTTCTTTATACGTTAGTTATTCTTTCACAATGCAGTTGTTTTGACTGCTTTTGGGCAATATAGGTATTTCAGTCTTTTTAGAGTTAAATACATAATTCAAATGAAAGCTTGAAATCTTACAAATTCGTCAATCTGTCAGAATTAGTGTTAAATTATTAGACGAAATCGTTCAAATCAGCTGTTCAAAATTTTAAGTTCAATTATGCAAAATGATAAATTTTTATTATAATGAGTTTTGAATTAAAAATATGAACTTAAGAAAAAATATCTTTTTGGAAAATATTCATTTTTATTATACTAGTAATCATCAACTCCTTTTCGCTTCGCTTACCGGCTCTTTTCTTTTCATTTTTTTTTTTTTTCGAACTCCACTTGAAAAAAGATTTATACTCAGAAATTCAGATTGCATGGCTCAGTAAGAAGAATGAAAAGTAAGTTTATTAGTTCATGAAAATTATGCTATCATAACAGAGGGTTATTAAATTTCGTAACCTTTCATATTTTTAGAAATTTCAATATAAATGTTAAGATTTCTGGCAACAGCTAAGCTCTCTCTCACTCTCTTTCTCTAATTATTATTTTTATTAATGACAATTTTAATCATTAATATTTATGACATGAATTCAACTAATTCAAGCGTAAGACTATGAAATCAAAATCTCGAAATAATGGTTTGCTTTTGTTTCAAGTAACCAAATTAAAGGAAACTTTAACCTAGTTTTATGAAATTTTTTGTAAAATATTCTAAGCATGTTCGATTTGAATCAATTATTTTTCCTTGTTCTAAGTTTCCTGGAGTTAATAAAAAAAAATTAATTTATTTTATTGCATACTTCTTTTGATTTTTTTTTTTAAAATTTTTTTTGTTTTAAGGAATATATTTTTGTTTATGATATGTAATAAAATTATTCCGTCTGGTATTTTCATTAGTATTCCTTTTTTTTTTTAATGTTCAGGTGATAATGCTAAAAGAAACATGTGTTTTGTTATCAATGTGACCTTTTAATTTTTTTTTTCGGAGCAGACGATTCCTGTAGTATTCTTTTAAGTCAATTTGATTGCTCCGGACCATTAAGGATGTCTCAAATTTGTTCTTCAACTTTCGTTTCCTGTCCAACACCCCATCTTGTTTTACCTTAGGTAGAGAATGAGCCGTGAAATGTGAAAATCTTACTTCGTATCACGTCCTGATAAAAATAATATAACCAGAAAAAAGTTACACTAATCAGACTTTTTCTGTTCAAAATTTATTTTTATTCAATGAATCGTCTGATTTTTTTTTTCTTCATTGAAAGAATATTATTTTCTTGATTGTTTGTTATATTTATAAATGATATTCAGAATGCTTTTGTACAAATATTCACAGTAAATTAATTAAAAAAATCATCAAAACTATGATGCCATTATGAACGTCAGCGTCCTTAAATGACTATAATCTAAAACTAGTTACACTAACCAGATTTCTATTGTAATACAATAAATCTATTGATTTCTTTTCTTCACTGAAGCAATATTATTTTCTTGATTGCTAGTTGTGTTCATAAATGATAATTAAAATACTTTTATACAAATATTAATTAAATTGAAAATTGGCAAAACTATGATCTCATTATGAACGCCAGCGTCCTTAAAAGAATATAATTAGAAAAAGTTATACTAATCAGACTTTTCATTTTACACAAAATTTAATTTTTATTTAAGGAATAGTCTGATTTCTTTTTTAATTGAAGAAATATAATATTTTCTTGATTGTTAGCTATGTTCATAAATGATATTTAGAATGCATTTGTATGAATATTAACACTAAAGTAATTAAAGAATCGTCGAAACTTTGATGACTTTATGAACGTCTATACCCTTATAAAAATAAGATCAGATAAAGCTACACTAAAACTTTTTATGATTAGCAAAATTTTTTTCATTCCAGAAATTCTCTGATTTTTTACTATTATTATTATTATTATTATTATTATTGAAACAATAATATTTTCTTGGTTGTTATTATGAATGATTTTTCAAATGCTTTTCCCAAAGTATTTGCATTAAATTAAGTAAACAATTTTAAACTATCATAACTCAGATTATCCTTACTTTTCCAAAATAAAAAAAATAAAAAATACTGTACTTAAATTATAAATGTTTCTAAGTATATAATAAAGTAAAATATTTATTTTTAAATTCTACTAAATATACATATTATTATAGCAGCGTGCAATATTTGGTTTGTGTATGGTACTGAATGAAGGATACTGAATATATATTTTTTTAATTACCGATGTTTAAGATAATATTATATAGTTTATTATTATAAACATTACTGAAATTATAAAGCAATGTAATTGTGATAAGCAATTTATAAAAGCTACTAATATCACTATGCAATGTGAAATAATTTACTTATTATATATGAAACTAAATATCTTAAACTAAGTATTTTTTCTTAAATTATGAATGTTAATAATAATAATAATATTATACCGAATAATAATATAAATAGCATTGAATATATCGTGCAGTATAATTATAAAATTCACTTGATAAAAGCTGCTGATTACATTAAGCAGCAAGTAATATTAATTTGCACAGTGCAACCGAGCTATCAAATTAGCAGCACAAATGTCAAGAACTCACAAAAAAGCACAAATGACAAAGCAGCATTTATCTACCATTTCTCAACCAATGGTATAAGGCACCTGAAAAGTATCATTCTTTATTTTTTTTAAATTCCAGTTGTGCCGTACAACTATAAAATTTAGTTTATGAAAGCTGCTGATTACATTATGCAGCAACTAGTATTAATTTACACACAGCACAGTGCAACCGAGCTATCAAATTAGCAGCAAAAATGTCAAAAACTCACAAAAAAGTACAAATGACAAATCAGGGTTTTTCTTCCATTTCTCAACCAATGGTATAAGGCACCTGAAAAGTACCATTCCTTATTTTTTTTAAATTCCAGTCGTGCCGTATAACTATAAAATTTAGTTCATGAAAGCTGCTGATTACATTATGCAGCGAGTAATATTTAGATTACACATAAAGTAACCAAACTCTCCAATTAAATGACAAACTTTTCTCACGTTTTTATTCCATTTCTCAACAGATCACTTAGTGGCATAAGACACCTGAAAAGTACCATTTTTTAATTTATATTTTTTAAATTCCAGTTATGCGTTATTACTATAAAATTTAGTTTATGAAAGCTGCTGATCACATTATGCAGCAAGTAATATTAATTTAAACACTGCATAAAGTAACCAAACTGTCCAATTAAATCACAAATGACAAACTTTTCTCACGTTTTTATTCCATTTCTCAACCAATGGTATAAGGCACCTGAAAACCATTCTTTACTTTTTTTAATTCCAGTTGTGCCGTATAACTATAAAATTTAGTTTATGAAAGCTGCTGATTACATTAGGCAGCGAGTAATATTTAGATTATACACTGCATAAAGTAACCAAACTCTCCAATTAAATCACAAATGACAAACTTTTCTCACGTTTTTCTTCCATTTCTCAACAGATCAACCAATGGCATAAGCCACCTGAAAAGAATCTTTCTTTCCCTTTTTTTTTTAATCCAATCGCCACACATCGCCGGAAGAACGTAACATTGAAAGGAATGTCCCCACTTTTTCACCAAGAATCGTTTTTTGACCCATTGCAGCGTGTAAGAGCCATCAGAACATGGCGAGGCATCTACTGTTATCTTAAGTCCTCCGACCATTCTGTTGCCGGACTATTTGAATAAATCTCCCCAGTCCAGTCATCAAGGTATTCCGGACCATTGACCGCCAAGGGTGCTTTTGGCGAGGAGGTTTATGTTTGGTTTTCGATTAATTCTGTCCGACTCATTTGTTGGTAGGACTTCTTTCTAAGAAGGTGAATTGGGTGTCCTTTTGTTCCAGAAGTGATTCAGGACGACATGATTGTAACTCTTCGAAGTGGTGTTCTTCTTCTTGGCGAGGCTGGCATAAAATGAATGTGTCATTGAGATTCCTGCGTTGCCCTCGCCTAAATGTGTTGCCCAATTGAGCAAAGAATCGCCAGTCGTTACATCGGCGGTACACGTATAATTAATTATTTATTGGTGTCAGAGAAACATACGATGTACGTTTAGTGTGTGTCAATGTCAACATTTTCTTTCAGAACAAAATACTTTTTTTTTCTGTAGTACTTTATAGAATTACAATAGAAGCGGGAATATTTTGATTAAGGTATTTCAGATTAAATATTTAAATTTTCAATAAATAAATCTGCAATTTGACATAATTGGAGTTTGCGTCATGCATCCTTTTATCATCGTTTTAATATTAGGTAAAAATATTTATTGCAAGCAAATTTTTAATTTCAAATTTTTATGTTTAATTCTTTGAAATTAAATTTAATTAAAAAGTTTTAAGAATCACAAATGGTAAAAATTTTATTAAAAACCTATACGAGTTCCGATTGCACAATGGTACATCTTAATCAGTATGAAATAGGACAAAAGACAAAAACGGTAAAGACAGAGATGATTAAAATCCAACCGAAATTACATTATATTATTAGTGATAAAGTGAAGAGTCTAAAAATAAAATATTAAAAAAATTTATGATTTCGGTTTGTTAGACAAATATGGTACTGCAGTAAGGTAATTCATAATAGTTTTTGTTTTTGATGGTGTAGTAACTCTCTCAAAAATCCAGGTCAACTACTGAAATATATTTATAGATATTGTCACGACGTTGCCTCGTGACAATTCTCGTGGTCAAACTTGTTAATTAAACAGTTGATTAAGATCCCGTGCTCTCATCTCGCAATCGAATGGTCAGTTGAACTTTTAACTTTCTAGAAATTTGTCACAAGATGCTTGTTTTGTCGACCTTTGGATGCATGATAAGAACACGAGACCACGTTTAACCCCTTAAAATAATATATATAAATAAACCCAAAAAAAAGAGGAGTTGGTCAGAAAGAGAATTGCCTCTCAATAGTCTCCTCAGTCCGATTGCCTCTCAATACGAGCAGCTATGGGTAAGTGTGGTCCTCCTTCTCCTTATTGATAGGTATAATGATTAGTAATAAATAAAATGTAACTTTAACTTTCAATTTGGATATTCTTTAATTATATACCCGTCACAATAATATGAGGTGAAGAAAACCGCCCTTCTTACGCCCTTCTGTTCAGAAATGCTTCTCGATGAGTTGATGTTCTTTGAGCCGGTATTTAATGTTTGAACTCGTTTCGTTCACATAGTTTCGCACACATAGAACTCTTTTTGTTTGTCCTATGCTTGATAGTCCACATTGGCATGAAATTTTCTTAATTTCTCTGGAGATGAAATTGGATTTGTTCTCGACTTAGATGGAATTGGATATTTTCTTGATTTATTGAGTGACAGTTAGAGCTGCTGCTCCAGACTTTACCAGAGACTGAGTTAGACTAGTTCCTGTTTTCATTGAAAGTGAAATAAAATAAGTTCCTTATTAGTTAGATTTGTTCCTAATTATGTTTGAGTAAAAGTTGTTCCTGTCCTGTGTTATTTAACGGATAATTTTGATTCATTAGGATTAAAAATGTGTGTACTGGTTCATTATTGTTGATTTGTCTAGTTAGATGTGTTCTTGACTAGAGTTGGAATTAGATTTGTTCCTGACTTCATTAGATGTCAAATGAAATGAGTTCCAGATAAATTTGGAGTTTGATTTGTCCCAAATAACGCTTGAGCTCTAACTTGATCTGTTCCTGCTCTTTTTTTTTTTTTCTAAATCAGTCGATGGATTAGTTTGGAATTGGGACATATATATGACTATATATGTCCCAATATATATAATGATAGGCCCCATTTTTGAGTAGTTTAGGAGAGTATATTTGGTAAAACCATCATAGAATTTTCTTGTAGACGGTAAGATCTGTCTGCATAATGTGATGTTATTTAATACTAGCTTCTAAAATTCCGAATGCAAATTCTAAAAACTGAAAAATTTTCGATATACAAACAATAAAAAGTGTCTTAGGAGAAAGTGTGGCTTGTCATTTTATTGCCCCCAACCATTTATTTTAATTGATTATAAATCTTTCCTGGATATTTTAGGATCATCTGAAAGTATAAAAATGTGTATGATATAATTCATTGCAGCTCTTTGGAAAGAAGACTTGAACATCGATTTGCCTTCATTTAAATCCCATTGCTTTTCAAAGCTATTTTCGTACGCTTATAAATAATTCTACAAATGAATTGACAAAGAACGTCACTTAGCCACCACGCATTTAATCTCAATTGATCAGCGAAAGGTTAAAAATCACACAAGCGTGGGAGTGACAAATAAAAGGAGTGGATTCAGCGTCAAACCTCAACAGCGGACTCAATAAACTCCTTGAGGGCGAGAACAACAACAACAACTCGATAAATAGGAAAAAGGTTCTGGAATCAATCGAATTATACCTGCGAGACACGTGCAGGACGTTTGTCTTTTAGCGCGCACGTTCCTGAGTAATTGGCGCGTCAAAGGGCAGGCGCGCGTGCCACAAACCCTCTCAAGGTTTTAATCTTGAAGGAATCCTGAAGAGATTTCAAGCAGTGACGTATGGTCTGAGTCTAACTAAGGATGAAGATTCTCACTCATCGAGAGCCCGGATGGAGTTTTGTTTGAGGGTGGGATTTAGAAGATTCCGAAAGTCACATAAATAATTCCATCCTTTTCCTTCCTCTGTCCCCAGAAAAGATCCATCATTGATTACTTGATTTATTTAAGACAGGGATCATTGGCTTTTATTTGATTTGCTTATGACAATTATTTTATCCTTTGTGGAGTTTTACCTTACAAACATTTTATTCCAATGAATAATCACTGAAAATTAACATTAAATGTGCATCAAAATAGCTGAATACACGGAAGATTAATTGCACTTTACCTTTCATGTGTATGTCGTAGACTAATTGAAAAATCCGGCACATTAGGAAAGGTCACCGGTATTTTGAATATTCTTGTTGCAATCAGCCTATATACCTTTAGGCTAATAAAAAATTGCTGAAAAATTATTCGTGTTGAATTTGCTTATGCATATCGAAATAAACCTACAATAACTCGATTTACAATAAAAAGCATTTGCTACGATAGAGCAGAAAATCTTACAATTAGCCTTTACTATTCACTTGTCATTTATAGCAAACTGCCCGAAATATATCAGGCTAATTTAACAATGAATAACGCATTGTCTTATTAAATTTAAGGTATGTGAGCTCCCTGCATTATTCCTACTGTAAACCTTATGGGGGCCGGAATAGCCTGGCTGCTAGGACGTTAGGCCTATCTCCGTCAGCTCGTGAGTTTGATTCCCACCAGCATAAAATTTTCCGTGTACAAAATGATGACTGGTGCACGCTAAATCTGTCTGGGTCACAAAGTCCTCCTAGTTCCCTTAATAAATCATTACCTCTGTGGGTACTGGATCGGAGATTGATCGTGCTCTAGTCAGGTCAAAATTACGATCAGCGGTTGAATGGTGTGTGAATGTGTCGTCTCCGTGAAACGTGATGTGACGCATGTATGTTGTCTCTGGATCATCCTCAGGGATGTTTCCCAAACCGCAGACAATAACCCATAGTGTAGCTCTAGGGAGGCGTTAATAAAAGTATAGTACCCTATCGTAAACCTGGTGCATCAAAAAAAAACGGTGGCTGTTTGAAAAAAATACGGATTATTCAATTAGCCTAAAATAGGTATACTTGCTATTGACGTCTAAATTGCAAATTTTTTTTTGCAATGTTAATATGTTTATGTTATCAAGCTGTTAACTAGGCTTACTGCTTACCAAAAACTGTTTTATGATATTTTAAATTGTAGAGCTTTGAAGAAAAACGTGTTAAGATAGATTTGATTTATTACAATGCTTTACATACCCTTGGTAAAGTTCCTATGGTAAATTTATCACATTGCTTATAACTTGGTAAAGTTATACCTTGGTACTAGTGCAAATGTTATCTTTCAATGATTAGTTAGTATAAACCAACACACGAACATCAATCTAAAATTTAAAAAAAAGGATGGTTAAATTGCTAATTAATTATACTGCACTACCTTCCATATGCATTCTTACATTTTTGTCTAACTTACAGCCGCTTTTTTGTATGGTAATGTATTTATATCTACATCCAGCAGGCAATTTGTTCTACTGTTTTCAAGGACTGTTTTATGAAACTTATGGGACTTATAAAGTGAAGAGTTAGAAAAACAGGTGAGGTGATATTTTATTTAATCAATTACGTGATTTATTTTGTTAAGTTGAAACATTAAGCGTTCTATGGTTGATCAAATTATGCAGTGAAAATAATATTTAATTTCGCAGGTCTGAAAGAATGTTTCGGTCATCTGTAGGTACCAGACATTATTTTAATCTACCCAGTGCTTCTTTTCCTTCTAGAACAAAAACAAAAAAAAATTATTAGCTCTAAAAAATTTCTTCCCACTTATATTTTATAGAGATGGATCATCTATGGATCACTTAATTATGTCTAAGCATTTAACTTTGTTTTTAAGGGCTTCTATCTTTTAATGGCCATGGTAGGAATGTCACAACAGGGATCAGACGACGTGTTCAGCTCCTGAACTGGTATTCATCTTTCCAAACTTCAGTACCACAATCAACGAGAGAACTCACACGACCCCTAGCTATCCACCGGAGGGGATGAACAATCCCTTTAACCCCTTACCCTGCACCACTGAAACATTTGTATAATTTACATGCTCTTCAATTATACTTTATGAAGATGCAATATTTTCTTGGTGTTAACCTTTTGTGTAGTTAGATGCTACAACTCTTAATGATCGAATGGTTAAAAAAAATTACTGAAAACAAATCAGTCTATATTATGAGAAATTAAATACACTCAAAATCTGCGATTTTAAGTCATTTATGAACCAGGATAATATTTTTGAAGTGCATTTTGATATGTTTAAAAAATATCTATCAATGAATTTTAACAGATATCGCAAAATTTAAAGACAATCCAAAACGCTTTTAATAAATAACATGGTATTATAAAGCTGTTCCAAAAATATAACAGTTAAAAGGTATCTGTTTTTAGATAACAGACATCTGTGATTGTTATCCCTCATTGGTCCTAAATATTCCTATGTAATCAAATCTCTTGTAATTCATTCTGAAAAAAAAGTTAATAGTCTTGGTGACTTTCAGCCAATTTGGCGATGAATCAGGTAGGCAACCATCTCACTATTTTATCTCAATGCAAATTCTGAGTAAGCGCTAACCGGAAGGTAAACAAGGCAATTCACGTACTGTCACTATTCGAAACATGTCCTCAGGCAGAGTGGGCAGAAGATTTGCGAGAACGATCCTAAAATAGGTTGATGCCAGGCGCATGACAGATTCGTTGGCGACACTGTTCATTTTGGTCACAATGCGAAATGTGTCGTAAATCAGAAGCACAACTTCTGGCAGGGCGACGCACTGTCGCATCATATATGCTGGATTAGTTGTTATACAAATGTTATAAATGTCTTCCAGCATTGGCAATAAAATGCTGTAAGCAAATTTGTGCCCGCATCTATTTCTAAATGCCACTGATTAAGTCACTAATACGTCGTTGTTACGTTTACGACTTAAATTTTTAAGGATCGTATATTATCTGTGTCACAGTTGCTAAATGTGTCACGTTATTACTTTTTAATTGTAATTTATTTAGACATAAAAATGACAATCATTTACCAGAACAGGACCCTGTATGTCAGTGTAGTGTTACTTTCGATAAAATGTCCCGCTAATAAAATTCCATTGAAATTTTTTTGTTCTTTAATTTTAAGAAAAGAACAAGTGATAGCAGATGAAATTTTATAAGTTCGTTTAGAATTATCTGAAAAATTTAAATACTTAAATACGAGATACTGTTTCTTTTTTATTACTATTATTCATACAAATGTTTATATTCGGTCAATATAAGTATATCCGGTCCGCATTTGGGAAGGAGATGTTGATTTTAAGGCCAACACAATCCACTTTTATTTATTTCAGAAGAAAATATTCTTTTTGAATCTACTCTTAGAGTAAATCGTAAATTTTTTGTTGAGAATCCTAAGAACAGTTGAAAGAATAAGTTGATCAAAGGAGTTAAATAACATTAAAAATATACGTTAAAATGTTACCGAAATCGAGTTATTGTGAGTAAATGAAAAAGGAAAAATAAATAAATTATTGCTTGATATAAACAGTGTCATCAAGAAAGTAAATGAAAGCGTGAGAGATTAACTTAGCCATCCCCAATTTTTTTTCTCTTTCATATTTCCTTTGAAAACTAAAAGGAAATACTTTTAGTGAGGCTGGTTCAGATACGAACCTGGTGGCTTACGTTATCTTTAATATAGTACATGCCTTCGTTTAGACATAACTTAGCTACTTTTTGTTGGAATAATTTACATTTGTAATTAATAATTTAATTGATTTAATGGTAAAGTTATTTTATGTTTTATTAATTTTCTTGATTTGTATTTTGACTATAAAAAGTCGAAACCAAAAATAAGTAAGTAAAAACAACGTAAGCAATTAAGAAATACGAAGAAGTTACTTTTGTTCTGAGTCGTTGATTGAGTGAGGTTTTTATAATTAACATTTATCGTTTATTTGCGTTTTTTAATAATTTGAAATACAGAGTCGTTACGACATCAATATAATTGTACAATATAATTGTTCGATCACGACCGTTTCGGTATTATACAAAAATATTCAAATCGCTTCAGTATTTTATAGCACTAAAACAATTGTCTACTCTATGAACCTGCATATTTGTGCTTATTGTAGGTTAAAAAAAAAGAAAAAAGAACACGATTGTTTTGGAATTATATAACATCAAATCTATTTACTACTTTTTGAACCTAATTATTAGAATTTAAAATACGAGTGGTAGTTACGGTATTGTATAGTACCAAATCAATTGTTTAATTATGAAATTGCTTATTTGTGCTCGTAGTAGTTTAAAAAATAGACGATTGTTTTGATTATTGTATTGCACCAAAAATATTGTGAACTTTATGAACCAAATTATTGCATTTTAAAATACTGTCGGTCTTTTCGGTATTGTATAGTACCAAAATAATTGTCTACTTTATAACCTGCTGCTTATTTGTGCTTATTGTGGTTTTAAAAAAATAAAAAAAATAAAAATAAAAAAAACGCTTGTTTCGGTATGGTATAGTACCAAAACAATTTTCTACTTCATGAACACAATTATTTGTGTTTATTACAGTTTAAAATACGAGCGGTAGTTTCGGTATTATACAAAAAATATATTGATCATTACGGTATTGTATTGCATCAAAACGATTTGTCTGATTTCTGATCTTGTTCATATAAGCTTAATACAGGTTCATAAACAGATAATCGTTTCGGTTCCAATTCGTTCGTTTATCGTAACCGTTCATTTAAAAGATCATTAACTCCATGAACCTGTTTCTTTTCTATTAAACATATTTTACTACGCGCACTAAGGTTGTCTCAGCTATTTTGGAAACTTTTATTGCCTTTTGCATTAATTTTTTTCTTTTGTAAAAAAAGATCCAATTGCCCATGTTCAAAAATGTAAGAACTTCTTTTCGAAATCAATTTTTTACTTTTACTTATGAACTATTTTGACTGAGCAACGCCTGCTTGTTTTATTATTATGTTTAACTAGTAAAAGTTTTATTATTTAGACATAAGGCATTTCATTTTATTGAAATCACTTTTGAAATTTCAGTGAAAGCCTCATTTTTATAGGTCCATATTAAGAAAAGAAATAAAAGCTTAGCAGACATTTTTGCAATTAAGTTTTTACAATGTGCCAAATCTCTGTTGAACAAATAAAGGAGGGTAAATAATGGTTAAACAACATTAAATAACATATAAATCAAAACAACTTAAAGGACTTTTATGTCCAATGGCCAAAAACCATTATATTGAACGAAGAGAAAAATATTTTTCTCAGAAATTAAAGATAAGAGTAATAACTCATCGATGTAAAATGGGTAAGAAAAACAACTTTGTGCCGCAATACAGGTAATAAAATTCTAAGAAATAGATAGTAAATAATATTTGCGCGTTTAATAGCTTCTTCCAATTAGATTAATCTCAAGAAAATAACATAGTTTAACGTGTTTTGTTTTTTTGGTAAAAAGATTTCATTTAAATGAGCAATTCTTGTTTGCAGCTATAAACCACCGTTTGACTGATTAGGACACAATTCAAAAATGCTTCGACAATTATGATATTAAATAATGGAAAATGATTAATAATCTGTAAAAATTATATTTTGATTGAAATTGTCTTTAGCTAAACATATTTTATAATTTTGCGCTTTGTTTTTGCACAATTCTAAAGATATGGAGAAATGCACATTGAGAGGTTCAAAATTTCGAGTGTTCTCGTAATGGGAAAATATTTTCTACATTTTAAGGGTCAATCAAATAAATCTAAATCCATCCCAAAAAAATAGCATGTTTATTCAGAAAAAGAATGTTTCAGTATTCAGATTCACATAACATAAACACAAATTAATTAGCATTATTAACTTTTGAACCTCGGACTCTTGGAATCCGATAATCATTAGGAAAAATCAATCATTAGAATAAAAGTTATTAAAGTGTGCCGTAATTAGTTTTGCGCATAGTGCGCCGTAATCAAGCAGAAATTTTGACGATTTACTAATTTTTCCTGAAACGTTCATTCTATTTTTTTGTTTTTTCTATTTTTTTCTTTTGTAATTGCTCTTGAAGTGAATAAGAGCTGCGATGACTCAGTGGTTAAGGCACTGGGCTGTAATTGTGAAGAACTGTGGTTCGATCCCCAGCGGCGGCTTGAAATCTACTCAGCTTCAGATTGATGGGTACCAGCGTATCTGGGAAATGGAGCGACCTGTAACAATACTGACCACATTGCCGCTATCATGCCGCTGGTCTCGAAATTGTGGAGCCTTTCTCCATGCCCCGTCCCCTGGCCCACAGCGGGCAGTTGAGGGAATGCTTTAATTTTTTTTAAAAGTGAATAAAGAAAACAAAAATATACAATGAATACAGATAAAAATTAATTTCGTTATTAAGTCGAATAGAAATACAAAATCACAATCCATTACTAATCAGATTCAGGTAACTAACCAGATTAATCAAATGCGATATCAATCTGGACAATCTACGAGAAATCATCCGAGTTAAGTTTTAATTTTAAAAAAAAGAAGTTTAAACCAACTAAATAATCGTATTAAATATTCGACTTTATCAAAAAAAATACGATCGCAAATCTGAATATTATTAAATATTCCGAAAAATTTGAAATCTAATTTGACGCATCACCAAACCCTATCAGTCTTTGTCAAGAATCGCTATACTATTTAAAGAGTAGCAACTTTGACGACAGCAAAAAAATAAATAAATATTTAGTTACGGTAGATTACCATTTAGAAACAAATTCCACTGCTGGTTTAGAGTTTCTCTTCGTTGGTTTTAAAATAAATTGAATTGAGTGCTTTGATAGCTCAAATCAGACAGCAATAAAACAAAAAGAATATGCAGATCTCGTCCATCTCAGAACAAGAAATCGTTCTCAGCCATTGATGTGTAGTGAAAATCCTTGAGTGAAAATTAGACTTGTCTCGCTTGTTTCCTTTGCATAATGACATTTTCTTTTGTTTTGTTTGTTTATCAGAAGGTGCACTTTACAATGAATACCAAATTTTTTGTTTGTTTGGCAATTTGTCATGCTTTGCATTAGGAATCCAGTTAGGTTATAAATTTACACCTTCGTAGATGGCTGAAGGCGGATACCGAACAAAAGAACTGACTCCGCCTACAGCCACTGCCCTTGAATGCTAAATGTCAGGTTTAATTGTTATGTTTAATTTTATTTGAATCAATTTAAATGCTTTAAACTCGTAGTGAAACTATACTTTAAACTATATTCAACTTGCCGTAAGGTATTATCTGGGCATTAGAACAGACCAATAACTTAAATATAAAAAAAAAATATTAAAATTTTTAAAAGTCGACATTTTGGCGAGATTTTTTTTTTTTAGTTTAGATGAAGTTTTTTCGCCAAGGAAAGTAAGAAAAAAACGGTCATTAACTTTTTAATTATTGAAACGCTGGTACTTTTCCGTTAGCCGGACTCAAGCGAAAACCACCAAATAATTTAGTACCCCTTTGGTATCTAATAGAAAGAAATTTTGGTTGCAAGAAATTTGGCGGAATTCCACATTATTTGGTGATTTTTCGCTTGCTAACGGAAAAGTACCAAATCGTTATATCACAAACGCTCTTAATTTTTGCAAAACTGCGCCTTTCTCTTTATTGACTTTTTCGCCGGTTTCCGTATTTGCATAGAGGGCGCTGGCAAGCGATAGGCTAAACTTGACTTAACAATTTTGAATAACTGCAGCTGACTCACAGCAGTTATGAAACATACTATTTGCAATAATGCGTTCTTTCATTTGCCGAGAAGCTTGACCATTGGTACATGAATGGTTAGAAAATCGGAATCCGGTTCGGAAGAGCCAGGGTTCGAATCTAGACTCTACTAAGACCCATCGAATATGTACGATATACGTGCTCGTAAAATCTGTGGAATCGAAAATCCTGCTGTCGGTCAATGAGCAATACCATGGGTACTGCGATCTGGAGGAAATTTTATTCCCCTTCAGAGCTAAGTCTAAATTGAGGAAGTGGCCTCAAATTGTGATGGCATGTCTTCGAATCATCTTCACGGATGTTTCCCAGACCGTCGCCAATAGCCCGTTGTGTAGCTCTTGTGCGAATTAAAGTACCAACCTACCTTATTTGAAATTTCGAGCTTTCCAAAAACAGCCTTTGAAACATAGAAGATTGCCGGCTACTTTAACTCGCAGAAAATACGATGCTTTGATTTTAAATGCAAATATTTATACAATTATTTTATTATGGTTGACAGCACTAAATTTACCAATGATAGCTGGTCGATATGAATCCGCATCCGGCTAGCACCAACCACAATGCTTACGTGAAATATCCTCAGTGGTAGATGGATCATGGGTTAGACATTCCTTTGCCATCAGGCTAACCGTGAGAGGTTATCGCAGGGCTCGAAAAACAGCCCGTCCTCCCGTCCTCGGCGGTCAAAAATTCCCCGCGGACAACGAATTTCTCGAATCCGACGTCCGCACGGACGGCCATTTTCCCGTTAATGTTCGTGATACATTTTCAATTTTTGTTATCTTACAAGAGTCTAGCGCCTCACTTCTAAAATGACCCTCTAATCTAGAAATACAGCAACATACTGCGTATGGTGGAATTGATGTTTTCTCTGTCTGGGAGTACNAAAAAAAAAAAAAAAAAAAAAAAAAAAAAAAAAAAAAAAAAAAAAAAAAAAAAAAAAAAAACATTACGTACTGGTCTTAAACAAGAAGCGTTAAACGCAATTATGAACATCTACCTAAATGCAAAACCCCCTTCAGATTTCTGTGCAGAAACCTCTGTAAATCATTGGCTTGATCGTGGAACTGGCAAACGACATATTTGATACATTTAAAAAAACGCAGTATCCACGGATAAATTGACATTCCAGATAACTTGACTTTAGTCATTTAAATTATTTCATAAAATAAATACTAGGTTACTATTAGTATACTAGTATTTCTCTTATTACTGTATAATGTAATCATAGTATTTGTAATCCTAGTAACTACTAATTCATTGTGCAATTTATATAAATATTTGTAATAAATAGGAGAAAATTATGTTTTTATTTATTTAGAAGATACGGGTTAGTTTCAAATGAGGACGGGTACATTGTTGGACATGCCGTCCTCGGGGACGGGTAAAATTTCTGAGTTTTTTCGAGTCCTGGGTTATCGTGATCTTCTCCATGTAACGCAAATGCGGGTTAGTTCCATCGAAAAGTCCTCCACGAAGGCAAATTTCTGCCAATACTTGATCCAGGAGTTCCCTTGCCTTCTGGAATGGGTTGAAAATTACAAGGCTACGGAGTTGAACATTAGTAGTCGTAAACTCACAAAAATTGGGTCGGTTGTTCAACGACGGTTATAAAAAAATGTAACTCATTTACAATATTTTTACATTAAGGAATATTTTCGTTATCCAAATGAAATTTATTGCCACGCACGATAATATCGCTTTCAATCTTTATCAAAGACGATAATGATGAAGCTAATACATTGTGCGGTAATCAGCCTTATCGATAATTTTCGCGATATTATCATTAATTTATCGTTGTCTAAAATGATTGCGATACTATTGTATTCGATAATTATTGATATCGATAAAAATCGCGACATTATCTTATTGGATAATTATTGCGAAACATGAAATTCGCGATTTATCATAAAAATACTCTTTTAAAGTACCGCTGTTGCACGTCTGAATTATATCGATATTTCGCGATGCATCAATACACAGGTAGTATATCATTCCATCTTCAGGCAACTAGCGAAAAGGCTAAATTAAACTATCTACGCAGCTTGACAATAAATACACCTTGCTGTATACAGCGCAAAATAACTCTAGTTAAACTTGATTTGATAAATTACCTCCGCTATCAACTGATAAAACCATTCCAAAAGATATTTTCTGTAAAAAGAACAATTTGACACATAGCCCTCATCTCAATTTGATAAAAACGAACTCACCAGATACATATTAAAAAGTATCTATTTTTTCTAACGGATGTTGATTAACATCAGCAAAACACAAACTCTATATTTGATTATCACACGGTCCCTAAAATCAAGCCAATTGGCGGTTGTTGGATCAGTTGTCACGAATGGCGATGAACGAGACCTTCTTTTTCATGTCTGAAATGGAATAAAAACATAACGTATTAGTCTATTGTTTCTGTTTAAAAAAAATGAGTTCATAATGCAATCAGTAGTTTACTATCAGCTGCCCACGCATAACACAGACATCTATAAAACCTTGACGAATTACTTGAATCGATGGATCATAATTTTCAATCATCACACGAAGTCATCTTAAGAAGATGTTCGCTAAATAAACATTTATTTCGATCGTAATTGATGTTTGTGGGTAGAAAATGTATCTGTGAGATTGTTATTTTGTTAGATTGAGTTAAATAGTTATTTCTTTAGATCTTTTCGATTTTTTTTTATAGATATTTCCGTATGATGTGGAATTTTAAGTCTGTTTATCTGTGTGATTGTTTTATTTTATACTTATTTTGTATCAATTTTTTTCACTGCTCCAGATTACAAAGCAATATAGTCATAAAAAAATTATAATTTTATTTATTTCATTTTATTTTTATTAATTTTTTATTTTTTAATAATTTTTTTTATTTTTTATTTTCTTATTTTTATTTTTTATTTTCTTATTTTTATTTATTTTTTATTTTTATTTACTTTTTATTTTTATTTATTTTTCATTTATTTCAGTTTATTTTTATAAATTTTTTATTTTTATTTTTTTATTTTCAATTTTTTTTTTTTTATTTATTTATTTTTTTTATTTGTGTACTAGAGGGCGCCACCCGTTGCTCGCTTTCGCTCGCCAATTCCCCGTAATTGTTACGCAATTATTTTTTGTTTGTAATAAATTATTTTATCGTAATTGTATCCGAAACTTTGGCAATAGTTTACAATCGCGGGCTCCTCTCATTTTTGGCAATTTGCAAATAAACGAATATCTATGTAAAAAAACGAAAAACCAATCACATAAAGATAAACAAAAGTTGTAGTAACCCGAAGGTGACGTCATTGAAAGCAAACTACATCATGGTAACCAGAAACGAGATTTCAGTAAAACTGAATGAAAATTATCGCCAAACCAAAAGGCTCCTGATTCTACCCTTGTTTGCATAAAACGCTGTTGCTTCTCAGACTCATTTACGGAATCCTGCACACATTTGGCTACCAATAGTAACACAGGAAGGATCACACTCACTACCGTGAATTTAGTACAGCTCTCACAACAAACGCTCAAGACTCGGTGAACTTAATACAGCTCACACCACAAGCGCTCAAGATCCGGTGAACTTAACACAGCTCAGCCGGTCTTTCCCAAACACGGCAACAAGTGGTATCCGTTCATCGAATTCTATCCTTGATAAAATTCTGGTGGGGGAGTATTGTGGCATAACTACCAGTAAAAGCACACAT
>NC_092207.1:28408533-28451699 GCF_043381705.1 Parasteatoda tepidariorum | reverse complement strand
GGATCAGTACCCCCAGAGGTATTGATTTGCTGTGGGAACATGGAGGACTTTGAGACTCGACAGATTTAACGTGCATCAGTCACCATTTACTACACGGGGAGTCTTTGGCCGGCGAGGATCGAACCCACGACCTCTTGGATATGGGCCCAGCGCCCTACCGACCAGGCTATCCCGGCCCCTTGTTGGCGCATTGTCGATTTCTCCCCAATAGGGTGGATCATAGAATAGCCCGCCCAGTGGCGATTTTCTTAAATCTTGCCAAGCAAGTTTAAATCTCGCCAAACTATGTTTCCGGAAGAGATTATTTTGAACGTCTGATCACACCACCAAAATTCTTTAACCTGATTAGTTATTTGATATGTATACCTACGCGAAAGTTGGATTTCGTTAAGAAAGAGGTAAAAGGGTTTATTTTTTCGCCATTTGTACTTCTGATATCTTCCTGTTAGAATCATCGTTATTATTTCATTTTTTAACCCTTATTTCATTTATTATCGTTAATATTTCATTTTTTAATTTTTTTTTGCGCGGTACCGGTTGAAAATGGCTAGAAAATGAACGAGTGAATTTTTAATTAAATCAATTTGTAATACTTAAAATTAATAATTTAAGGTTATTTAAGTTAAGGTAGTTTAAGGTTATTAAATAAGTTATTTTTTATTATATTAAAAAATGTTTCAGTAAATTTGCAATAATTTAAACAGTTTTTTTTAATAATCAAAAAGCAACGTTGATGCCAATAATAATCGCTAACTTTACGAGATTTCCAAAAGTCGCCAAGAGTTGGGCTATTCTAGGATTTTGCCCTCTCTGCAATATCATCACATCATGCAAGAAGTTGATCGTTAAGTTCTTAATCGTTTAAAGAATCTCTTTAACGGTAATTTATTGTAGTGTATCTACCACTAAAAAAATACAATTCCAATTCACTAGTATATAATACTTGCTAACTCGATTCTATGTTGGGGTACCTTTTTATAGATGAAGGTTGACATTGTCGTTAACTACTATCCCCACATTGGTGACCAAGACTAAGAAGCAATAGCGTGAGGAGGACAATGTCGCACTCACAAGTAACAAGTCAACTGTTCACTCTCGACCATGCATCGAAGTAGGCTTATTCAAATCGTAGTGAGCGTTTCTGTCAAGGTAGGCGTGTTCATATCACGTCCGGGTCACCAATATGGCGATAGTAGTTAACGATAATGTCAACCTTCATCTATGAAAAGGTACCCTGATACTTGGTAAAACTATACTTGGACTACCTTTTTTATTTTGACATGCATAATATTGAGCTTAAAATAATAATTGTCCTTAAGCAATTTCATAAAAGAAAAATGTTTTTAAACTAAACATGGTGACTTCTAGAAATCCTGAATTTTCGTTAACTTCTCTCTCCTAGATCTAATAGATAGCAGAAGGAAATTTTATGAATCAAAGCAATTAAAGAGGTATTGAAGAATGAAACGAACATTATAAATTTTGCTAATATGCTCAATTTCTAATAAGATTAAAATATTAAAGGTAATTGTGAAAGAATCGGAAATGGAGGCCAACCTGACTGAAATTTTGCAATCAAAAACCAAAACAAATCATGATTTGACAAACAGTCTCTTATCTTTTCTGCTAGTTTGCTTAAAACCTCGCCAAGCCCCTATATCGTTATTTACTTTGGGTGGAGGCTATTGTCAAACTAGGCTTCGAAACGAATCTTGTGAATAGAAACCACACATATTTTGCATTAGATGGCAGAATTTTCTTTGTTTCATAAATATTTTGTATATTTTTAGTTTTTATTGAGCTGCTCAAAATGTGTGATCATTTATGAATTCATCTTACAACGATAAATTTAAAGACAAATTTTTTAAAAAAATCTACTGGTAAGATAAATTTAAAAAAAAAAAAATTAAATTTCAACGAAATGTAACATCACTGATGACAATGCCATCGGTTTTTATGCGATTGAGTGCAATAATTTACACTTTTGCTTTTCTTTGCTTTTACAGTAATTCGAAGAAACAGTTTCTATTAGTTTTGAATCATTAAAGTACAGCAAGTTCTGTTGCTTTTGGAGTCATTCGGAGCAACAATTTCTGTTGCTTTTGTAGTAATTCGGAGCAACAATTTTTGTTGCATTTGAAGTAATTTGGAGCAACAATTTTTATTGCTTTGAAAGTAATTCGGAGCTACAATTTTTGTTGCTTTTGGAACGATTCTGAGTAACAATTTTCGTTGCTTTTGGAGTGATTCGGAGTTACAATTTTTATTAGCTTTGAATCATTTCGGAGCTAGTTTTTAAGCAGTTCGTACAAGGATTTTTCCATGATTTAGAAGCGATTCGGAGCACAGCAATGTTTATTTGTTTCAGAGTAANCGGAGCAGCAATTTTTGTTGCTTTGGAAGTAATTCGGAGCAGCAATTTTTGTTGCTTTGGAAGTAATTCGGAGCAGCAATTTTTGTTGCTTTGGAAGTAATTCGGAGCAGCAATTTTTGTTGCTTTGGAAGTAATTCGGAGCAACAATTTTTGTTGCTTTTGGAGTGATTCGGAGTTACAATTTGTATTAGCTTTGAATAATTTCGGAGCTAGTTTTTAAGCAGTTCGTACAAGCATTTTTCCATGATTTAGAAGCGATTCGGAGCCCAACAATTTTTATTTGTTTAAGAGTAATTCATGGTAGCTATTTAAAAAAAAAACATGGCAGGAAAGAGTTTTTTTTTTTCAAAAATATTTTTATCTGATTTTGAAACAATGCAAGACAAATAATTTCATTGTGTTTTTCAACTATCTAGGGTATCTTCAATGGTTTTGGAATACAAAACAGCAATTTTCTTTGTTTTCGGAGAAATTCGGAACTGTAACTTTTTATTCGGTTGTGGAGCGATTCGGGGGCATTAATTTTTACTTTTAGAACCTCATCGTGCAACAATACTTAATTCTGAATTCTTAATTGATTTTTCATTTAAGTGAAGTAATTAAACACTTAGCAGAAGTTCTGAAATACTGGTATAAGATATTCAGTCGACGTTGGCCTGAAGTTCGAAACAAAAAAGGCAATTAAAGTCTATCGAGAAAATAATGAAAAGCGTTGAAGTATATGAAAAAAAAAAAATAATAGAGAAAGCAGTCTATATTTACCTGGCCAATGATAACTTTGAAACAAAAAGCATGATTGAAGTTTGAAAAGAAAATAATAAAGAAAGCTTTCAATGCAAATCATAGCGAAAAATAGAACATCTTAATTTATTTGTTTTTGTTTTTGATAAAATTAATTTTTCGAATCGTATTCACAGAGAATAACTTCGAATGCTCATTTGCGTAAAGATTTTTTCTTCTTCAAATTTCAAACAAGCAATCTAGATAAAAAATTTAAAAAAAAGTTTTAAAAAAAAACTCTAGAAAGGATAAAATTATTATAACAGCATTCTTTTTTATTCAAGAAATGAAAGGAAATTCCCCAGCTTCAATTTCCCTCAATTCATTTTCCACCTTGGACTAAAATAAACACCAGAAGGCGCATCCTCAATAAAAGAAAAAAAGAAGAAAAAAGAAAAGAGAAAAAAAAGAATATTTTTCTTATCATCCTCGGAAATAATAGCAAATTACAATCGAAGAAGTAGAAGAGAAAGAACCATTTTTCCCCTGATTGATTGACGCGGGTAACAGACAGTTTTGATTACTGACATCCACCATTTTTTTCCCTACCTTCGCTTATTTTTGGAATATTTTTCCCTTTTATTTTTTTTTCTTCTTTTCCCCAAGATAGTGGACAAGTAAACCAAAAGAGGTTAACAGATAGCTGAGGAGAGAAAGGAAAAATGGTGAGCGAAAAAGTCATTTTTCTATCTTCTTTTTCCTGCTCTGTTGACAAGGTTAAAGTGGAGCTTGATGGATTGTTAGTCTAGGGACCCTATGTCTTCTTTACCTACCCTGTCACTTTGTGTGTTCACTATGACACATATATTTATACCTTAATATCGCCTTTTTTTATGCTTTCTTTGATATGTCATTTTGATTCAGTAACAACACATAATATACATAAGATCATTCTCACGATCTTCCATAACTAGGTTTAAGAAACTTTCTCAGTTATAAGTTGTCAAAGTAATCTCACGATCTGGGTTCTTCAACAACTTGGTTTAAAAAAACAATTGCAGTTTTAAGTTGTTAAGGTAATCTCACGATCTGGATTTTTCAACAACTTGGTATAAAAACGATTGCAGTTTTAAGTTTTTAAAGTAATCTCACGATCTGGGTTCTTCAACAACTTGGTTTAAAAAAAACAATTGCAGTTTTAAGTTGTTAAAGTAATCTCCCGAATCTGAACTTTTTGACTAGGTTTAAAAAAAACATTCTCAATTTTAAGTTAAATTTATCTTACGATCTAGACTCTTCAAATTTGGTTTTCAAAAAAAAAAAAAAANGTAAGGAAAAAAAAAAAAAAAAAAACGCATTCTGAGTTTCTATTTATTAAAGTAATCTCACGATCTGGACTCTTCACCAACTTGGTTTAAAAAAAAACATTCTTTAGTTTTAATTTGTCAAAGTAATCTTACGATCTGGACGCTTCCTCACATTTAATAAACAGTCTTAATTTTAGGTTTTTAAAGTTATCTCTTGATCTGACTCTTTCACAACTTGATGTGAAAGGACTTTTAGTTTTAAGTTGTTCAAGTTATCTGACAAGACATAAAAATATTCTTACCCAGTCTTTAACAAATTAATGGCCGACCGGCCTGGGTAGGGGGCAGGGAACTGTCCTTGCATCAGAAAGGTCCTGGGTTCGAATCCCGGGCAAGGCATGGATGTTTCTTTCTCTCTCTGTGTGTTCTATGTCCTTTCTCCTTTGTGTGTGAATGCGACCCGTCCTATAAACGGGTTGTGGTTGTGTGAATGGCGTGGCAGAAGTCGAATTCCTGGCCATAGATGGCGCCACTGAAAAACAGTAGCAATCGCACCCCCACTGCCTAAATAGGCACACGACGGCAAGAAAGAAAAAATTATGCATTAAACATTCCATGCGCTTATGGAATATTTTGTAATGAGAAGGAAACCGTTTTAATCAAAAATTCGTGGGGACATTGGAACCTAAACAAAATTGATATTTTCTATCATTAGCTACCACCGTTAGTTTTCAAATATTGCTATCGAATGATATCAAATCGATTTATATTAGTAATGTATTATAGTGGAGACAAGCATCTTAATTTTGCGAAACAAATGCCAAAAATTAAATAATTAATTTAACAATCTTTTTCTTTAAGAAAATTTTCTTAAGCTGATCCTGTTTCTTTTCCAATCTATCCAATTTACTTCAACCTCCACCAAATGCAGAGGTTTCGCAAATGTAACTCTAATCTGTTCCTTCTCCGATCTAGTCAAGTTATTCCAATCTGCACAAAAAATTTTTCACAATATTATTTCAGACCTAGTCTTCCAATTTATCTCTACCTAAGATGTATCTTAAAACCGTTTGTTCAGCGAAGCATGTCCTTCTGTGGACTTTGTGCCATTAAACCCTACATCCAATTCAATCCAATTTATCTCAGTTTTTCCAGCTTTCACCAAAACAAAAACATCGTGCAAAATTTTGTCAAAAACCTGCTTCATCTTTCTCAAATCTATCCTAGATAATCCAAGTTAAAGCTAATCTAGCACGTCTATAAGGCTAATCCAACACGAACCTTGCAAAAATTGTTCGTAACTTGTTCTGTTTGTTTCATCAATCCACCTGAACAAATTCAATTTTGTGCGTAAAAATGCTCATACATATCTCCAATCTGTCCTGGTTGTCCTAACTTATACCAAAATTTTTTGCCTCAAGCCAATTTTCTCACAAAACTGCCTCAAACCTATTTCATTCCTGTTCCATTTTTTCTTTCCTTTTTCGTCACAAACTACGGCGTAACATAAATTTTAAGCAAAAATTCCTCAAACCCGTTTTGTTCTTTCTCAATTCGAAAAACCGTTTTTCGAAGGCTCCGTTGTATTATGAAATAATGCTTTTTTGCGAATAGTATACTTTTTTTTTAAGTGATGCGAGTTTGCAAGGGTTACTCATGACTGCTGGGTCAAGTTTAGCCTATAAGGCCAGCGCTGCCCATGCTTCTTTTAAAAATGGCTTCAAAACTTCGATATGGAGAAAACCCACAGCCTTGTGAAAAGGAAAAGCGTTTGTGGTCTAATTTTTTTATTATTTAATAACTTTCTCCATTGCTGCATTACCTGGGCTCATAAAAATTTTCAAAAACTGAGAATAAAGCAATGATTTTGATTATTTCCCTCTAGTTGGAAAAAAGTCACAAAATTGGCAATTTTTAAAAAAGTTTAATAACTTTTAAAATATTCAAGTCATTCGACCGTTCTAAAGTCCAGATAATTCTTCATGGCAAGATTATACAGTTTAAAATTAGCGCATTGCTGCAAGTGTAAGACACTTAAAGTATGGATTTTTTATTTTCCTTGGCGACAGAGCTTCGAAAAATGGCGTTAAAGCTATTCCAACTTGCAGAAAAATCATTAGTTTTGCTCAAAGTTGCCTCAATCCTGCTCTGCATGCTTACTTTTCAATCCATTCTAACTAATCCAGCTAACACCATTGCTTAAAATTATCTGTTTCTCTGTAATCAATCCTAGCTATTCTGCTGAGAAAAATTGCATGAATCAAGCTCTGTTCCTCCCATAATTCAGCGTACTTGTGCCCTTATAATAAACAAATATCAGTAACTTATTACAAATTTGCAACAACATGTCCTGAAATCTAAATGGTTTTTTCCTTCAAAAATTCTCGTGACAGGATAAGTTACTTTTTTGTCATTACAAATATATTTACATCACAATAAAAAAATCAGTTTTTTTAAATCACAATTCAAGGGAAGATACGTCTCCAAAGGAAGAAGGAAAAAAAATTACTCCAAAACTAATAATTGCTTCACACTAAACACCCAATCATAAGTCGTAATTTTTAATTTCATTCATTTTATTTTATATCCGTCGTTGTAACGACAACCTTGTAATTTCGAACCAATCCAGAAGACAATGAAACTCCTGGATTAGTACCCACAGCGGTATTGATTTGCTATGGGAACATGAGGACTTTGCGACTCGACAGATTTAACGTGCATCAGTCACAATTTACTACACGGGGAGACTTCGGCAAGCGCGTATCGCTTCCAAGAACTCTTGGACATGGGCCCAGTGTCCTATCAACCAGGCTATCGCGGCTCTAATTTCATTCATTATGACATACTTTGTCTTCTCCCCTTGCCGTCAGGCTTACCGTGGGAGGTTCTCATGGTCTTCCTCTCTATGTAACGCAAATTCGGGTTAGCTCCCTCTAAAAGTTCTCCACGAAGGCAAATTTCTTCCAATACTCGATCCAGGAGTGCCCTTGTCTTCTGATTAGGTTCAAAATTACAAGGCCACGGAGTTGAACATTAGTAGTCGTAAACCCATAAAATTAGGTCGGCTGTTTAACGAAGGTTATAAAATAAAATAAAATAAAATACTTTGTCTTCGGGAAATAAAAGTTCATTTTGATTGGAGTCAAGATTCTGTTTTTTTTTCAAAGGGGTTATAACCACTCAAAGACCTGTTTAAGGGTAGTTTCGGTTAATTTATATAATTGTTACTTAAATTCTGAGAGTTGCAGTTTAATTGTTCTGCTAAATATCTAACTGTTTATTTGATAATTCCGATTATATTTTTTTTACACTTCATACACTTAGTCTGACAATTTTTTATATGCATTAATTAATAAATACTATATTATAATTAGCATCGTTGTTATAATTAGTACTGGTTCTGTTGTTAAGCTGTTATATCTTGGCTGTAATTAGCGGTTAATCTTAACCATATTCCCCTACATGAAAAGGTCCAATTTGTAAATTTCTACATTATTAATAAAGATAATCATTTTAACTCTTAAAATCTAGATACATACTTTTTTCCCTTCTTCATAATCGAACTAATGTCTAAGCGTGACAAATCTATTCAAAACATCCAGGTACTGTTTCGTAAATCTCTTGTTTTCGAAAAAACACTGAAGGTTAAGCAAATATTGAAGTAGAAGAGAAAATTATAAACTATAACCCAACATGTTTTGAGTCGAATGCAATTCCAACTCAAATTACTTATGAACAAACTTGTTTAAACAAAACGTCAATATGATATTAACTGAATTTTTTTTTCTTCGATTCCTCTAAATAAAGATGTAAATACAGAATGAGTACTCTAACTCGAGTCTTAATAATAATAAGAACAAACAACAACAGCAGACTTTTACTTTTGTTATTTCTCACTCATAACACAGAGAAGAGAACAAATAAAAAGTTTTATTACGGCTGCAATATTGATACTAACCAAATCAATAAAGCTCTTTAACTTTTCTGTCGCGTTTTTGACAAAAACTTGTTTTTATGTGAAATGAAATAAGTTGAAAAGAAATCATAAATAATAATGTTCATTCGTTTGTTCCAGAAATTTTTTTAGAGCTTTTAATCATAGCGGATATGAGGGAAACAACGTGTTCTGGATTTCACTGTGCTTTCTGCAAAATATTTTATAGAATGATAAGCAACTAAATACCTAAGCTTTTAGAACTTTTGGTAATTTCGCAAACATTTTAAAAACCTTAACAAATTGGCGTTTGCATGAACAAAGAATCAGTCATTAAAACATAAACTTAGCTACCACTAGAAGAAATTTTTCCGTAAAGCACAAAAAGTTTGCAGTTTGATATACAGTGGCAGTCAAAAGTATTCGTACACTTAAATTACTAACTTCAAAAGTGAATAAAAATTCAAATTGCGTAAAAATTAATTGAAATTTTCAAAAAATCTTAATGTTTTTCAAGTTGTTGCATGAATGATTTGAATTTTTAAGAGGAAATTTTTTAATTTGGTCATAAAGAGCTCCTCGATAGAGTGAGAATTTGAATCTCACCACTAAACCTCGTGCTTCAAAAGTATTCGTACATCCACTTTTCAAGTTGTAAAATAATAAAATTAAGACAATTTGTGAGTCAAATATCGTTTGTGGGAATATATTTGGCGAGATTTTATATTATTCTTACTTTTACCGCTTTATCTGTTTCATTCTTATGTTTACTAGCTTTGAAACTCNTGGGCATATGTCCGAGAGTTCGTGGGTTCGAACCCTGCCGGCCGAAGACTCCTCGTGTAGTAAATGGTGACTGATGCAAGTTAAATCTGTCGAGTCGCAAAGTCCTCCATGTTCCCATAACAAATCAATACCTCTGGGGATACTGGACTGGAGATCGATCGTTCTCTGATCCAGGTCAAAAATTACGATCTGTGAATGAATGAATGGATGCATGAAAGGGACCGCCCTATAAACGGGTGTGTGACTGACTTTTTTTGTGTGTGACTGAAGACGAATTCTTGGCCATAGATAGCGCCATTGAAAACCAAGAAACTCACCCTCTGACTTAAATTTTCTCGGTTTCATCAAGCAGGCTTGCTAGTGTGGCAAGTGACATTAGAAACAACAACACATTATTTTGCTTTTTATTTATGCAATGTAGCAATCTTCTTCCTCTGCTGCACTGCAGCTTTCATGGGCCCAGCATAGACTCACATCAAGGGGAAGGGGCAAGACCTGATAGTATCCGATTTTACCCAGATAGCAGAGGTTATCGAAACAAAACAGAACAGTGCTACTCTCTCCACACTAAATCCTTATTGTTTGTCAGGTATGAATCTTTTGTAAACGTTTTATAAGTTGGACTGAAAATAATGTTTAGATTTCTAATCACTGATAAAAAAAGAATAGTTTAAAACAAAATATTATTAGATCGTTTATATAATAAAACATACTTATCTACATAGACGGCGTGAATTAACAACCTTACGTCGATATGGTAGGTCCTTCTTGACTGGTAAAGAGTATGTCTGTTAATTTTGACATAATCGAAATAATTATAATGGAACACACCTAAATGCATTTAAGAACTGCTTTTTTTTTCATTGAAAAGGTTTCTTGCAATTGAACTAAAACTCCTAGAAAATTTGATGCACGTTGAATCATAATATAGTTAAAATTTTCTGTAACTTGAATTATAATATTGCTTAAGTTTACTGCAACCTTAATGCAGTGCTAAGTTGAACCATGATAGCGTTAAAATTTGCTGTAACCTTAATATAGAGTAAAAATGAAACATAATATCCTTGAAATTCACTTAAACCTAAATATAATGCTAAGTGGAACCACATCGATCAAATTTGCTACAACCTTAGTATAGTACTAAGTTGAACCATAATATATTTTACATTTGCTGCAATCTCAATATAGTAGAACCATAATATCCTACTTCTAAAATTTAATTATTCAATACTACATTTCATCTTAAGCGGTTCCTTATTCAATTTAACACCTTATTTAGGTTCTAGTAAATTTGCACCGAATCATAGTTTACGACACTACGTTGTACAAATTTTTGTGAGAATGCATGCTTGAAGCATCTAAATTGTTTCTCTGTGATCGGATAAAATGTAATATATGGCCAGTTCTCTAATCTATATTTTTATCAATGTTTACGTCTATTTTAACCTTATTTTCTACACCTTAGCAAAGCAGTGGTATATGTGAAAATTTCAGCGAATAGCCCAAACAGCATTAGCGTTAGAATTTGGGGAAACTGTGACGTTTTTCAAAATCGGATAAACAGCAAAAGCGTCGACTTTAATTTGATTATCTCTAACCTTACTAACAGAAGGTGTAAATTAAAATAGTAACGCTTTTCTTTAATTTGGTTATCTCTAACCTTATTAACAGAAGGTGTAAATTAAAATAGTAACGCTTTTCTTTAATTTGGTTACCTCTAACCTTATTAACAGAAGGTGTAAATTAAAATAGTAACGCTTTTCTTTAATTTGGTTATCTCTAACCTTATTAACAGAAGGGGTAAATTAAAATAGTAACGCTTTTCTTTAATTTGGTTATCTCAAACCTTATTAACAGAAGGTGTAAATTAAAATAGTAACGCTTTTCTTTAATTTGTTTATCTCTAAACTTATTAACAGAAGGTGTAAATTAAAATAGTTACGCTTTCTTTAATTAGGATTTCTAATTGACAATTGAACTCTATAAATTTGCCTAAAGCAATCCGATTGTGTATATATAAAATAAGTAAATACTATCTAATTTTTAATATTATCTCATTTTTTTTCTTATATTAGTAAATATTTGGTGAGTTGAATCAACCGCTTAATAAAATCAAAACCTTCTAAGTACCAAAGCAATCACATTAAACAGCAGGCACTGTATTTGCAGTTCGATTTTCTTTCTATATTTTTTTAAGGTCTTGTTATTTCTAAAAAAATTATTATACATTTTAACTATTAAATATGTTAAGCAGTTTCTAAACATTTATTTTAGCCTTTTGTTATCATATCGCCAAATGAATTGTTAGTTACTAACAATTCATTAGTTTGTAACTAACAATGAATTGTTAGTTACCCAATATTCAGGGCTAGATTACCCATTATAGGCCATGGCCTAGGGCCCCCAATGCTTAGGGGCCCTCTTAAAAAAAATTTTTAAAATAAATTTTAAAAAATTAAGAAAAACAATGATTTTTTTAAAAAAAAATAAATTTCAAATAAATATTAATAAAATACTATAATTTTTTTTTACATAATTATTACATACTTTTTTTACATATTTATTTATTACTTAGTTTAGTTATTATTTATAAGTATTTTTAAAGTTTACGTATTATAAGATTTATCAATGCTTTTTAAGTACAAATTTGTCATTTTCATTTGCGAGCGAAAAAATTGAAGGCAGTATAGTGAGCTGAGACTTGTTTAAACAAGAAGCAAAGAATTAAATGTTGAGACGTTTATTATTGAGACGTTTCAAATGAAAAAGAAGTTACTTAGTGCCTCAACTGAGCAAGAGCAGAAAAAAAGATTTTTGAATATCTATTTTATAGTAGCGTTGATTTTGTAAAGTGTTAATAAATTNCAAATGTGTCATTTTCATTTGCTCGCGAAAAAATTGAAGGCAGTACTATAGCGAGCTGAGACTTGTTTAAACAAGAAGCAAAGAATTAAATGTTGAGACGTTTATTATTGAGACGTTTTAAATGAAAAAGAAGTTATTTAGTGCCTCAACTGAGCAAGAGCAGAAAAAAAAGATTTTTGAATATCTATTTTATAGTAGCGTTGATTTTGTAAAGTGTTAACAAATTTCAAATTTTTTTCAAAATGATTATTTTTTAGCTCTAATTTAACAAAATAAAGTAAAATTTAATTTATTATTATTTATTTTAAATATGCTTTCTTAAATGAAAAGATATATAAATACTTTTATATTCGAATAAATAAAAAATATACGAGAGAAAAAATTTAATCTAAGGGCCCCAAAAATTTGAATGGTCTAGGGCCCCGCGCATGCTTAATCCGGCCCTGTCTTTATTGAGGAATAACTTAAGCCACTTTTAAACACATATTGTAGAAAATTTCATACATATAAACATATATTGCAACTGTAGACAGAAGTTTTAAGCGAATTAACATCTAAAGTAAAATGATCTTGTAATAGCAGATGCCTTAAACTGAAAAATGGTTTAAGCAGCCACGAATGACGGTATTCGTGAATTTAAAAATACTTAAAGAATAAACACGCGAAGCAGATAAAAAAATAAATTATCTTTTACAATAAAACACTGCTGTTTACGATAAGAAACCAGAAATAATTTTTCATTCTACTTTTGGAATGATAATGTTCGATTCAAACTATTTCAGTCAAAAGATAATTGACAATCTTTACAACCCGGCAGGGGAGGAATCGATGGCACCGGTTTGACTGAAATACTTGAATACAATGTCAAATTTTCGTGTGATTTGTTTATCTTTGAGGAGACTATGCAAACATTGTATCGTTCATCCTTAGAGACAGACGGTGATTGCTTTCTGATAAGTTTTGACACTTTATCTAGCAGCTCCGAAAACATTGAATTACGGAGAATTATAACAAAGGTACGTTTCCCTACAAATCACTCACCCAACGGTTCAGTGGAAGCAAGAAATAAAATCTGAAGATTCGTGTCAAAAGATTTGATTTTCACGCATTTAGCTCCAAATTCGAAAGGTGCTTTATACTGGCGAATTTAACATTGATGAATTAAGAAGAAAAATCTACTGAAAATTATAGGAAACTAAAGTACGAGAAAGAAAACACATGATTAAACCTATAAAACTACACAAATTAATACATTTTTGAAGGAAAAAAAATATCGCATTAAATGACAAATTTCAATCGAAAGATTAAATAATAAAGTTATAAAAATAGTATTTTAACTGTTCGTAAATATTGAATTACGAATAGGTACGTTTCCTCACAAATCAGTCATTCAACGATACAATGAAACTGGAGATAAAATCCGAGAACTTCGGAAGGTGCTTTATACTGGCACATTTAGCATTGATGAATTAAGAAGAAAAAAAGGTGAAAAATGTACTGAAAATTATAGGAAACTACTGTACGAGAAAGAAAACACGTGATTAAACCTATAAAACTACACAAATTAATACATTTTTGAAGAAAAAAAAATATATCGGTATTAAATGCAAGATTAAATAATAAAGTTATAAAAATAGTATTTTAACTGTCTGGGTTCGTAAATATTGAATTACGAAGAGGTACGTTTCCTCACAAATCAGTCATTCAACGATACAATGAAACTGGAGATAAAATCCGAGAACTTCGGAAGGTGCTTTATACTGGCACATTTAACATTGATGAATTAAGAAGAAAAAAAGGTGAAAAATGTACTGAAAATTATAGGAAACTAATGTACGAGAAAGAAAACACGTGATTAAACCTATAAAACTACACAAATTAATACATTTTTGAAGAAAAAAAAATATCGGTATTAAATGACAAGATTAAATAATAAAGTTATAAAAATAGTATTTTAACTGTCTGGGTTCGTAAATATTGAATTACGAATAGGTACGTTTCCTCACAAATCAGTCATTCAACGATACAATGAAACTGGAGATAAAATCCGAGAACTTCGGAAGGTGCTTTATACTGGCACATTTAGCATTGATGAATTATGAAGAAAAAAAGGTGAAAAATGTACTGAAAATTATAGGAAACTAATGTACGAGAAAGAAAACACGTGATTAAACCTATAAAACTACAAAAATTAATACATTTTTGAAGAAAAAAAATATATCGGTATTAAATGACAAGATTAAATAATAAAGTTATAAAAATAGTATTTTAAATGTCTGGGTTCGTAAATATTGAATTACAAAGAGGTACGTTTCCTCACAAATCAGTCATTCAACGATACAATGAAACTGGAAATAAAATCCGAGAACTTAGTTTCATTTTCTTACATTTGGCTCTGAATTCTAATGGTACTTATTTGTATGAAGCATATTTAGACGCATTTAAGGTTGATGAATTAATGAAAACATAGGTGAAAAAACAGCTGAAAATGATAGGAAACTTAAATGCAAGTGAGAAAAATCGGAGGAGAAAAAACTTAAGCTTCAAAGACAAGTGCATTTTTGAAAAAAAAAAATATCTGTATGAAATAAAATGCCAAATCTCAATCGAAAGATCAAGCAATAATGTTACAAAGATTTTTCATCTGGTAGATTTATAAATTATGAATTGCGAAGAATTATGAGCAACCTAGGTGCGTTTCCACAAAAATCAGTCACTCAACGATGCAATGGAATAGGAAATAAAATATAATAACTTCGTATCAAAATTTTTTATAACAACACATTTGGTTCCAAAACTCTGTTAAAATGTTTTCTTCGAAATAGTGCATAAACGGGAATAATATTCCTTTTTTTTTTCTCTACAGTAATTATTCGATAAAGAAGATGCTTATTTTTAAACAATAATACATTTTTGGTAAAAATTAAAAAAAAAAAAAAAAAAACTAGTAAGAATTGTAAACGAAAATAAACTTAGCATGAACGAATTTTTAATTATGTATAAAGCACTAAAATCAAACTAAACTATTTTACGATGATAAATAAGTGAGGGTGGAGATTTAAAGGTGGCATGTGTTAAAAACATTTCCAACCACGATTGTCTAAAACTGAGTAAAATTAAGACAACTCCATTTCCGCATGAAACAAAACAAGCCCTTCAACGACACCTGCAATCACTCCCATGATGGTAATTGTGGCGGTTTTGTCGAAAACAAAACGAAAACTTCCAAAGAAGACGTCGTAATCTCTGTAAACACGGTATACCCACAATCAGAATGACAGAACCAAATGCAATTGAACTATTAATTGCCTTTTCGCGTGTTCTTGAGCCAAACCCAAAAGAATTTCAAAATTCTAAGCTCAGGACAACCCACGCATTTCGCCATTTTTTTTTCTCTCTCTCTTCCTTTGTTCTTGTCAACTGATGATTATGATGGATTGTTTGATGGGCCTCTACATCTTCTTTTACCCGAAACTGTCAGTCCATCTTTGGGTTGCTGACAGTCCGAATATTTAGACACCACCCTCTGCGTATACTGTCATACTTCAGTGGGGCTTGGGCAGCATAATTGCCAGAAGACGCCCCGGTCTCGTTTCCTGGTATTGATGAATCGCATGGATCTATGTTAGAGGATGACGAATCCATCATACAATGCTCGTTGCACGGCATATTTGAAACACAGGCGAGGTTGTTAAAAATTTGATTCACTTCTTCAGAATCATCACAGTTGTTAAAATTGCCTGAGGTTCAATATTAGTTTAGTATTGTGGAAACGTTAAGAGCAATTGCCCTGACGAAAATCATGTATACTTCTTTTAAAAAAGTAGCAAATAAATAATAAATTTTACTTTTATTCTGCCATAGACATTAGTCCTGAATATAAGGATTGTAAAGCCCAGGAATTTTTTTTTAAATGTAAATTTCTAAAAAATAAAATTGCCTGTTGTAGACCCAGAGTACTTAAAGCTCACCGTAAGTAGCTTTGTTTAAAGATTTCTAGAAAGAAGCTTAAGCAAATTCAGTTTGACAGATTCTTCGCAAATTAGTTTAAAGGCTGATTGTAATAAGCCAAAAATTTTCAGACAGATTTAAATATACTGAAACGTTTGCAATTAGCTTGTCACATTGCAAAATGCAGGTGATTTTTGCAACGGGATGGATTTCGCTACGATCTTAGTACAGGCAAATTTCAAAAGTTAAAAAAAAATTCACCGTCATATATGAAAATGATAAGCACTTATTTCCATCATGAGCTTTTAAATTTTTACCTCGTGTCAACATTTTAAAAGACTACTGTAAAGAACCACTTAAGAAAGTCCAGTTCCGTAAAATTAATCCATTTTTTTTTTTTACAACCAGATTTTTCAACAAAATATCAAGATACCATAACTGTGTAAATAATAACGATTAATAGTTTAATCCAGATTCTGTGTCTCAATTTAGGAATTGTTTTTTAAAAAAATACACCAAATTTTTTATACATAAGCAATGATTGTTAAGTTATCTGTTAATTTTAATAACAGCATCGTGTACGATTGATTATGGTAGCTTATTTCATTCTCTAGTCACATAAAATAAATTTAAATAAAGTGGTTGTATGGATTTACAATGTGCAGAAAAAGTATTTACCTCACTTCTTAATTAATTTATTTGTAGTCAGTAAATAGTTTAATGAATATAATATACATTATTTTCTGGAATTTTTTAATTTTGTGGTAGTTTCTGACATTTTTTAAGCAAACTTATCCGTCAAGATTATTATAAAGTAATTTTCCAATTTATTTCACAATTGATTTTAATATCTGAAAAAAAAAACGTTAAAAACTATGTTTCCAAGAACATAGAAAAACAGAATTTTATTTTTTTCAGGCATAAAAACGTATTAAGCATCACTTTTGATCAATTAAGTGATGCGTCGTACAATTCATCATGCTTGATGAAAATAAAATGAATTTTCTTTTTAATCTACTTGAAAACGTTATGAAAATTTACTTTTAGGTTTTGTGTCTGTCAATTTATTTCGGGAAGTAGTTGAAACTTCGATTGGCGTCAAACTTTACCTGCACCATTCGCCTGCGAATCAGCCTTAGGTATATAATTCTAATAGAAATATGAAAGCCATAGTCATTTCGAAAAGTGTTCATAGTTTTGTTTAGCGTAAAAATCTATTTAGCGATAAAAATTGTGACAAATTCTGTTTGTAATAAAAAGACTCAAATTTGCTATGTCATCCAGCCAACTCTTCATAGGAGAAAGAAAGCCAGCGCACTTGTTACCTCAAACTAGAAATCCGAACGTTGTGACACCATTATCTTTCCCTCACTGCGCAGTTTAGTAGTACAGATGTTTTGACGTCCCTAGCAGCAAAAAAAACTTGGGCCCTCACTGGGTCAACATTCATGAATCTTGGTACAATAAGGGTTGAAAGGCCCTATATTTTCCCAATATGGGCCCTATATAGAATTGTCCGATACACCCGATATTTTATAATCATTATTCAGCCAATATAAGTCCATATTGACATTACATAGAACCAATATTAAAAACTCTAGACATTCCAATATTGATCCCTCGGAGCAGGTTCATATAGGACCTATATTGAGCCAATTTAGAGCCCAACTGGGGTCAAGATATAATTGTTGCAAGGGATCTCTCGTAATTGCGCTTACCGCGCAGTTTATGTTCGTTACGTCGGACTACTAAATTGATCCGTGTAGAGGCTTTCTCTCTTCTAGGAGGTGTTGATCATCGGAGGTTTAGGTGATTGCAAAATTCTAAATGAGTAGAATTTTGCAATCAAAGAAAGCGAGTTAATTAAAAACGTAGTACAACTGTAGTGTAGATTTAAGAGTGAAATGCATGTGTAATGGAAGTAAGAAATAAAACATATTCTCTTGAGGAGCGGGAAACAGCCTCTTTAATAGATCTTCCGGTATGAAAATTGATGATAGACCTTAATAATAAATAATAACAATATAAAGATGTACATTTGATAACGAATCATGAATGTATATACAAGTGACAATATGCAATGGAAGCACTCCTCAGAACACACCCAATAAACTCAGAAAAAAAATATAGAATATGGGGTATTTACTTGGAAAGACTCTTGGACGCCTATCATTGCACAACAACAAACTTTTAAGTGGATAAAATAATAAAACCAACGGATTCATTAAGAGGACCAGCTCACATGAATTTGGCTCATTTTTAGTATTTGAAATGTAACTTATGAAAATAGAATTGAAAAGTGACACTGATAAGGTTGAAAATAACACCCCCACAGATTCAAATAATGATTAGAGAGAATTTAGATTTTTTTTTCTCTAGAATTAATAAAAATTTAGCTTTTTACTAAAATTAAGGGAATTAAGAAATTTTTCTTTAAAACTAAGGCTTTAAATTTCTTTTTTTTTTTCAAATAAAAGAACACATAGGTTCCAGTTTCCAAACAATGGAGAAATTAAAAATTTCTTCTTTAAAATAAAAATTAGATTTTTCCTTTCCAAAATGCAGAAAATAAAATTTTTTATTTTTCTTTGCAAAAAAAATTTTTTTTTTCATTTTTTAAAAAAATTTAGATTTTAAAAAGAAAAATCTTTCACATTTAAAAACTTACCAGAATATTTAAAAAGTATTTGTAATTCAGTGAACTTTTTAAAATTTCAACTTAATTAGGAATATCCAAGCGTCACTTTTCATGTTATTAAAAAAAGTTAAGGAAAAATTGCATACTTTCACGTCGTAAACGTCAGAGAGTCTTTCTTCATATACTTGAACATTTAAGTACTGGCGAAAAGGATGACGGGATATTTTTCAAGAGCACACAAAACATTATATCCTGAGAGTAGCTTTTAAACATTAGTTCACTGTTCCATGTTAGCATTCCAACAAATAATTTGCCGGAAAACAAATTTGACACACTAAGTGCAAGATACGAAATCACAATTTTTTTTTCTTCCTTCTGTCAGTTAGCTATAACTGAACTATTGACAACATGAGATAAAACACATGTAGTTAAAATAGTACATAATTTATGTGAAATTAAAATTCGAATGAAAAAATAGACAAATTTAAAATATTGTACACAGCGAAGGTGAGGTGTGTTATGCTCCAATGCAATCAACAAACGAATTTTAAAAAACTGTACATTTATTTTCTACTTTGAAGATATGTATTTACTTTTTTTTTTAAGTCTATATATAATAAAATAATCAAACAAAATATATTTCTGCCAGCCAATTAGCATTTACAAATAAAATCTCTAAACAAACAAAAGACGTTTAAGGAGAATGACGCTAGAATTAAATTTAAAAGCACGTTACTTATGACAGAAAAAATAATCACATTTTTTTAAAAAGACATTTCACATAAATGACATCACAACTTTTTGAGAACATTTAAACGGAATGTTTTAATGTGTGGTTTTAAATAACATCCATAAATTAAAATATAATAGTCATAGTATTATTTTTGTCACAACCAAATTTACAACACAATCACATTTGAGTATCAACCCCTAAAATACATTGAATATTCTTGTAAGCCAAAAACGTAGAATGGGTAATAAAAAAAAACTTAAGCTTTTAAACTATAACGTAGATTAAAACGTTAGATTTTGAGTTTGATTTTAGTTTTGAAATATAGATTAAGATGGTTGCAGAGCTATCAGTCCTAGTTTATATTTAAACAATAAAAACTTAATCTGAACTTAAATCAGTTTTGTTTTTTTAAGCACTAATAATTAGATTTTTTATTCTATAAATTAAAACATGTGCTTATTTTTATATTTTTTTCATATATGTCAAACGTAACTTAAATGAAATACTCATAACTTTTTATTAAAATATAAATGAAGGGAAAAGTGCGTATGTGCCTGCTGTCTTTCGTATTACAGTAACACTCCAATTTCGCAAAACTCCCAAGTCCATTTAACGAATATTTAGTAATTTAAAAAGCACAGTTTTTAAATCTAGATAATTTCAAAGTAACATAAGTGAAAAAAAATTATTTAATAGAAATAGTTTAATAATTACTTTAAAATTATTCTCACTTATACTTTGTAATTTTTCAACGAATTTTTAAAATGATTAAATAAAAAATTTTGCTCTTGATAGAAAAAAGATAACTTTAATGATACTAATTTTGATTTTTAAAACTAAGAATTTCATTAATATTCTAGTTATATTGAAATAAAATTAGAATGGTTTTATTATTCTCAAGGCATTATAAAACTAAAAACATTGCTAATTCTGAAAACACAGAATTTCTATTATTTGTTGTCGTTTAACAACTTGACGTTGCACAACTGACAGATGTCAGGAGTCTATTTGGCAAACGATTGAAGAGAAGAAAAAAAAAGAACAATTTAGAATATGTCATTTTCAGCCAAGTTACTACCCAATCTACGTTTTCAGATTTAAAGAAACGTCAATTTCAAATTAACAAAATACTGAGAAAACGTCGAGTAACATCACCACATATTGAGCAACAAAGAGACAAAATTTAACGATACAATATTAGTCTATAATGTTTCTATGCAATATATCTGAGAAATTTAACACTTGAAAACATATAAATAAGCATTATTAACTAACATTTTACGTTTTATTTTAATAATTTAAGTAATTGGAAATAATCAGACTCTTTTTTTTTGTGAACTATAACTTCTATGTTAAAAGTTAATTTTTATTACATCCCTAAAATTAATATCTTATTTAAATAATTGCATATTCTAATCATATAAATAAATCTTCATACATTTAGTCGAGCACAGCTCGCAAATCTAAATACAATATTGAAACGATATTAAAATTGTAAAATATAAGATATGATTTGCAGAGTTTCATTTAAGCATTTTTTTTTTTCAATTCGTTTGATAGTTATTAAAAAAGTGACTTAATATAATTAGAAATATTGTTTTGAAATAATCAGAACTGAGAACTTTAGAATTTTTTGCACATTAAAATGAATTGTCATGTATCAATATAGTATCTCACTCATACTGCATAAAAACATTTTACAGTTAACAAAATAATAACATTTATATCTCCAGTAATCACAAGAACGATTTTTTCCTTACTTTAATTTGTTTAAAGCGCGAAATCTAAAATCCTAAATTTAGCAAATTGTAATGCAAGTTACCATTAAGATAAAAATTTAATTGGCTTATAGGAAAATATAAGTATGCTTAAAAAATATAAGTAAAATATAATTTTTAGAAAGATGGATTTTGCGGTATTTTAAATTGAATTACTGTTTCATAATTGAGGTTTCGTAAAAACTCATAACATTGGTAATAATTAAATACCAAAACTACATTAATGTATGTTTTACAACTTATCTCAAATATTAATGCTGGGTTGGAGATTATGATTAGATAAGAATAAGAAATCCCACTAAAAATTGTCTATACTCCTTAGTATTAATATCAATTTAATTTCTTCTGATTAAATCGCTGCTATTACCTATAAAAATAATTTTAAAAAAAATTAATGCATATCAAACAAAACAAAAAAAACAGATATTAAGAGAAAATTAACAAGTGGAATTATAATAATAATAAAAAAAAATTGTGGCTTAAATTAAAATAAAATATTTGCAATATCACAATAGGTAATCAAACACAATAAGGCTGTGGCTGCAGACCTTATTAGAAGATGCACCAATAAAAATCAAAGATTGCTAAAATGTGCTTCTTTATTGTTATTGGCAATAACCTGAGAGCAGAACTTGCTTTTTTATGTTGGAATATAGAGAGGCGATTATCTCCCATCAAAATTTTTATAAAGAATACCAAAAAGAAAGCTTTCTAAAACGAGTGCTTACTTTTCCAAGAATTTTTTTTATTAAGAATTCAATAATTGTATAACCTGTCGGTGATTAAGACTGAGATTGTAAGACTCGAGTTCCGTACGTAATTATTTATAATATTTATAGATCTATGTATAGGAGTGTGTATTTATAACTATGTACAGAGGTTCCAGCAGACATTGTGCGTCTGTGTCAATGTCTCATGCATTTGTTTATCAACTGGATGTACACAAACAGGGTAGCAGCACCAGTTGTTCATATCACTGGGTCGTCAAGAGAATCCCAATAAAAAGAGAAAAACTTGGCATTTGTAATGGAGGCACCATTTTATCAATTTTTTTACACTTAATGAATTATGTCTATGCACAAAATCACACATATTTGCTCGATAGTTGTTTGGCGAGTTCGGTGTATTTGAGAAATTTGGAATGGGGACTTTCATCAGCTGGTGCTGGAGCAACAAGTTCTTTTTGGGGAGAAGCTGGGTGTCCTGGCTCGTTGTTGCCTGTCCGGCTGCCAGAGGCAGATCCAGAACCACTGCAGCCATTACTATTACTGGCTCCAGCAGAATTTTTGTTACCTGAGGAAGAAGGTGGCGGCTTCCAAGTAGAAGCTGCAGCTATCTCAGCCAGACTACCGTCTTTCACAAAGTGCATTTTGCTTAAATGGTGCCTGTACGCACCTTTGGATATGAAGTGAGTGTCGCAAAAGGCGCACTTCATTAAAGAGTCTGACGTTGTAGCCTCGCTGCATGCCCAACTGAAAGCCAGGATGGAACCAGGAGTTGCAGGCAAATTTGGTCGAGAGAGGTGAGCGTCGGTTTTGTCTAGCAACTTTTGGAGTTCTTTGAGAGGATGGTCACCGGCTGCAGAGTCATTGTGTGACTTCTGACGGGGTGAAGTCACGTCAGAACTATGAGCTGATAAAGGTGAGCCAAGAACACTATCACAACCTTCGTTATTGCCGGTATCAGAGTCTTTTCGACGATGAGAATGAGAACGTCGCTTACTGCTCGACGACGGTGATTTTCGGTGGACTTCATGATTTCGTTTCTTTTTCGGAATGCTTTTCGAGTGTTTGTTTGGAGACATTTCACTTTTTATTGCTGAAGGACTAGTAGGTAAAGCTATTTCGGGCTCGACACTCGAGCTTCTAGATAAAGGCGTTCGCCTGTCTTCACTCTTAGGCGATATTGCGCTACTGCAGTCCATTGGCTTTTCGTCGTCAGAAGCTCTGTCTTCTGGCTCTTCTTTAACCTTAACTTCAACTTCTTTTTCTGTAGTTTCCTTGGATTTCTCCATTTGCTCATTTTCTTTGGCTGAATTCTTTTCTGGAATTTCTCGATCAGATGAAGGAGTTGTAGATCGGGTTTTAGGTGACGCATTACTAACAACTTGAGAAGTAGACGCTATATTGGAATTTGTGATCTCTTTGGTTAAGAAAACTGCATTTCGATCTTCAGCAGGAGATTCTGGCTGAAAATGAACAGGTGAGCAAGATTGAGAAGCACTACTAGGAGTGGATACCCGATTCATTACATCTTTTGCTGAAAGCCCAAAAGTTAGTCTTAAATGTTCGTCAAAACTAGGATGTTTCTCAGAGGTAGAGGAACTTCTACTTCGACTTTCAGAACCAGAAAAGTCAGCCATTTCCATCTTAAAATCGTGCATCCTTCCTAAGGGAGATGTAGATTTTCTCTGAAAATCTAATGAGCTGCGTAAAGCCCCGAAAGCACTGGGTGAACTAGATGGATGCCATGGTGGATATACTTCTTCATCAATACCCAACCGCTGCAAAATTCCTGTAGAAACAGTATTTCGTCGACCCTTACTTTCAAAACTTTTTTCAATTAGTTTCTCGATTGCATTTAAAACAGACGTACTACCAGTACTTTCAACGCTATCACACATACTATCTTCTTGAGGAAGAATTTGACCACCTGGTGTTTTACTTCCTTCTTCAGATGGAAGATCCTGGGATGTAACGGGTGAAGAACTTTGCACAGCTCCTGATGTGGTGGGAGTGTCTAAATTGTTTTCACTCATGGATTTAGCTCCTTCTGAGCCAGGTGAAGACTTCACAGAGTGTTGAGATCTAGATCCCTGAGCGCAGTTCTTAATGTGCTGTACAAAGTCTTTGGCATCTACTTTTTCGGTGCATTCTTCACACGATATTTTACCATCAACAACCTCATTCTTCGCCTGAGTAATGAGATCGTTTGTACTGGTAGGATTTTGCTTGTTCAACTCCATCCTCTCTAATTCTAAAAGCTTTCTAACAGGAAGAGATTTTTTCCTCCTTTCCCTAGTCTGCCTACGTCTACCTCCACCCTCAGTTATTGAGCGCAAAATATGTTCCTTATAGTGAGAATTTTTAACCATATGATAACTTAGTTCCTTAAGACTACCAAATGCTTGGTCACACACTTTGCAAGTGAGAACCGCATTTACTTGAGATTGAGCTGCCATTTTGTCTTCAGGTGTTCGCCAAGATATTATTTGCTCTTGACTGATGATATTCGTATAATGCTGGGTTACACGCATATGTGTAGTCATGTCTGCAAGAGTTTTGAAAGACTGTCCGCACCACATACACTTCAGTATTTGTCTAGTTTGTTCTGCCCCCTTACCTAGCCAAACATCTTGTCCTCTAACAAGCTTCCTTGGAAGAGAAACGTTTTCTTTTATGACAGCATTTGCTGCTGGCCCAGCTGATGATGCAGATGAAGTGGAACATTTAGCGGGTAATGGGGATTGGTGAAGATTTGCTTGATGATTCATTGAAGACGTTGAAGTGGGGGATGTTGCGGGAAGGGTATTTTGCATGCCAGCCATACCACATCGAGGTGATTGTTTCATATGCACTGTCATTTCAGCTAAGCTTCGAAATGCTTCTTTACACCACACACATGTGAATACGTCCCTAGTCTGCTCACTACTACGACTCATCCATTGACTTTGCCAAGGATTTTGTCTCCCTGCAGGCCTGAAGGGATCATTTTTAGAACTTTTATTGCTCACTTTTAAAGAGTCTAAAGGTGGGCTCGCATTTTTATGCATTACAGGATTATAAGCACTAGATCTGTTGAGCGAAGAATGTTTGGAGGATGATACAGAGTGATGATAGCTTTTATCACGCTTATCAGACTTTACTTTACCATTCCACATGGGAACCTCAACCACTGCTGCTTTGACCATTGTCTTGGGTAAATGCTTCGGAGCATTATAACCCCAAGGACTGCTGGGCACAGATAGAGCAGAGTCCAACTTGGCCATTTTAGCTTGCCTTGGATGTTCGAAGTGACCCCCACTTCTGCTACTCCGTCTCCGAGGCACAGACAGATCGAGGGGACCGTCCTGAGATATGGAAGGTGGGTTGAGTCCATTTGGTGTTATTGACCGGTCATCATCCGTACTCTCGTCTTCAGTGCTTCGCTTTACACTAAAATCGAGAGGTGTTTCGTCTTCTGTGGCCACACTCGAGGCCATGTCCTCGTCAGCATCGTCATCATCTTCGTCTGCGGTCTGTATAAGCTCAGGGTTAGGGACCGCGTTTCTTGATATGTCCATTACTGATGAGGCTTTGTTTAATAATTCCATCTCTCGATCCTCTTTTAAGAGAGGTGGAGGTGGTGGTGGAGGTAGAAGAAGTGGAGACGCTGGAGGTGGTAGCTCAGGAGTTGAACTACGACTGGAGTGAGAAGAATTACTATTATTGTCTAAGTGCTGCTCATTCGCGTCATCACCATCAACAGAAGCAGTGTCTGAGTGGTCTTCAGAGCTTTTGCCCTCTTTCCCAGGCTCACCATCTTCCCCTAAAAATAAAATATGAGCAATTAATGTACGTTTAAAAAGTTAATATCGTTAGTTAACATGTTAAGTTAAAAAGTTAACATGTGTTTTTCTATAAACTAGCTACTTGACAAATAAACATCTTCATGCAGCAAAAGAATAATAGGAAAAATTATCAGGAATTTCAGGGTTGTAGAATCTGTATTTACTTGAAAACAAAATGTAATAAATAAATAAGTGATATATCCATTAGTTAAGGATTAACAGATTCTTATAAATACACAAGCCTAGTGAGTCTTGGGCACACTGTCAGAGAACGCATTAAACGTTTGTAATGAAACTAAATTTAACAGTTTTTTTAAAATTCATTTTCTGATTAATTAATGTTTATTGCATACTGAGCCATAAGCACAATGTAAGAGAGCACTCAAAACGTTTGTAATGAAATTAAATTTAACAGTTTTTTTTAAATTCATTTTCTGATTAATTAATGTTTATTGTAAACTGAGCCTTAAGCACAATGTAAGAGAGCACTCTAAACGTTAGTAATGAAACTCAATTTAACAGTTTTTTTAAATTCATTTTCTGATTAATCAATGTTTACTGCATACTGAGCCTTAAGCACAATGTAAGAGAGCACTCTAAACGCTTGTAACGAAATTCAGTTCATTCATAACCCAAACTACAATTTTTGAAACATTATTAGTTGAATTTATAATTAATTACACTAATGAACAAATTTTCAGTTTCTATCCTCATGCTATATTTATATGAATAACATAATTAGAATTCGGTTTTCATATTCAGTCCCTGGTGAACCTAGAATTCGGTTTTAAGTGCAAGTTATTTATAATCAGACCCTGAGGGCTAAAGTAGCATATCAAGCTTTTCTCAAGTGCATTGTACTATAAATTAATGTCAATATTCCAGTCTTGAATGTCTATGCAATATAAAAAAAAAAACATATGACATCAATCTTTTTCTAATTTTTAATAATTCAAAATCTCAACTACAAAAAAATAATTTTAAAAATAATTTTTTCTTCTTCGTATTTTTAACAAAATAGGATAAGGGACTTTTGTCAAAAACTTAAAACGAAATAAATAATTTCACGTATTAATAAATAATAACACACAACCTAATGTGTAAAAACATTCCCTTTTTTTCCCCGCTTCAAAAGAAATGCCATACTTTAAACAGATTACACGAAAATGTCCAAAAACATTCTAAACATGAATCTATGTACACATACAAAAAAAAAAAAAACAAAAAAAAAATTATCTTAATTTACAAGTTAACGTATGATGACAAAGTAATTTTTTGAGACACTTTTTACTAGCGGACTTCAAAAAGAACGCATATATTTCTATGTCAGAAAATAAGCCTATTTTGGCAAAAGCGACATTAAGCCAATTTTCAAGGTGTTTTTTTTACAAATAAAAAACATAACAAGAAACAATGACGTTCATATTTCTTTAATACAGCTATTAATCGAAAATGCAAAACAAGTTGTTACGGTTTTTTTTTTGTGTTCTTAAGTTTTTTTAGGGCAAAAAGCGAGAATTAGACCTGATGTCACACACTCTCTAAAGCGTAGGGATTTGGAATATTATATTTAATGGGATAATGACGCTTTAAAAGGGGCGGATATCTCAAATGAAATCTCAAAGGTCTCTCTCCGCGTATCATTTAGGCTGATGTGATCTCATTTGCAGAATATAATGTCAACTTTAAATAGGGTGGACTGTCACAGTTTAAGAATAATGTCTAAATTGAGATGAAAAAGTTCCCTTTTTTTTCCAACCATTCAAATTTTAAAAATCCGCTTTGACTTACAAGATTATTTGAAAGCAGCTCTTTTATGTTCAATAAAAAAAAATTCTGGTAACATAAAAAAAAAAGAGAGAAAGAAATCTTTCAATTTTTAAGACAAAATAGGAAAAAAATAAAAGGTATAAAAAGAACGCGGTTTTAAAGAAATTTAAATTAAGCTTAGGCATTTTGAATATGAGTTGTATTTAAATATTCATATAAAAATAGATATTTTATCCTAATTTTCCCAATTAAGATGCTTGTGAGAGAAGATGAAAACGAAATACAATACTTTTTTTCCTTTTGTTAAATTCAAAACATCAAAAACGCTAGTTATTTCCTTTTTTACACAAAAATTAAATCATTACAAAATCATCTAAAGAAAGATTTCACATCTTTTTGTCATCACATCTTAGGACAATTATATTCATCAATTAAGCTATATTTAAAACAATGATTACTACTGACAGCAAACGACAGATAATAATTCAATTGTCCTATAAATTTGTCAATTACAACACCCGTTGAATCTCATTAATACTCAATTCCCCATAATTATTTTATAAAATCATTTTTATCTCAATTTTTTAACATTTCAAAAAACTTTAAAAGACATGGTTAGATCTAAAATGACCAAAAGCAGCATTTTTTTTTATGACTGAATTATAGAGCTTTATTTTTATCCATTTGTTTTTAAATGGCATTATAAGGTCTCATACAATAAGACTAAATTCTTTGTAATTATTTAAAAAAAATCCTTTTTATCTCAATTTTTTAACATTTTAAAAAACTTATTTTTCACGATTGGTGTAAGTGACAAAAACGCAGCATTGTTTCGCATCACACTTAAAACTTCGCAATTTTTTTAGAAAAAAAAAATTACTATAATCATTAATGATAAGCCACATTTTCAAATTGCTGAGAAGCGCATTTTACGTGAATAACGCCACGATACCCATTTAGCGAATAAAATGTTTCAGTGAAATACAGCGTTATCAAAGGAAAATTCCGGAAATTTTAAAATACCTACTAATAAACAATACTAGGGAACAGTAAGATGTAAAAATATTACTTATCACTGTTTTGCCTAATGTTTTTCAAACACTAGCATTTTTTTTTTTTATGTTTGCTTACTCTTATTAATGAACACAAGGCAATGGCACAATAGTTAAAACACTGACACATCACTGCAAAGGATTAAGATTCTGTCACCGAAAAGATGGGTACAAAAAAGGCTTGCCTGGTAAGTAAAGGTGGATGAAGCGCGACACTGACCACCTTGCCGCCACCATGCTGTTGGTTATGAAACTGTAAACCCTCTACCGCCAAGCCATCTCGTTCAAAAACTGGCTATTACATGAGTACTTAACTTTTACGACCAGGGCTGTTTGTGTCCCGAAAAAGAGAAAAAAACTGGTAGTAAAAACCAGTTCATATCTGCCTTCTTTTCTGGAGTAAAATATCCTCAACCATCAAGACTTATTACAAAGCATAACAGGACTGTTTTAGTGGTGGAATAAATAGTGACAGTTTTCACACTACTTTTTTTTAAAAAATCTAAAAAAAATTTAATGGCTTTACTACCATACTACTCTTATTATCTAGGAATTCACATTATATATACGAGAAGAACAGAACTATGAGAGTAAGTAAAATTATATAAAAAAAAAGTTTTTAGAAAATGGAGGGAGAAGAAAAATAAGATGCAATATTTAGAGAAATTACTCGAAAAAAATGATAAAATTAAGATATCTTTTCTTTGTGATAAATATTTAGATTACCAAAAAGAGTTTCCAATGAATTCCTTTACTATATTTTTTATGAGAGTAAGTAAAACTATATCAAAAAAGGTAAAAAAAAAATGGAGGGAGAAAAAAAATGAGATGTAATATTTAGAGAAATTACTCGAAAAAAAAAAGATAAAATTAAGAATAAAACGTCTTTTACTTGTGATAAATATTTAGATTACCAAAAAGAGTTTCCAATAAATTCGTTTACTATATTTTTAACTCCTTCACGAAACGAGAATTTTAAAAAAGTTGTTATTTGGGTAATTTCGGAGAAACAAAGACTGTTGACATAGCGGTTTCTTACAGAGATACACAAACGCGTATTGTTTGATTTTAAGAATTTGACAAGCCTTAAAGGTAAGACTCAAAATTTTCGATAAAAAAAAATATATATATATATAAATAAATAAAACATAGTCGTTAAAAATATTTGTCAATTAGAGCAAATACAGAAAATAGAAAACGTGCATATATATCGCCACACACAATAAATATTAAAAAGCATCTTTAAACGGTGTGTGATAATATTTTCAAAGAATATTTGAAATTTTCGGAAAAGAATAAAAATATTTATTTAAAGAAATATGAAACAAATCTTTCCTCAGAGAAACTGTTATTTTAAGAAAAGTTCTCGGTTGATTTCAATTAATATTTGATTTATTTAAAGATGGTTGCATTAAGGATAAGAAGAATTGAGACGAAGATTTGAAGTGGGGTTGAAGAAATTTCAGGATTAGAATTATTAAAGAAGAAAAAAAAAAGGGCTCTAGCAACAATATTTGAGACAACAGCGGAAATAACGATCTTTAAGCAAATATTTGAGGTATAAGAAATTAAAATCTTGAAACTTTTAGTTATTTGCTTTCAATTGCGCCTGAAATATTATAATGTTTTTAAGAGAGTTAAAATGTTATGCAGCGCAAGATATATTGATTACGTTGAAAAATAAAAATGCGAATTTAACAAAGAACCGATAAAAATATAAACTTAAAACTCTGGGCAACGATGAAATTATTCGGAATCCAAAACAGTATACGATAAACCAGTGAAACTTTTGAGCCACCATACCTAATTTAAATCCTACTAAAGTACCAAACAACCGAAATACTTGACAACTTTTCTAAAGAAAATTCTTAAATTTTATTAAATTCCCATAAATATGAAATCAATTTAACCAATAGAATATCCGGTATTTTAATCGTCCGATTTTAAGAATAATTACCGGAGTATAAATGGCAGTCTTTATTTTTAGTGATTTGGGAAAAATAGCAACAGCAGCACAGTATCAGTAGATTTTTTTTTTTTTAATGCTTGCATTGAGTTTTATAATATGAACAATCAGAATGATAAATAAATGAAAAATAATTATTTTGAAGAAAACAAATTATTCTGTAAAGTTTTATCAAAAAAATTAATAAGTCATATTTAGATCATACGAAATTATAGCTGACATCAAAAATTATGACTCTCGCCATAATTTGCAAGAGTCTTTTTCTTTATTTTTCTTTAAAAAAAAAAAGGATTAAAAAAATTCTGGGTGCCCACGTCGATAGCGGACCCCGAACATAATATAACTACCTAAAAATTGTCGAAATACATTTAACTAAAAACGTGCTAGCTGAGATGATCAAAAAATAGCGTAGCCGATAAAAAATAGTAAATAAATGAAAAACTCTGATTAGTTAAGCGAAGGTTTTATTTGAATTATGGTCCAAGTCCTCTGATTAAAAAATTGAGTCAGCCTAACTTTCATGTCCAAACAAGCTATTCTTATCTTGCATTAAGGTTCTATATTTCAAAATGAACAAAGGACAGTTCCCTTTCTTCAAATATGGCCCTCAAATATTTCTGAATTTTTTCAAAAACAATTTAGAAAAGTTTTACCGGTAATAAGCAGATTTAACACGATTCAAAACTTATTACATACTTGTTCCTCCCAGGAAATGTGTTCCAATTAATTTTTGCTTATACTTTTAAGGTAATAAAAAGTTTTTTAAAAAATATTGTGGAAGTGAGTAGTAATTTGCTTATTTTTACTGATAAAAGGGTACTGTATAATGTTAATAGATTAATGTTTACACAAGACACTGTAATTCCTTTATTTTCGTTTTTTTTCTTTAAATGTAAAAAAAAAAGAAAAAATAGGGAAAAAATTTGAAATGAAAAGCTAAGGTTAGGGAAAAAAGTTTCTTCGAAGATCAAGAGCTCTAACCAAAGAGAGAAAACACTAAAGAATCAAAGAATACTCCGCTAAAAACTTCACAACATGAATTAAATAGTAAATGCTGCTGTATGTCAAATCGCATGCACATTTTATTTGATTTTACTCCTTTAATTAAATTACGACAACAAAAATCAAAGCAAACACAAAGGGATGAATTAATGTCACTAAGCATCAGGAGGTTGATGACATGGGGAGCAAAATTGCTTAAAACATGCTTACATAATATTTGAACAACACCCTTACCTAAAAAAAATATTCAAAAAGTCATATTACTTCCCATAAATACCTCAAACTAGGAAAACACCTCATTTTAGTATACATAAACAATTTTAAATAAATAAAACAGAACAATTGGCTTTATGAGCAGGTTGATTATAAAAGCAATGACATGCTCAACTGGAAACTTTAACTAGGTATAAGAAAATAAACTTTATAAAAATCAGTAATGATCAGTACCAGGGTGTAATGGTTTTATTACTGTTCTATTTATGAAAAAATAGATGAATGATGAGTATACGAAGAGCTTGATTTTAAGAAGGTTTTAAGTGAAAAAAAAAGTTTTTCATGGATTTAACCTTTACTACACAACATTAATTAACTCGCAAACCTAAGTAGGTGAAGCACTAAACGACAATTTTTGCGTGTTTCAGGATCAAAGTATGGTTTATTAATACATCTGATACGGAAAAAAATAGTCGACGTTAAGCGTAGATACAAAACAAAACTATGCATATCTTTTTTGCATTGAAACCTTGCAGAGTAAATCTCATTTTAACCTTGACTACACAACATTAATTAACTCGCAAACCTAAGTAGGTGAAGCACTAAACGACAATTTTTGCGTGTTTCAGGATTAAAGTATAGTTTTATTAATACATTTGATAGGGGAAAAGATAGTCGACGTTAAGCATGGTTAAAAATGTGGCAGTAGATACAAAACTATGCATATCTTTTTTAACTCATGCATTGAAACCTCGCAGTTTTCCAAGTGCTTAACGTGTCATAATTTAGCCTTAAGTCAAGGTAGCAAAAGGCTTGTTAAAAAAAAGCCTCATTTGGTAGCAAATTAAAAAGTGAACGCAAGTGTTGTAGTGATTTTTAGATTTTATGAAATGTAAACTTGCGAGAGAGAAGGAAAAAAAAGCGTTTTATTGTCCATTGTCAATATATAATTTTTTTATGATAATTTTACTGAAATTTACTAAAATGTCACTTCAATAAAAAGTCCAGGGTACAGCTACAAGTAATAAAGTACTCATTTACTACTCGATTAAAAAACTTCAAAAACATACAGACTGGAAATATGTCACGTTCCAATTGCCCATTTTGAAGACTTGCCAGACGTGAACGAAAAGTAACAAAAGTAATTTGAAATGTTGAATGAAAAGTAACAAAAGTAATTTGAAATGTAGAATGAAATGTAACAAAAGTAATTTGAAATATAAAACGTAAAGTTGCCCACGAATAAAGAAAAATAAAAGTGAGAAACAAAATTAGAAAAGCCTCAGTAGCCGAGAGTGGATAAAAATAATGATGAACAAGAAAAACCACAGTGGCTGAGAGAGGCAAATCAGTTAAAAACTAATCTGTTGAAATTAAAAGTTAGCATGATTAAAGCTTATCGCGGAAGCATGTTAAAAACTTAGCTCGTTGAAATTTAAAAGAAAAAAAGTTAAAAAAAGCATCAGAAGTTATTGCGATTTGGATGTCAAGAGTAGGTAAAATCGAGTTATAGTCATTACTGATTATTGTTAAGTAAATTAATATAATCCCGACTGTGAATCGGTATTAACTTATACCAAAAAATAAACTCATCAGTTAGAATTTTTTGAAAAAATAATCCTTCACTTGTAATAAATACCAAATTAAAATTGACAACATCCCTTAATTATAACAATCAAAGCTACAGGTTGGCAATTAATCTAGAGCCATTTTTCCACTTTATTCGATTATGTTTATAAAAAAAATATGAACCCAACAGCTGGATTAAAAAAATAAATGTAAACGGAACATGAAAAAAGGTATTTTTCTACAGCTCAGTGTCAAGGTGAGAGATTCTATTTCTTCCTTTCCAAAAAAAATAAACAGGTCGCTATATTTAATTTTCCTCAATAATTGAACTACTCTCACGTTCTACTTTAAGAAAGTAATCGCTCGCAAAAAAGTTCTATAAAATAATTTTTCAAATATCGCTTACTTTCTATAATTTCAGATTCGCTCATAAAAAGTAGGTTAGGCACATGGTCGTGCGAAGAAGGGAAATCAAAAAAAGAGGGTAGATCAACCGGTAGTTATATAAATCAACCAAACATAATAGCAAAAAATACGACACTTGCTCGAGTTGAAATTTTTTCTTTTTCTTATAATCCAATAGGTTTGAAGTTCAAGCTGACTAACAGATGTTTTAGAAGACATAAACGAAGCTATTAGGTGGTGACATGATTTAAAGCAAAGGAAAAGACAATGTTTAAGAACAAAGAAATCCATTAATTTCAGTTGGTAAAAATATAAGTAAATGGAAGGGGAGGGAAAAAATAAGCTATAATAATTCCATGCTCTCTTTTCTCTGAAATTAAAACATAAGTCTTATAGTACGTAATTAAAACAGCAGCTACATGATTTAGAAATCAAGAATTTTCGCTTAAATTTATAAATATCGCCAAATATAAATAATTTCGCCAAATATGCATATATATTTGTCAATAGCAATTAAAATAGTACTTAAAATAGATTATTGTAGAAAAATAAAAACTTGTTACATGGTAATATTATATACTTAAATTGTACACGTACCAGTGCGACTCTCTATGCTGCAATACTTGCAGGGTGCGTAGCCAAATTATTCAACAAAAAATAAGCACCTTCTAAGCACTTTTCAAGCACTCAAATATTTTTAAGCACTCAAAAAAATTTCATAATTCGGCAGGGTTAGAAAGTTTTTGACAATTGACAGTTTTATCTTGTTTTAAAAATCATGTCAACAAAAAAAATTGGGCATTGTTTTTGACAATTGTCAAAAATCATGAAATTTTGAAGCATGCGAATGGCGTTTTCATACGCTACAGACTGACAATAGACCGAAATAGATTGGGGTCTAATTAATTGTGAAAACGTTGAATAGAACAACGTGAACTGCGTCTTTTTGCATAATTCGTAGCGTAATAATTTACATGGTAAAGGAAAAATCTCATTTTGAAAAAAGGAAAATTAAGCACTTTTAAAAAACACCTAATGAAAAAAGCACCTTTAAGGGCTTTTAAAAAACGAAAATCAAAAATAAGCACTTTTTAAAAACTCTACGCACCCTGTATAAAATACCGTTTACTATAACATATCTGCAATGTTACTTAAGCTTTTTTTATTATTATTCTTAAACATGCTTTTAATACTTTTTATTTATTAGTATGGTAGATATTCATTATCGAAACATGTAAAATATAAGGCTATTATTTATTAGGCAGCAATTTAAGATAGGCTGTATTCATTTCCTTTTCTGATTAAAATCATACCTATACAATTCTGCAATCCGCATTTTTTGATGGGTAGTTAAGTAATTATACACAGATTTCAAATAAATATACTTGCTACTGCGTAATTTACGTTAAAAAAATATATTATAGTTTCTTCCAAATCGGTTTTTATTAGTTTAAACTTTAATAAAATTAAATCCTTAAGAAGTGCAAAAAATTTGTAGTTTATTGTAGTTATAAACCACGGTATTGAACCGTGGTTTCAAAACAAAATGTTTTCATCAACAATGAGTCAATTGACCTTAGGAGTAACTGGTACTGAATCGTTATTTCCAATGAAGTTCCTTTTTTCTCTCAGTTGAAAATCACTTTGAAAATTGCACTCAGTTTTGCGCTTTTAAAGCAAAAGGCATCCATTGATAATGAACAGCGCTTTAGCGCTAAGAATTTTTTATATATATATCTTTTTTTTACTAGAACGAAAGTCAGAGCAAAGTGGAATCAGAAATTATTACCCCACTTTCCACTAGATTCAAATGGACTAAAACTCCAATAACAAATAAATAAATATTATAATTTTATTTGTATTTTTCTTAAAACTCAAATTCCAATATAAATTAAATTCATATTTTGAGAAAATATTTATCGATAAAACTTATTCCACGAACTGCTTTAAACGATTAAAAAATGAACCATATTGAGTCATTGTTTTCCTCGTTATCAACCACAATTCCTAGAAACAAATTATAAGGGTATAATATATCATAATCCCAATTTTAAAAATATAGGGTTATATAGATGACTAATTTCACAATTGAATATTTGTTATAATCTAACCCATTTACTTTCAGACTTACTACTTCAATTTGTTAGCATACCGATCAAATGATACAAAAAAAAAATTTAAGAATATAAAACAAAAACTAGCAATGCGTTTATAAAAGGTCTGAAACTATGTACCTTTTTGAAAATTACCAAGCCCCCATTAATCCCCTGAGTCAATAAGGCATAAATTCCAAAGATATTAGTAAAACTACCGTTTCTTTTGATGTTACCGCCTATTATGGTATAGTGAAAGATGGAATGTTACCGCCTATTTATGGTATAGTGAAAATGGAATATTTCACACTGCCAATTAAGCACTGTCATATGGAAATCTGTGTGGGATCCTCCAGTATGTATTCAATAGGTAATACATTCACAATTTTTTAATGTAAACTCCTTATCAAGGGGAACAGTAAAACATATTTTTCTTGTTTAAAACTTTATCTTCTCTTCCCAGGAAATGTCCACCACCATGGGGGGGGGGGGTTACTTTCCAGTTAAAACAAGTGGTCATCTCAGCTATCAGGGAATTATCAAAAATGAATTATCTGAATCAGAGAACGTTTTTAACGTATTTTTCTTCAAACAGAACTTGTATACGTGTATATTAACATTTTTAAAAAATTATGTTGAATTATTATCAATTTCTCTGTTAGTTTACTAACACTTATTAAAGTACAGCATTGTTTTGTTCAAATTAGGGAGATTATTATTTAGTTATGGAGGAAATAGTTACAATATTTTAAACATTTTGAGTACAAGACCAGATAAAATTAAATATATAATAGTCTAATTGCACAATCAAGCAATTTATCTGGAAGTTATTACACGAAAAAATTTAAGATTTTTTAACAAGTATTTCCAAGTTAGAAAAACTAGCAAATATCAGTTGAATTTGAAAAACAGTAACTGAGACACGAGCATCATGCCTTAGCTCTTTGTCAGCTAACATTGTATAAAAAATAAATAAATATATAAAATAAAAAAGAGCCAATTAAAAGTGTAACAAGATTAAAATCAACTCTTTGATGCATAGTTTTTATTCAACGTATTTTTTCATACTTTTTTTTAATTACTGTGGTAAAAATAAGTAAAAAATATTATATTAAGCATTTTAATAATTGATGGTTACGAAATACAGCATGAAACACCGGTGTCTTTTTTTTGCAATAATTTTTCAAAAAAAAAATTTTTTTCAATATGAACGACGAACAAAAAATTCTTTCAAACTACCTTGTTTCGGATATTTTAGTACAAAGATAAATCCAATACACTAATAGATTTTTTTTAGTAACTGTTTTTCACATTGAAAAAATTACTGAACATATTTCAGCTTGTAATTAGAGAGTCAGGAAAAAAAAAAATTAATTTTCCATCTGCGTCAAAGGGTTAAAAATGAACACTTATGCGATAATTATGAAATCATGTTAACGTGTTTAAAGGAGAAAGAGACGGAATCGGTAATGCAACTCGTAACATAAACTATATTTTTCTTCACAGACTAATCAAAGAGTGAAAAATCTAAATTTGACTTAAAAAGATAAAGAAAAAAATCGCCCAGATACATCGGAATCTGTGTTTACATAAAAGATGCCAACTTCTTTAGGGGATAAACTACAAAATCGAAATGAAATAGTTTGAAAATGATCTTTCAATTTAAGTAAAAAGAAGAAAAAAAATATTTCAAATAATCATAAAATATAATCATAATTATATTTAAAATAATCATAATTATATTTCAAATAATCATAAAATATTATCATAATTATATCTCAAATAATCATAAAAAAGTATTCAATTAACTTTATTCAAAAGGATCATAAACAATTATTCAAAAAAAAAAGAATATCTTAGAATATATTTCGCAGAAATAAAATCAAAGAATAAAGTTGTGAATTGGGTGTAGTTGAAGTAGCCAAAGCCTGTCCTACTCACAAGGAAGAAAGCAGAAACACTTAGTAGCGGAAAACTCAATCAATACCTAACACAATAATTACACAGGTCAGTATTGAATGCTAGAAATAAAATTCTACTTCATGCTACCCAGGAAGGAATTTAATATACCAAATATTAAATTCAGAACTAGGCATTGCTTCAACATGAAGATTTTTTAATACACATTAAATTATAGATAAAAGCAATATTTAATACAAAAACGAAAGAAGAAAAAAATTAAAATCTTAATGAAAAATAATTTATTATTAGAGTGTTACTTCTGTCATTATTTACTTTACAAATGATTAATGATCAAATTTTTGATTTACACAAAAAATTTTCGAACTGAAATTTTTTGAATTTATTGAACTGCAAATGTGATATTTAAGAAAAAATTTGAAATAGATCGTTAAATAAAAAGTATTCCCTTACGCGTAAATACGAACAGTAAAAACATTTAACAACGCTACAGTAGATTTTTACATCAAATAAAAAAAATAGATAGAGCCTTAATATCTACTTATTATTACCACATATTTTGAAATAGGTAATTTTACAGATTTGTTGCAAGATTTTTCCATATCAGAGCCGAAAAATGCATTACTCTTTGACTTATAACAACCTACAAATAAATTAATAAATGTGTCTTTTTTCTAAAAAAAAATATTTCGATTAAAAGAAACTGAACTGAAAAAATGGCTTCAGATTCATTAAAAAATAAAGTTTTTTTCCCCCAGGTAAATTCAGGTAAGTTCTTTGGATATAGGTAAAGGAGGAATTAGAATAACATTAGTATTACTAACAATATCATAAGAATTAGAAGGAACGAGTCATTATTTGCTGCTTACAGCTAATGCTATACAGAGTTTAATAATAACAAGAGCCGAAATCGGCTGAACTACGCCAAACATAAACTACATCCTGCATGCTTACCTAAAAAAGATGTTCCTAAAAAGGAACTAGAAATATTTTGTGATTTGAATTTATGAAATGCCTCAAACTTGCAATAGCTTATAACTTATAACAATAACTTATGCAAATATCAATACTTATATTTCCTTTTTACGAGCAATGCTCACATCTTTTAGACAAATTCATACCTGATTCTCAACAAACACATATCTGGGGAAATAAACTCTGAACAAAATCCGTTTTGCAATCCGCTCTTCCATTTCATAATTATGAACATTAATCAATGTCAATATTTTGTTAGAAAAACTATACAGATTACGTAATCGATACAAATTCAATACCAATTTCAGAATCATGTCATATTATTCGAATAAAAAACAACAATACGAACTTACACCTTAAAAGATTGTTCATGATTTCAGAGATTAGCACTAGGGTATTAAAAACATTTCTTTTATTAAATTTAGTCTTGTTAGATCATTTCAAACTTTAAATCGAAGATTAAAACAAGAAAACTTCAAATCGAAGATAATCTTTCACAATATCGTTCTCAGAGATAAACACATCGACTATTTTTTAAAAATTACATTTTTAAATGTATATGAAATTATTTCGTCGGCTTTTGAATAAAGATATCTAAAAAAATAACTTCGATGCATATTGAAAATTTATATCCATAATTAGTTTAATATTCATTGAAAGTAATCCTTAACAATTCAATAATCATCGAAAAATACACTTATATAATATCTGTATTTAATAATTTATTAAATTTTCAAAATAAATGCATAAAAAACTGCCATAAATATAATATTTTTTAAAATATAAACATTAAAACCTCTTTCTCAACCCTCAAAACATACGCTAATTCATTTGTTTACATTGTAAAACAACCAATCAAGCCTTCTTAAAAGTTGAAAACGATATTAAACAAATAAAGAATAGCATAGTTTGGAATTGAGAAATATTATCAGCTTACCTACTGAGTAACATTTTTCTCGCTGAAACGGCAACAAAAGCAGCGAAGGTGGGAAAACGAGCGGCAAAATTTCGGATGATCGACCTTCAGCAGTCGGTCGCAATTTGACTGACAGTTTCATTGAAGCACTGTCGAGCAACGCCCTCTGGCGGACTCACACCTCATCACACCGCACACCTATCACTCAACGGTGAAATCAGCTATCGTTCCTCTGCCACGCCACAATAATTCTCCAAAATTCGTCAACAAACACAATTCAGATCGAAATTATTTTGGAGATGAAAAATCCTTTATAGTTTTTGGTTGATTTTGTCAAAAGAATATTGGCAACGGAGAATCGAGTTCATGCGGAACACGCGGAGCGAGCAATTCCGGCGAGTTTTCACCAACACATGCCACGGGAGTGATGTTTATGTCGCTACTCTTGGCTTCCAACTAGAGACGGTCCGGAATCACCGCGACGGTCGGGTCGTTCCCGGCGACCTCACGGGGATTCAACACACGCCATAGGTTACTGGAAGTACGCCAACATTTGGCTTAAAAGCGCTTCGTTTGGCGAACGTTTGGAACTTTTAAAAATTTCACCAATCAGTGATTTGGATTGTAGATATCATTTTTTTTAGAAATATGAAAGTCAAAATTGATAATAATCTGAGTTTTTTATATTCAATTTTAACAAGATGTTTATTTAATAGAATAGTATTAAGAATTGTATTTTAATAAAATATCGAACATTTCCGATATTGCAGTAAAATAACAAAATTTAATAAGAAAGTGACTAACCACTAAAATTTAAATTATTTCCTTTTTTATAAAAAATTATTTTCATCAGATAAATTATTAAATATAAATAATTTCATTCAAATTGATTTTCCAATCAATATATTATTATAGTTAATAAAAAATAATTTTTAAAAACAATTTCGAAAAGAATATATATTTTCTTACACATTTATATAAACAATTATAAACTTGATATATTGAAATATAAAGAATAGTTTTTTTTTTTTTTTTTTTTTNAGTTTTTTTTTTTTTGATAAAGTAAAATAACAATCTAACCGTTAAATTATTGTACAAACAAGTTCAAAATAAATCTTACATTTGATTTCAATTCAACAATTTACTTATTTTCCAACAATTAATCTGTAATTAACGAATAAATGTGATTATCGAAAAAATAATATTTAATTTAATTTATTCATTCTGCGAAATAAACATTGTTCCAAAACATTCGAACCCGATTATAACCAATCATGACGAATAATTTACTCAACGTAGAATAAACTGGCGTGAATTTGGAGGAAAAGGAAGAAAACCGCTTTCTCGCCAATAATAGCAAACAAGTGGAGCGAATGACGTCATCGCCACGCGCGGTAGGTCACCAACGCCGGTCTTCAGTAGAGTAGGCGTTCAGTCACCATTGGCTAAAATAGTAGGCGTGGAAGGGCCAATTGGAGCCTGATCTTCTCTAAATGGGACCTGTTCGAATACTGAACCATTGGCCGATTATTGATCCGATGAAAGGGGTGGGTGATTGATGATTAAAGAGCAGCCCGACAAAGTAACTGTTTCTAGCCAATAAACTGGACATTGACATTACTAGAAACTGCCACGCAATCAAAGTACCAAATTTCTTGCCATATATTTCACCCATTTATTTTATGACCATATTTCATTAACTTTTAAAAAATAAACTAGTTTTTTTTTTTTAAAAAATCAATAAAATTTAAGAACTTGATTATTTAAAGGAGTGTTTCCCAAAGTGTGGTACGCGTACCCCCAGGGGTACGGGAACAGTTTAGCGGGGGTAAGCGTTCTTATGCGAAATATCCTGCAACAAACGAAATTTTTATTTAAAAACAAAGCTAGCCATTAAAATTTACGATTACGTATTTTTCTATTGGCTATATTTTGCAGAGTTAACAGTTAATAATTAGTGGTGTCAACAGCCAGTTGTGATTTTTAACTTCAGTGAAATTTTTTTATAGTAAAGGTTTGAAATAAATTCTACTTATTTTAATTATTTTTATAAAATATAATTTTTTCCTTAACAAAGAATATAGATCGCTGATGCAAATAAACTTATTAACAAAACTTTGTACCAAAAAAGAAAAATAAACAGATTTTTTTGAAAAATATATTCATTTTTTTATTAGTGGTACACAGCGTTACGAAAAATTTAGAAAGGGTACACAAAAGTCATAAGTTTGGGAAACACTGATTTAGAGTTATGAAAAAAATATAGCAGAAAATCGTTTGTTTATACAAAAGAAACTGCCACACACCAGATTTCATACCATTTACCAAATTTATTTATTTTACATACTTCGTTAACTTTTACATACACCAGAGATTCAGAGCTGATAAAAATTAAGTTTTAAATTAGTAGAAAGGAAAATATATCTTGATTCTGAAAAAGGAAAATATAACTTGAGTTGAAACCAAAAGAAATAATCACGCAACCAATTTACTGAACTTCGTGTCATTAACGAACGTTACTCAAATTTTTTTAGATATACCATTTTTTTTTTTTTTTTTTTAAATATCGAGTAGTTAAAACTAACAATCATTATTAAATAAAAGTACATATCTAGTTTAATTGAATAAATAATCCCAAGAAACTGAAACGGTAAGGTTTAACCTGATTTAAAACGTCTTTCGTTTCAAAAATAAACAAATTGGAAATAACAATCGACATTTTTCCAGAGCTCAAAAGTAGGCGTCAGGAAAGTCTTGAAATCGGGTGCCTAGTTTTGAGCGCTTAAAACATGTCCACAGTTACATCCAATTTGTATATTTTTAAAGCGGATACAGTTTTTAAACAATTAGTATGTCGAGTTTATTTATACAAACGTAAATCCAATTATAATATAGCAAAAAAGATTACCGTATTATAGTTAAATCTCCTTATAATATATATGGTAAGTATTCATGCTAAATTTGTATGGAATTAAAGCTATTTTAAAAATAAAAATAAACAAATTTTTTTAATCGAAAAAAAATTCTATAATTGTATGCTTACTTAATATGCAATAAAAATTAACGTACTACTGAAAGAGACAAAGAAAGATAAAACCAAGAAATATTCAGTCCTTTTTCGAAACCTATATAGTTATTTGAACAATATCTCAGTATTCAGAGCTCATGCTTGCGAACGACACAAATAATGAAACAGAAAAAAAAAATTAGAAAGGAATTGTGTTATGTATGCTTTGTGCGAAAAAAAACATCGAAAAACAATGTTTTTTAGAATGTCATGTAAAAATAGCCACTAAAACTGCGATAAACAATGGCGTAAAAACAACGTCACAAGAATCAGCAAATGAAAATCAAAAGTTTTTTCAAAATAAATTGATACAAACTTTGTAACATACGATATATAGAATACTATTATAACATACTGTACTATTAACTATATATAGAAAGAAAAAAAAACCGCAGAAAATTAAGAAAAACAATAAGTTTCGTTCTATATATTAATATTTAGAATAAAACCATATTATAAGTTTTATCTTTTTCCCTTTTTCCATTGTTCTGTAATTTTTTCCTTGTTTTTTCTATATTTTGTTGTTTCCTTGTTTTTTCTATTTTTATTATATATATATATATATATATATATATATATATAT
>NC_092207.1:28361567-28408401 GCF_043381705.1 Parasteatoda tepidariorum | reverse complement strand
CTAATACTTATGCTCGCCCTTAAAAGAAGAACATCAAATATATTTGCAAGTATGTGAATAAAGGCAGTGATATGGCAGTATTTCGAGTTGAAAATACCAATGTGACTGCTCTTCCAGTGAATAACAACGATGAAGTAACGCTGTTCCAAATTGGCCGGTACATCACCTCCAATGAAGCTACTATGGCTCTATGGCCACAGTGTTGAAACACTGTAAAATTATCATCTGGGATGAATGCACTATGGCACACAAACATTCGCTTGAGGAAACAGGACATTGAAAGATATAATAAACAATGACAAATTATTTGGCGGCAGTTCAGGTGATTTCAGACAAACACTTACCGTCATTCCGCGTTCAACGTGCGCTGATGAGATCAATGCTTGCTTGAAATCATCTCCACTGTGGAGTAATGTTGAAAATGTTCAACTAAAAGTAAATATGCACGTCCAAATGCTTCAAGATCCATCTGCTGAAACATTCTCAAAATAATTGTTAGATATCGGTGATGAAAAAGTTACTAAGGATGAGACTGGATGCATAAAATTACCGGACGATTTCTGCACAATCATTGATTTACAAGATGCTCTCATTAACCTAATATTTCCCGATGTTCACTGGCAGAAAGGGCGATTTTAGCAGAAAAAAATGTGGACGTCAACGAATTGAATCTGAAGATACAACAGTTATTGCCAGGTAACTTGGTGACATATAAATCCGTTGATACAGTTTGCGATCCTATTGAAGCTGCAAATTTTCCAACAGAGTTTTTAAACTCATTGCATTTACCAGGCATACCACCGCATAATTTAGCACTCAAATTTGGATCTCCGGTTATTTTGCTTCTTCATTTGAAACCACCACGGTTGTGCAACGGCACGCGATTGGTCGTTAAAGAATTGATGAACAACGTTGTCGAAGTCATTATTTTAAATGACAAATTCCGGGGTGAAAGTATATTCCACGAATCTCTATTATACCCACAGATGTGCCAATTCAATTAAAACGCATTCAGTTCCCCATTAGATTGGCATTTGCATTGATAAGGCCAATCAATGTCTGTTTGTGTCTTAGATTTGAGCACACCATATTTTTCACACAGACAATTATATGTGGCATGCTCTCGAGTAGGCAAACCATCCAGTTTATTTGTGTAAGCTAAAGATGGAATGACAAAAAAATATTGTTCACTCCACTGCACTAAGAGATTAATATTGTTGACTAATATTTTCAGAATTCGTTGTATATATAATTTATAAGAAAAGTTACAATAAATTTAAAAAAAACTATTATTTGGTGTGTTGTTTCACATTCCGTCATCGTTCACAGCTCTCCATGCCTCTCACTCATATACCACACTTGAAATAATTCAATAGAAATAATTCATATGGCGAAACAACGTTTGCCGGGTCAGCTAGTATATATAGATATATATATATATATGTTTGAGAAGTAAAATACGGTTCAGCTTAGCAGTATATTAAGGTTATTATAAAAAATTTAAACAATATACAAGTTGCACAACTTCCGAGATTACTGTTGCTAAGTCAATAAAAAATAATAATTAAAAAAAAACTGAAAATAAATAAATAAAAAATCCTACAATCGGAATTGGGAATTTTGGAAAATGCTTTAAAATCGTTTGCTTAGAACACGGAAGGTTTAATAAATAAATTCAGTTAATTTTAAAAGAAATTTTCTTAGAATGAAAACTAGCAAAGAGAATGTACGACATCCTGTCACAAAACACTTAACATTTTGTAATCAACTTCAATTTATTCAGTTATTTACCACTTTCCCCAAATTACGTCTATTCGCTACATCACAAATTGGCCCGCTTGTGAGGATACTTTTTCTGTAAACTATCATAATTATCTTTTTAAAAAGTGACTCACGACAGCTGTAGACCAAACGACACAAACGATTTTCTTGACGCCAATAACGTCAATCATCTCTGAGCAGGTAAGTATTGCAACGTCCATTTGTAACGTCTGACTTGTCAGCGTTAACAATGAGCAGACATGCCTTCACAAACAATGACTATATGGTTGTAATCGCTCTCATCAATACTATAAAACGTCGAAAAGGATCATTAATTATTTTTCAACGTCATTTATAAAAATTTTAATTATTTACTGTCAATTTTCGAAATAGAATTGATAAACAAGATATCCTCTTCGTTTTTCTGTAGTTTTTGTTCCACCTGAAATGTTATTTTTCATTTAAAAAACAATGAATAAATATTAAAAAAACAATTAAATAAATAATAGAGATTTTTTTCTTTGCTTTAATTTTTAACAGGGTGGTTTCAAAATATTGAAAAGCAACAAAATTAATGAAAAAAAAAAAGTAGAGATTATGCTATTATATTAGATAGTACTATTTTACTGAGAAAAAAGAAAGAAATATTAAATTCTGGGAAAATAAAATGCATTTCATGTTAAAAAAAATCCGAATAAAATTATGGCAAAAAGTATTGGTACTCAGGATGACAGTACTTTTTTACCGTAAAATCCACATGTTACGAAACAAAAACTGATATACCGTAATTTTTACAGTAATAATTACTGTAAAATCACTGAATCCCCCTAATTAAATAAATCTTACTCTAAAATTTTAGTTTTAATTTTCTACGGTAAAAACGGATTTTACGGATTACACTAAGTGCCGGTACTTTATAAAGTAATTTGGTGCAGAATTTGTTACTATACATTTGTTTTATTAGTGAAACACATCATAAACTACAGAATTAAACAGTTTAATGCCGCATGTGCAACGGTATGCTTTAAGCTTGAAAATAAATTGACAAAAAAATTTTTATTAAAAGATTTACTAATTAAAAGAAGGAATAAAAATAGCGGATAAAAACTTTATCTGCTTATACTGTGATTTATTAACCAACGCGTATGCGTAATTAGTACGTTTATTTTAACACGCATTAAATTCAAAATTGAGCTAAGGCAATTTTAATATATTTTACGCCCTTTAATTTTAGCATTCCACATAAAATATAAATATTAAAAAAAGAAAAATTGCTGGTAATTTTAACTTGAAACAACAATTTTAAATCATAAAATATAACATTTATGAGCAAAAAGTAAAATATTCGTAAACATGAAACTTTGTGATTAAATATCAACAGGTATTACGTTTTTTATTCCTATTTTTTTCTGAAAATAATTCCTGTTGAATTCCTTAGCTGCATACTTTTTTTCAATGTCAACAATAAATTTTTTGAACTTTTTCACATCCAAAAAATATCGGCATGTCAGAAGCAATTTTGATATATTTTCCTAAAGAACCACTCAAGAAACTAATAATATATAATTTCCAATATAAATGCAGGGATGCGAGAATTCGGCAAATTTTGTGAAAACAAGAATAAGTTTAGAAAATAATTTCTACGCAAATCCCTTAAAGGAAATAAAAAAAATAAAAAAATTTACTCCAATGTTAATGATCACCTGCTACTGCATACATGTCCAAGCAACTGGCAGTATCACAAACAATATTTTGCATTAAAATCTTGTAAATAACATTACTTAAAGTCAAATCTAATCGATACAACTGAAGCGTTACAGTCCAAATTAAGAAATAAATAAAAAATACGCAAGTTTGTATAAATAAATATACAATTTTACAAAATCACCGAAATCGTCCAGCTTCCAGGAAATTTAGCCATACCATCCCTAAATGAAGGATTTCACATTGAAAAAAAAAAGAACGTTTGTGTGTAATTTTCCACGCTTTAATGCACACTTTGATACTAAAATAAACACTATGCGCGTTTGTAATTGAAAATAATAAAAAAAAGAGTGTTCAATTTGTGGTATGGGTAAACCAGCTGTTCATAGCAAGAGTTGGGTTGAAATTTTTAATCCCAACCGACAAAGATATATTATTTTAGGAAACACAGTTAGTGTGTATATATAGTTGACAGCACGACAAGACGTTACGCACGAATGGTCACCAAGATTTTTAGCACGCTGTTGGCCCTTTTTCACATGTCGCCAAAAGGAGAAGAGAATAAACAATGTACGTTGACAACTAGATATAATTATTTATGATTTTTATGCAAAATGGATGGATGGTGTCCGTGTTCAGAAGGCATAGAATTCAAAAGATACCGACACATTCCCAGAGAACTGCCAGACGCATTTTAAGTTTGATAAATTGTCTATTTAAATTCGACGAAATATAAGAATAATAAATTAGGCAAAGAACGTTTTGGAACATTTTTTTTTTCTTCTTCCCTGAAACATTCAAATGAGACATTGTAAAAAGGATTATGTGGTTCATACACAGAAAAACTGTCAACAATCATTCGATTAACATTTCATCTTTAAAGCTAACGATTACTGAAAGAATGAAATTGTCATAGAACACTGCAAACTATTATTGACTATAAGTATTACTTTTTCGGTATTTAAGACTAATAAACATATAAAATATTCTATAAAAGTCACATTGGGTCATCACAGAGGACCAAATGTCGGTAAAATTATTCGTAAAATTTACGACTACTACACGTAGTCAAATCATAGTCAATTCGTATCGGACTGCCATTGTAACGAAATCAGACGATATTAAAAATTACATCTGACACAAAAAATAAAAGGTGCAAACTCAAAGTTCGTCTGGTTGATTTGATGAAATATCACATAACACATTTAAAGCAGACGATTTACAGAGGGAATGAAACCGCCATAGAACATCGCTACTAATAATGCTTACAGAAAGCATTCTTTTTCTGACACATCTAAAATTCTCTTAAGATTGCTGGATTAAGAAAAAATCTCGATAAAATTATTTTGAACTTAAATTTATAACATGGCATAATCAAATCATAGTCAATTTGTACCAGATTGCATAATAGCTAAATCAAACGATGCTAAAAATAACATTCGACGCAAAAAATGAAGGAGCAAACAGAGAGAGGAAGTTTTTCTGAGGGAGGAATTTAAACGGTATCAAATATTACCTCTTAAGCAGACGACTTATTGAAAGAATGAGATCGTCATAGAACACTGAAACTAACAAATATTCTTTTTCCGACACCTAAAACTGACAGACATCTATTGAACAAATTTGAACAAATGTCAACAAATGTCTATCAATTTGAACAACTGTCAACATTGAGTCAAATCTCGGTAAAATTATTCTGAACTTGCAAGAATTTAATTCATGGCACAGTCAACCGGTAGCGGATAGCAATCAAATGAAATAAGGCAATTCTAGAAACTATGTTTTATAACCACCGTTGAACAGTTTACCCAAATTTTGGTTTACGACTACTAATGTTCAACTCAGCAGCCTTGTAATTTTGGACCCAGAAGACAAGGGTACTCCTGGATCAAGTATTGGGGGAAATTTGCCTTCGTGGAGGACTCTTTGGTGGTACTAACCCACATTTGCATTACATGAAGAGGAAAAAAACAAAAATCTCCCACGGTTAGCCTGACGGCAAGGGGATTCTAATCCATGATCCGTCTACCTTTGGGGTATAGAAACTATATTTTTTATTTTATTACCGTCGTTGAACAGCCGACCCAATTTTATGGGTTTACGACTACTAATGTTCAACTCTGTAGCCTTGCAATTTTGGAACTTCCCACGATTAGCCTGACGGCAAGGGGACTCTAACCCAGCCATGATCCGTCTACCACTGAGGATATTTTACGTCAGCACTGTGGTCGGTGCAAGCCGGATGCGGAATTCGTATCGACTGGGATTCGAACCCGGTTCGACGCATTGGAAGGCGACAGGTCTATCCCCTGAGCCATCGCGGCTCAGAAACTATATTTGACGCAAAAATAAAAGAATGAATGAAAGAAGGCTCGTCAGGGAAATTAAATTTAGAAGCGAATAAATAAATAAATACATTCATATATACAATAATATATAATACATCATACTAATAAACCTAATATTTCCAACATAAATAAATAAATTCAGCAAAACTCAAAATATCATTAAATTCAACAAAATTTAATATCTTTAAAGTAATAAAACCTATATATAAATGAAATATATAAAGGAAGATAAATGAGAAACTGAGTTTAGAAACAAATAAACAAACAAAAATTCATCCCAATAATAAATCTAGCATTTTCTGAGAAAAAAATTCAACAATAACTTAAGATGTCACTATTGATTCATTTAATACTCTTGATCTAAAATATAAATTCCGGGTTGGTTACAGAACGTTCATCGAATTGCCATCACTGATGCTCAAGGAAGAAAAAAAAAATCGTCAATGTTTTTTCTTTTCTCTTTGTGAATACACCCCGAACTCAATGGTCTATGCAGAAGAAGAAGACAAGGGTGGAGGGGTCACGATTTGTCCATTTGTAAAGAAGAGAGCCGCCCAAGTCTACGTGCCTCATTTGGTCCTCTCCTCCCCATCGGCAGACGATAAGAGGGACGGGAGGGATTTTCGGCCATCAAGATTTTATGGCCTAAATCAATGGCTCCTTGAGCTGGCATTCGTGACTTGGCTCCTGTACCTATTGGGGTTTCTGGCCAGGCCATACATCGTACTTGATCTGCAAATAACTTAAGTATTGAGGTTAATAATTAACGGGTGCATTAAAAAAAAATGTTGAGATGTCATTGCTTGATATCCATTCGATGCTCAAATTAAAAAAAAAAAAATTAATACGTAGACAGGTATAAATTTGAAAGCAAAATTTTTATATATGGAACCCGTATTTCTTTTTATTTGTCAGTTCTATCAACTTTATTTTGATCTTATTGAACTTAGCATAAAAAGTACATAATATTACCTCACTTGTCCAGTTGGCAATCTCAGACGAGTAAAAATATCCAAATCAGAACAAAGAGCACAAAATTGCACTTTTTTTTAAAAGGTAACATTAATAACTTCTATCACTCGATGTTCAAATTAAAATAAATGCACTTATTTAAATTTAATGTGGAAAGAATCGTAATTAACATTTCGCTAAGTTTATATTTTTTGAACCCTGCGGAGCTGAATCATTTTTTAGAATTATAAAATGTTAACAAATGTGGTTCGTAAAAGTATGTAAATATTTTAAATTAAATCAATTGCCACTACAGAAAACACTGATTCAAGAACATCTAAGCGTATTGATTTATCGATGGTCACTATTACGTTTTTTCAACAAATAAAATCAGTAAATCTATCTACACTATTATAATCATCATTAAAAAACATCAAAGCATTTCAGAAAAAATTTAAACATTCACTAAAGAATATTATCGTATTGATAACTGGTTATTCTTCAAATATTTAGAAAAAAGGATTGCCGTTTGCACTATTAGTTAAGATAGACAATTATCAATCAATCTTAAGTAATACAATAGGTATTGTTGTATTATTCACAAGCTAATAATATTATAATAAAAGTTTAATAAAAAAAATAAAATCACTGCTATAAAAGATGAAATAAGGTTAAGAAATAATCTAGTTACTTAATAGAGTGTTTTTGACAATTGACGGTTTCATCTTGTTTTAACTGTCATGTCAAAAAAAAAAAAAAACTTTTTGGCATTGTTTTTGACAGTTGTCAAAAATCAAGAAATTTTGAATCATATAAAATGGCGCCTTCATACGCCGAAATAGATTGGGGTTGAATTAATAATGAAAACGTGGAATAGAACAATGTGAACTGTGTCTTTTTGCATAATTCGAAGCAAAAATAAACATAGTAAAGGAAAACTCTCATTTTGAAAAAGGGAAAATTAAGCACTTTTTAAAAACACCCAATGGCAAAAGCACCTTTAAGGGCTTTTAAAAAACGAAAATAAGCACCTTTAAGCACTTTTTTAAAAACGCTACGCACCCTGTTTCATTACTAAAGTTACGTTAAAAGTACTTCCCAGGAATCACTAAGAACTACACTTTTTTTTATATTGCACTACTCATTACACTACATTTTTTTAAAAAAAGGAGCACTAAAAACTACAAAAGAAAGTAGTGACTGCAGTAGTTTCACAACTTGTAATGCACTACTTCCGATCACTGCACCTGCTAATGAACGTCTTTTAAAAGTCAGGGTTTCACCAAAAGAAGTTCCATTATTTAGCTTTCGTAGCTGAAAGATACTGGGAACCGCTGGTACACAACCCCATGTAAGATCCAGAATTTTAAAAAAGTCTGAAACAAAATAGCTCTGGGATATAACAATAGAAGTGGAAAATGTGTTGGTTCCACTGTTACCTCTTCTAATGCTCAGTGGATCATTTATCAAATCTTCACTTCCGTGGGCGACCTAAAATTTCTCACACCCAACACTCAATTCAAAAAGGTGAGTCAGCGGGCGTCTTCAGTCTCCCCCTACCAATGGCGATAATTTTGGCACGTTACTAATATTCCGTAGCAATCATGCAAAGATTAATCTTAATCAAATAGAAAATGTTTACCATGATCAATCTAAATACCCTTAGAGTCAATAAAAATATTAGAATTAAACTAGATAATACGAATAAAGCAAGTGTGAATAAAACACAAAAAAGTCACGAATAAAGCTACAAAAACAGACCTGAATAAAGCACAAAAACAGACAAATTCTTATACATTTTTGTGTACAAATAATATAAAGAGTATACTTTATGCTACAGAAACCCATAAAAACAAACACGAATATTAAGTCACATAAAAAAAGACCAATACCAATGAATTTTTTCAATGTCCAAATAAAGAAAGGGTATACTACGCTGTGTATCAAGATAAAGCTAGACAACGTAAATAAAACACAAACTGAGTTTTTATTTTTTTTTATTTTTATTTGGTAGCGCTAAATTTGTGTCCGTTTCAGCGGATTTATTTATGCCAGTTTTTTAACTTCTTTTACGTTGTTCAAGCTTTATTTTCATACATAGCACAAAGTTTAAAACTTCTTCATTTGGATGCGAAAAAAATTATTGATTTTTCTTGCGTTTTCTTTGAACTTTGTTCGTGTTTGCTTTTGTGACTTTACATAGCGTAAAGTATGCCCTGTCTTTATTTAAACAATAAAAAAAAAATCATTCGTATCAACTATCCAGAATTAAGATAGTGAAAAAGATTGAATAACATCAGACACTGGGGTATAAATCTTCTCCGGCAAAGAAGCAGAAAATAAATGCAATTTTTTTTTAAATACTATTTTACAATCCAGCAATTTTCTGAAACGAAATCTGTTGAATCCCTGATAAAAAAAAGTCTTACTTTAACGCCCGCCCCTTGAAATGGATAATCTAAGAAAAAAGTCGAATTAAATAAATAAATAAAATGTTTGAAATACTAAATATGACTACTTTGTCTGACAAAATTCATCCCCTAAAACTGTCACTAGAAATCGGGCAAAATTTTTTACAATTCCTTGGCGAGTGATTTAAAATATAATTTTGAAAACAGGCTTTGTTGTGAAGGTTATTTAAGTGCTTTACTTCATTAATTTCGTTTTAGAAAAATTCATAATTTGCTTTTTAAAATTCCTAAACACGTTCTGTAAATTTAATTAAGGGTTAAAGTACACTTTAAAATTCTAAAACACCAATACATATTACTAAAAAAAAAAAAAACTAAAAAATACTCTGGTAGTGCAGTTTTACTGTTTAAAATTTGAGATAACAAATAATGTATCTTAACTAAAAGAACTAACTCGATTTTACTTTAAAGGAAAAGGGGATATTTTTGATATTATATTTCGATTGAGAATGGAAATGATGTTTGAAAAGAAGGGAAAGAACAAAGTTAAATTATTCGCAAAAAAAATAACGTTTTCGCTTTAGAATATTCCATATTGCTGGTTTTAAATTTATATTTTATTGCTTCAAATTCTTTACAATCAAATTTTTTAACTTTCCCCTTTACAAAAAAGTGAAAATGAAAAAAGTTAAGAATTTGAAAATTTTATTTCGAACATTTTAAAAGTGCGAAAGAAAAAACACGCTCATTTAAAAAATTACTTATCACTTCCAAATCGGTTTAGAAATTTTCAGCGAGAATTTTTTTTAGAATTGTTTAAAAAAAAAAGACTATTATGTAACAATGGTTTGTTAGTATTTTTTAACAATAAATATTATAAAGTTTTCAAGATATTTTCTTAACACTCAATTTTTAAATGTGTTTATTATAACATTTATGGGCTAAGGAAAACAGGTTTTATTACAAAACAAATACCTTTATGCTTTCTGAACTCTTTTCCCTATCAGCAAAAATAAGAAAATTTACAGCTCATTTGACTTTCGTATGATTTTTTTTCTTTCTTTTTTATAAATATTCCGTGCGATTGCTTTAGAGCTGAACACAGAAAAATATCTTTACACACATTTAAGGATTTATTCACCAAAAATAAAAGCAAATAATTATAAAATAAATTAAATACTTATTTTAATTATTATTATATGATAAAATAATAGTATAATAAAAAATCTTCACACTCATTTAAAAAGTCATGGAATAAGAACATGAGTGAAGAATGATGAAAGAATAGCAGTAAAATTCACAAGAATTATTACTATTAAATTGAAAATTGACAGAATAAATTGACAGTAATACTACTATACAGTATAATACTCAAGTAATGGGCAATCTTGACAGAAAAATAAGGGGAAAATTGAAATTGACAGAAAGATAAATGTAATACTACTATACGGTATAATACTTTGCAAAAAGATGAAGGGAAAGAAAATCGATTACTAAATTTCAAAGATATCTCGAAACCCAAAAGATAAGAAGCAATATTCGTATATTCAGTTAGTAATTTGATAAGAATTGCGATATATATTTTTAATTGAAATGTTTTGATTGATTGATACATTTTTTTTTAAAAATTGAAACAATCTGTTTGAAGGATGTGACTGAAATAATCCACTTTCTGTGGCCAGCGTATATGCGTTGCAGACTAATTGAAAAATCTTGTCATTTAGTAAATGTTGGCGGCAATGCACTAGGCTGATTGGAAAAGTCTTCAGTGTTTTCNAGAACATGAGTGAAGAATGATGAAAGAATAGTAGTAAAATTCACAAGAATTATTACTATTAAATTGAAAATTGACAGAATAAATTGACAGTAATACTACTATACAGTATAATACTCAAGTAATGGGTTATCTTGACAGAAAGATAAGGGGAAAATTGAAAATTGACAGAAAGATAAGAGTAATAGTACTATACAGTATAATACTCAAGTAATGGGCAATCTTGACAGAAAGATAAGGGGAAAATTGAAAATTGACAGAAAGATAAATGTAATACTACTATACAGTATAATACTTTGCAAAAAGATGAAGGGAAAGAAAATTGATTACTAAATTTCAAAGATATCTCGAAACCCAAAAGATAAGAAACAATATTCGTTTATTCAGTTAGTAATTTGATAAGAATTACGATATATATTTTTAATTGAAATTTTTTGATTGATTGATACATTTTTTTAAAAAATTGAAACAATCTGTTTGACGGATGTGACTGAAATAATCCACTTTCTGTGGCCAGCGTATATGCGTTGCAGACTAATTGAAAAATCTTGTCATTTAGTAAATGTTGGCGGCAATGCACTAGGCTGATTGGAAAAGTCTTCAGTATTTTCTAATCTAATATTTTCCTAGGCTAATAGCAATCGGTCTACACAGCCTTAGACTAAATAGGTAAATGTGATGAATTACTTATTCAGATTGAATTTTGCTTGAGCACTTTGGAATATAACCTTAAAGAAGGTTATTCCTTAACTTCTCCAGCCTTATTTAAAACTGTTTAAAATATATCTAACCGAGTAATAAATGATATATTTTCTAATAGCGAATTCTCAGGTCTGAAGGTATCACTCAGGTGAAGAGATTCAGGTTCGAATCCCAGTGATGGCTGGTCGATAAATATTTTCAGTGGTATATTTTCTATGAAATATTTTCGGTGGTAGACGAATCATGGGTTAGAATCTATTTGTCAACGCGCAAACTGTGGGGGGTATTCTCCATGTAATGCAAATGCTGGTTGGTTCCATTAAAAAGTCCTTCACGAAGGCTAGTTCACCCTAATGCTTGATCCAGGAGTTCCCTTGTCGTCTGGGTTGAGTTCAAAATTAAGAGCTACGGAGTTGAACATTGACATTCGTAAACCCCAAAAATGGGTCGGCTGTTCATCGCTGGTTATAAAATAAAATAGCTTCATGATATGCAGATACACTAAAATAAGTTGTAAAAAATTCCAGCCTGATTAGAAAATTGTGGAGACCTTTCCAATTGATCTGGAGAATTACAAAATAACGACGGCTGTTTGCAAAGAGCTGGATATTTGTATTAGCCCACGAAATGCGTATCGTGATATTATAGACTTCGATTACAAAAATAAACACATGAATTAATTAAAAACTAATTAAAAAGCTGTACTACAACTTTTGCTAAAAGTACAATTTAATTCTAACGCTTTCGTAACTTCCAAATGATGTTTAAAAAATTCAATTAAATTTCCTCGATTATATAAATTAATGTTTTCATAATTTTTATTGCTTAGATATTTGAATTCTATTTTATGCGAACCATAATAAACTAAAATCAACTGCTTTAATAAAGTAAATTGCTTTATTTGAAATAGTATTTCTTAAGAAAGTATGCAACATTCCAAAACATCAAAATACAAAGTCATTAAAATACAAAGTCATTAAACATAGTGTCCATGTAAAGTAAGACTTAATGCATCAGTCGCGTTATAATGGAAGATCGCTATAATGGGTTTCGTTCTAAAGAGTGTAAACTATGTTAAGTTTGGCAACAGCATCAACCTGGTTTGATTACCTGAACAGGCACTCCAATTTGTATTGGTCATTAAAAGTCACACCCAACTGGCATAAAATATTTCATTTCAACGGTATTAAGGCAAATCTTGTTGTTAAGGAAAATTCCTTACAATTGAGCATTTTAATTAAATCTTTTGCAAACCATACTTTATTATTACCCAAAAAAGAAAAATATATCCCAAGTGTAGTTCTGTTCTCATTATAAGGCTTACATCGCAATGCAATTAATAGTTAGCCCCTTAAGCGGAAGACGAAGGAAAATCCCTTCTCGCAAAAGCCGCCTAATCTGGCACCCGACTTGTTCACCAGTTTAAAGTTCATCCTCAAAACACACAACACGCAGCGGGGGACTAACAACTCCAGAGTATCGCCTACCCAATTTACAACATAACCAACTCCCAACACCACCCTCGCCACCCCCAATCTCAATTCCGAGAACACTCGATTTTCTTACCTCCCTCTTTCTCCCTGCATTCTATTGAAACGTCCTTTCTTAATCGAAATCTTCGTTAGGAAGTTTGGCACTATCTAGCTTTTACCTGTCTAGCTACGCGTCCGTCCGGGTGACGTTCCAACCGGATCGATAATTAAATCTTAAGAGAGGGGGGGTTAGACTTGACATTTTCTACTCTTCTCTGCTTTTATCGTCTGACAATTCCCCTGCCAACAACAAAGGGAGCTTGACTGTCAGGACTGTTCCCATTCGGTTCCGGTTCCCTCCGCTTCCGTCCGTCCGTCACCGTTTTGAGTGACGGATCTTCTTCAGTGTTGTCCTTCCTCCGTACTTTCTCCTCTGATATTGTGACGTTTCGAAGGAAATAAGCTATTTCGTTTTTCTTAATTAAATTTCGAGAAGAAGCCCAAAGCTCTAAAGATGCGTTTAATTTTTTAAAAAATTTTCTTCTTATCTATAACATAAAATTGCCGAGGCAAAATAAATCCCTCTTAACTAAATAAGGACGCTTTAATTACAATTACATACACAAGATGCGTCACAAATTTCTTCAGTACTCAAAAGGATGTTCTTCCTTTTCTTTCTTCCTTTTTTTTAAAAAAAAAAAAATCGTACGATAATTTTGTAATTTTTTTTTTTAATATTTTGACAGCTTTCAAAACACGCCAAGTAGAAACGACATAGTTGACCCTGAATTGTTAACTCCTTCTTTACTGTCTGACATAAATAGTTCTAATCGCATTATAAACACTAGTTCTACTCTATACCTTATCAAATATGCAAAACAATTTAATTCTATTGAGATTCAACAAAAATAATAACGTTATAAACACAATATAAGCAAATTGATAAGCTACCAACAGATGCAAAAATGTCGTAAATTGTTATATTTTCACCCCTCATCTCCTAAAAACACAATCCAATCGTTTGACGCAATCGAAGAAATTACGCATGGAGACAAAATTCGAAAGCTTCAATGACTATAAAAGCTGATGCAATTGCCCGCTGAATCATAATAATCACAGAAATCACGAGGTTAAAATACACAATAGTCACACAATTACATAATCATGCGGAAAATAAAAAAACAAAAACATTCAAGATTCTAAAAATGAACTACATTTTATTTAATAAACCATGCTATACTTTCAGAGTTTATTTTCTATTCCATACAGAAATATTGAGAGCAAAAACATTTTTTTTAAAAAGCATAACCACCGTAAGCTCGATTACGTTGTATAGAAAAATGATAGTTTTACACCTTAGAAGAGTTAAAATAAATCAAGTTGATATTTTTTGTGGCAACAACTCATTCATCGTCTGCTTCCTTTTTCACTCAACCTTTTTATTATTTTTTTCGCCGATCCGGTGTATCATTGCGCACGGACGTCGTTTTGTTTTTGTGGAAGGTTACATCCGACCAATCTGCAACAAGTGTCACATTGTACTAGCAAATTCAGCGGACCGCATATACATTTATTTCTACACATGAGCGATCAACCTCTTGATCTTAACTATGTCCTCTTACTCTAAGAAAAATCTACTCGACTTTTTCAGAATATTTTTTTTTGTTCTTCTTTTACACCTTTTTCGTTATTCTAAGAATTTTTATTTTTCGAACACTCCTCCTTCCTTCTCAGAGTAATTTTTCTTTGGAAGTCTAATAAAAGACGAGTTAAGGATAGCAAAAAAGGATTTTTTTTTTTTAACCTTCTTTTTTTTTCTTTTTTTACAACACATAATCTTTTAGAAGTCAATAATTCGGATTGTAGATTCCGCAATAAGGCATATCTAATGGAGTGCTGAGGATTTTGAAGTTTTTGTCGTGAAGAACTTATATATAAATTTTTTTCGAGTGAGTTTTTTAAAAAAATTTTTTTTTAATGAAAATAACTCGAAACGAATAATTATTGATGAGTTATTTAAAATAGAATAACATACTTAAATGACTTTATATTTATCTTATTGTTGATTATGTTATTTATAAAATCGATACATACGTATCAAATTAGTAACAAATAGAAAAACTAGGAAAAAATCTCAAGAAATTAATAAAAGTAGTTTAAAAAAAGTAATAAGTTTAAATATTGATTAATTAAATTATTAATTAATCAAAAAGTTGTAACCTCTTTTTCAACTTAGGTGGTTATACCAGTAAAAGGTGTTCTCTCATATTATATCCCTATCGCCAAAGCAAATTATATATTAGTACAATGGTGTGAAGGGCACAAAAAAATAGACTAATTCCCCCTCCCCCCATTTATTATTACCATATATTTACGGTTCTATAGCTATGTATATATTAAGGTTCCATATATTTCGAAACTTTTTGTGCCATTCATAAAACTTTTTTAAAAACTTCCTTTAATTGTTCTATTTTATTTCTATCTGTACAATAAATTCCTAAAAATAGGGTTATTAATAATCGTTGGGAGAATTTTTATAACATTTAATACAAATTATGGAAATACATATTCAGATAAAAAAATAAAAAAAAATGTAATATCCAACAATCTCAGAAAATTTCCTAAAATCAGCGTTCATAAACTGAATCGGTATAGGGGGAGGGTGACTTTCACTTTGTTCTGACATTTTAGTTCTGTTCAAAACATATACATAAAATTCTAAAATCTTTAAAAGTTTCTTACAAAGTCAATCACTCAAATAAAAATATTATTGCATCTTTTACAAAAATTTTGGTACTTTATCTTTTTCAGTTTAAAGCAGATTGTAAATAATTATTATAAATAATAATAAATAACGGCGAAAATATAACCTCTTTTTCATCTCACACGGTTATATCCGTAAAAGGTGCTTTCTAATATTATATCAATATCGCCAAAGCAAATAATAGTCTGAAGAGCACAAAAAGAGATAGATTTTTTTCCTTATATTTAAAGTAAGTACGAGTAAAAACTATTCGAATAAACCAAATGGAATTTTAAAAAAAATTGTAAAATGACTCAAACTAAAACAAAATAACGGCCATTTAACTACAAAAGGATAAAATGTTAAATACATGAAGAGTTGGATAGAAAGAAAAAATAAAATAAATAAAAGGAAAGGGAGGAGTAAGGAAACGCAACAACCCCGAAAGAAAAAAAAATGAGAAGTCAACATAAGGAAACAAAACAAATGAATAAAAAAAAAAATCAGACCAGTTTGATCATTAAAACAGCCTGAAAGTCACCTGAAAGTTAATGACGAGTAAGAGAGAAGATATCAGACCTATAAGCCCAAGACCTGTCAGTCAAAGAAGTAAAAACATTTCCTATACGATATGCCGGTGACTTAGTCTTTGGTAACAATTCCTCTCGGGCTTTACAAATAAATAATAGAGAAAAAGAAAGAAAAGAAAAAAATAGAAAAGAAAAAAAAAAAAAAGAGAAGGGGGTTTCGTTGATGATGATGATGAGAAGGACTCTCTGAGATTCGATTCTAAACGTGGCAATTAGTCGATGACAAACGATCTTCGAACCTAGAGGTTGGATGAATAGGTTTTATTTTTTTACTTTCCTTGGACGTCTTATAGATGTCTACCTGCTCATTTGGCAACCATTAGAATTTGATTGTTGCTTCTTTGGCGATGGGAAGGATGCTTTCCAACTCCAGATGGCATTCGGCGTTAAGAGATAAATGATTAGAGAAAAGAAAAAGTGATTTTTGCTCTTTTAAATCTTCCCGATGTTTTTGGTTTGGTTTTTTACATGGGCGTCTCTGATAGAACCTGCCACCATAAATAATTTGGATCATAAGGGTTCGTGGAATAGAGGCGTTAAAGTGTTCTGTCTGGTTTGCAAAGAGAATTCATGGTCTTCTGGGAATTCAGACCCCTTTGTTTCAAAAAGATTCCGACCCTTCTAAGATTTTCTCTGATTTTATGTGCATCGATTCAACTCGAACTAGCAATTCACAATGGAGAATTATAAACAGTAATGAACATTTAACTAAACAGAAAAATCTCATTCAATTCATAAAATTGAGACACTTGCCACGGCTGGGCAATATAGAAAGAATGAAAGAAAATCAAGGCGATCAGAAAATCTTCAACTGAAAACTAATTACCTCAAGATCAGAAGGATATAAGAGACATAGGAATACCAAACATGGATATAGGGATACCAAAAAGAGATAGTTAGATGACGTAGCAAAAGCTCTAAGCATAACAGAACAAAAGTTTTTTAAGTAAGACAAAGGCCCACTGCGAAACGTAACGGTATAAGAGAAAAGATAGGTTCAAATGTACCTTTCAGCTTTTGATAACAATTCACACCCATACAGTTATCTCAAGTCTGGTACAAACATATACCCATATACAAAATTCTAGAAATAAAGCTAAACAACGCGACTAAAGTACAAATTACTGCACAAGCATTTTATGCCTTTTANACAGAATTCAATACATAAAAAGAACTTCGACAATATCACGGTCAATTGCTTAAAATAGTAATTTTTAATAGTATTACTTAAATATTTTAATTTGCTTGATAGTAATTGAAATCAAAGTAATTCCCGTGCGGGCGAAGTCGTGGGCAACAGTTGAACGGTGAAAAAATTTGGTTAATATATTGTTTAAAACTAATTTAAGTGTTACGAATGAAGGAGGGGTTGAAGAATTAGAATATTTAAATACAGCTATGCTGCTGTGCATTAGACTTGGTTTCTATAAAAGTTTACACGTTGTACAAAGTAATTTTGAAAAGTGACCAAGCTGGTCCCCAAAGTCGGCAAGTTATTTTTTAAATAATTGTAGTAGTTGTTACTCAAATATTAAAAATAAACAATTTCCATAACTATAGCAATGAAAATCTAGCAACTAAAATTTTAATTTGACGTTTCAAAAACGTATTATCCTATCACAAATTTTAAACCAACTGTAGTGTCCCAAACGTAGCTTTTTTTTTTTTTTTATTGCAAATTTATCAGAAATACTGTTTGCTAACATAAAAAAATAGCAACGGAAATCATCTCGTCTAATTCGGATTTAAAGGAAAGCAGGATTTATCAATTTCACAGTTCTGGTAAATCCAATGTTAAGTAGACGTTAAGTTTATTGTATAGTATGGCTCTAGGGAAGGGAATTCAAGAAACTTGACTCCCTGAAAGAAAAGAACGTTTCACAAATCGGCCCCTTTGCCTCAACACGTTTTGTAGTATGTATACAAAAGAAAACATTCATCCAGAAGTTCATAACTAATTAGAAACACTTGAAGCACCTGCTCTTTCCAATTTTGCATGGACGTGATAGATGTCTTATCAGCGCCTGCGTATATAGCATTTTCAAGGGCCACAAAAGCATGAAGAAATGCTGCCTTCTGAAAGTGAAACATGTATCTATTTAAATTTCTAATTTTTACTCTAAACATGCAAAAAAAAAATTCGAGGCTGTTTTTCCCAGGCTCTGTCTTCTCATGCATGAAATGACGCATTTTACACGCATTATTAATATGAAGTAATATAACTGACGCGTTATCAATAAGCAATTTATATAGCTATTGTGAGCCTCCGGTGCTAGTTATGAAAATAGCGCAAAATGTCAATGTGTTGTAAAGCCACAGTTTTCTGAAAATGTAGTTTTTGATCTAATTTTTTTACGACTACCAATGTTCAACTCCATAGCCTTCTAATTTTGAACCTAATCCGGAAGACAATTTAACTCCTAGATCTAGCATTGGGATAAACTAGCCTTCGTGCAGGACGTTTCGATGAAACTAACCCTCATTTGCGTTACATGGACAGGAAAACCACAGAAATCTCCCACAGTTAACTCGGTGGCAGGGGGATTCTTACCATGATCCGTCTACCATTTATGATATTTAATGTCAGCACTGTGGTCGGAGCTTGCTGGGAGCAGAATTCCGGCCAGTCAGCGTTGAGATTCAAACCTAGGTCACCTCATTAGAAAGCGAGCGCTCTTTCCCTGTAGCAATCGCGGCGCAGATGGTACATATTAAAATTAAGGCTTTGCCTTAAGGGTAAGACACTTAAATTGTGGCTTTATAATTTGTTTTGGAAAAACAACACTTTCGTACCTCTCGCTCAAGAAAATAAAATTAAAAAAACGATATAGAGATAGATAGATAGAAAATGTTTATGAGCACATAACCTAGTAAAGTGCGGAAAACTCCGCCCTTCTTCAATGGATAATCCTAGTTAATCTGTAAATCAGCAGGGTAATGTGCATATTAATGACTTTCAAGCTTTAGCGGAATCATATACAAAGGGTTTTGAACTTTAAACAATATGGAAAACAGTTTATGCGCACATTACCTAGTAAACTGTGGGAAACTCTTGGTTCCGCACTTGAACGAGTCATTCAAAATATTCTTAAGATCAGTTAGGTATTGTGCAAATTAACGGCTCTCAAGCTGTAGCAGTAACATATACAAGAACTTTTTTTGCCATAATACATTTTATTTCTATCTAAAATTCAAATTTATGCTAAGTCATGACTATGTTAGATCTAAATTTAAACGAACAACGCTTTGAGTATATGGTCCCTAATAGAGTGGTGGTTCGTAATACTTGATATGTCGGTCCGCTCTCTGAGAGTGACCGCAATTTATAAGACAAAATCCGCAGCCTGAGTCAGCCCTCACCCGAGGAGCGAAGGTTGGTTGCAAGCATTATAGATGGCCTTTGTTCTAAAGATTCACAACTATCAATCACCTAGATGGGCGAAACATGGCGCCGGGCAATCTCAACCACCACACCCCTCCCTACTCATTTCAGATTGGCTACAACCCCTCTTACTTCACTTCTCTTCACCAAAAGAATAGTGGAGAGTTATAGACAAAAATAACGTTTTTTTTCTTCTTCCTTTCCCCTTTTAATGTCTATTATAACTCTTACAATCCTTCTAACCTTTTGATGCGCTTTTAAAAATATGCAGTTTTGATGTCAATCATGCCAAGAAAAAAATCTGGCATTGTGCAATTGTCTTGATCTATTTATATTGTAGTTTTTTTTTTTAATTTTCATTCTTATTTTTAATTGAGTTCGTCGCTCTGTGTGAATTGTTTCATTCGAACAGTTTTGTAATTAATTACAATTCAATTATGAGAAAAGATACACTAAGTTTAATTCTGCAAATTAAATTAGGTCAAACAAACGCTATTATTATTTAATCTATCAAACCGTAACATCCATACTTTCCTTTTGCATTAGATGGTAAAGGCTGCTGCTATTAATTTTAAACTCTAAATCGAATGTATTTTTCTTCGTTGGATTTATGTTATAATATTTATTTCATAATGGTACCAAAAAAATGCATGACTATTTACTTTTTGTTCAGCTCTGATGAAGAGGTACTCGTAAAAGAGAAAAAGGGTACAAAAATTTAATAGTGGAAGAAGTACATTAAACAAGGGCTACTATAGTAATACAACTCTACGTGTTCTCTCTGTCATTCATTTTTAAACACTTATTTAACCATGGACAAAAAAAGCGATATTGCTAACTACAGTGTACTTTTTCAGGTAAATGGGAGGAAAAAAAGATGCACGAAACAAAATATTTCTTTTTGAAAGGGTAAAAAAAAGCGTACTACACTAATACTATTTTGTGTTCCCATTTATAATTATTATTTTATAATTGACTAATTTTCGTGTGTTGATATTAAAATGATAAAAAAAAATTTTTGTAGCAAATCACATATTACTTTTTCAAAACTTCAGAGAAAAATAATGCATGAGACAGTAGACGGTACAAAAAAGTCCTTTCTAAAGCGGTACAACGAAGCAATGATCCATTAATACGATTTCATGCTCCCAAGAATTGAATTGATATTAATTGCTGATTTCGAAATAGTAAAAAACTCGCAAAGCTAGTCAACTCTATTTTTTTAAAGTAGTCGATAAAATAGTTAAAATACAGGAGAAAAAAAAAGGGTACAAAAAAATTTCTTTTTAGAGGTACAAAGAAAGAATTGTACCTGAGGTAACGTTACTTCAAGCTCTTGATTTTCATATTAATTTTCAAATGTTAATTTTATAATGGTAAGGAAAATTGCACTGCTTGTCACAACGTACTTTCTCAAAAAATCGAAGAAGAAAAAATAAATGAGATAGAAGTGGGTACAAAGAAAGAAACGGTACAATGGAAAAAAGACTATCCCATTAATACTATGTCATGCCTCCATTCGTTGGATAGATTGCTGATTTTATATGGAGAAAAAAAAATTGCTTGTCAACATCGTACTTTTTCAAATAGTCGAGGAAGCAAAAAAACTATACGAGGCAGAAATAGGGTATAAAAAATTATTTATCGAATATCTAGTGAGAATGATACTATATTACAATATAGGGAAATTGTAAAAGCGGAGAAGTAAGTATCCGAGGAGAGACAATAGATAGTTTAAAATGTATTTAGATATCTCCAGATATCTAAATACGTCAGTTCGAAAAAGTAGGAATAATCGTGCTTCCCAATTTATGACATCAAACAGATTCCCTTAAGAAAAATTATAATAAATAAAAAAAAATTCACACTGCACAGGTGAGAGCAAATCGATAAATTCGTCAACCCACATTAAATTCGTCACAGGAAGTGCAAAGATTGATATTCAGTGGGTAATTCTTTTCAACTATCACAGAATAGCATCTTGTATGCACGTGATTGATGGCCTTACCGATAAATTTTAAGACTTTTTTTTTCTTCGAGCGGATAAGAGGTATAAATCTGCAATGTCTAATCCTTGTCTTCTTCTCAAGACCACACAATCTGCAAATTCAAAGTTTTGTTACTCACTCCTTCTGGTATACCGTTGTCGAAATAATTATCGGTATTTGTCAAGGAAGCTTGACACATTCCTTCGCAAAGAAACATAAGGACACTTATGTGTGTTAGTAACTCTTAATCTACATTTATTCGTGTGGTTTGGTACAGCATGTTTCATTTGGACCTTCAGCCATTAAAATCAGGTTATATTAAATTTCATTAAATCAGGACAATCAGGATTTTTATTGTTATTAAAATCCACTGCGTATATGAAACAAAATGCATATTAAGTATGCTATGTTTGGAAAGATTCAGATTCGATTGTGAGGGACCAGCTTTAGAAAAGGTAGGTACCAGATCAGGCGTATTTAATAGAGTGTCGTTTACATTGGCTCTTAAAAGTCTGTGGTCTAATAAAACACTGGAAAAAAATTGTTAAGAACTTGAGTGTGTGTTTCATTAGTTAAAAATGTGATAAACACAAAAACTGATATATAAATATTGCAAATATCCTCTTGGTGCCAGTTAGCATTCCAGCATGGGTATCAAGAATGGGCTTCGTTGTTTTTGTACTTTTGTCATAATATTCACGGACATGAATGGAAAAAATAGGGTCCAATTTAACACTTCGTTAAGATTGCGAAAAATTGGCATGATATCATTGTTTAAGCATGGATATTATGGTTCAACGTTGAACAAATTTTTCTGAAAATGTATGCGTATTCAAAAATAAATCCACCGGAAAAAGAAGTTTTTGTTCTTTTTTTAAATTAAAAACAACGAATATAATGATAAAAAGTTGCTATCACAAGTTGGAGGATAATATATTACAGCAATGTACACAATTGAAAATTAATTTGCAGCAATCATAACACGGAGGTAAGTTTAAACGATACTATCGTTCTTTTAAAATTTGGTAACACGATACTATGGTTTATTTAATGGAAACAACATGGTCCAATTCAACCCCCTTCATTAAGTTAGTTCTCGACTTTTAGCATGATTTTTCGAAGCTCTTTTACCAAGGAATATAAAAAAGCCACAATTTAAATACCTTACACTTGAAGCAAAGGTATAATTTTAAACTATGTATGCTACATTGCCGTGAAGAATTATCTGGGCTTTAAAACAGACAAATAACTTAAATATGTTTTAAAAGTAAAGGAACTTTTTTTAAAAATCGCCAATTTGGCGACATTTTTCCACTTAGACGAAAATTATCAAAAGCAAAGTCTCATTCCTATTTTTTTTTTTTGTTGCAAATTTTCATGAGCTCAGATGATACAGCAAGTTTTTAATTATTAAAAAATAAGACCACAAATTCTTATCAATATCCTGAGGTCTCTCTCCATATTGACGTCTTGCATCAGAATAAGCATAGAGGGCTCTGGCTAAAGTTAGACTAAACTTGACATAACAGTCGTTGCAAATTCACGGCTGTTAAGAAAATAGCATTTTAATCTCAAAAAAATAAATATTTCATGCCACGACAGAGCGATACAAACCGAAATCATCAATTCTAACAGTACCGAAGATAATAACGAACGGTTGGTTCATTTTAACATCTTCTAAAAGTTGCGGTAAATTTGAATTATATTATGGTTTAAGACATCGATATCATGATTGGTTAGATTCCTCTGAGACTGTAAGTAAAATACACCAAACGAAATTTGGACTAAAATTCACCAAAATAATAATAAAAAATTCTATTCAATCAGAATCATAAGATGTTGATGCGCAGGAGGCTTATATGTAACAACAACGAGCAAAATTCAAAATCACAAGCTTGTAAATGAGATGATGGCTATTTAGAGCACCTCAGTTGTTAGCAAAACACATAAAGATACAGTTGGCGTAAACATAAAAAGCTCAACTTAAGTTAAATTGTGCATTTATGATAGTTTTCTGGTTATTTAAACTAACATAAAATTGTCGGGAAAATAGTCATATGTGACTTCGTAAACAATATTTCAAAAAAAAAAATTTCGAGGAGGAAAAAAGCGCCATAATCCATTTCGGAATTATAAGCTAAAACTAACAAACAAAATTTTATTTCAAATGTTTACTTTTATAACAAAAATCAATTTGAGAACTTCAATATATAGTTATACAAGTAAATAATATTTTATAGGTAATTAATTAAGGTCCTTACCGAGGTTACATTACAGCAAATTTGTAAAAAATTTTCGACAGTAGTTAATATATTGAGTTTAAATTCATTTATTGACTAAAAGATTTTCAAGAACTGCAGAAATAGTTTTTATTCCTAAATTGTTAGTTATATTTCATACGGTTAAATAGACTCCTTTTTTTAATAATTTTTTTTTTTTTTTTGTTGAATAAATTGTAAATTTTCCAAATTAACCCATTATACGTGGTTTTCAGTTTGATAATTCAGTTTATTAATTATATTCTTTGTTATCATAGTTTAATCTTCATGAGATTTAATCAAAGAAAAAATCTAATATTTGACTAGTCAGGGCTAACAAATCTCTATATATGTTGAAAATGGAAAACTAAGCAATATAAAACAAAATGTAATAAATTTTTACTTAAATTAAGTCATGTCTCGATTTTTATAATTTTAATTAATATAGTTTTTGAGTTTTTTGATCCATACTTAATACATCAGGTACTTTGTAAATCTATTATAATTAATTAATAATAATTATAATAAAAAATAGGTTTAAAGTACTATAAAAAATAAAAAGTTAAATTTAATGCCTTGTTTAAGTATTAGATAAAAATGATTTTTAAAAAAAACCTTTTTTTAAAGACTTAAGTTACAGATAACAATGCTCTTTTTTAAAGTGCAAGATCCCCTTAAGTTTTTGATACATAAATATTGCATTAGTATTAAAATAATAATTTTGCACTTAAATAATTTTCTCCAGGAGTTATTTTCTAAATTATTTCACGCCAATTATTCCTAATTAATCGTACAATAATTCAACTCGCGTACAAAAACGAAATTAAAATTTTCTTTACATTTTTGTGGGTAAATACTTGGATACGAATCATTCTAACAGAAATAAATTCAAGATAAGAGAAATCTAAAATTTATTTTAAAAATTATAAAGGTATGCACACGTTTTAAACACTTGGTAAAAACGTGTTTGTTTTTAATTATTTTTCCATCAACATCTCACAAATGCAAATAGAAAAGCATTCGAAAATACGAGATAAAAAAAAGAAAAAAAGCATATCGTCTTTTATTAAAACCGGCAACGCAATTCCAGAAGAAAAAAAACTGCTTACCCACACAGAGACTAAAGCGAGTCCAAACTGCAACTTTTGGATTGGATGATTGCTATCTGTGTTGCAAATTATTCTCTAGATGATGAGGTAAAAGCGAGGTGGCGGAGACATCTCAAATGGTACCGATCAACATTTTTGACTCGGAAATGAAGAATTTTATTTAATGGAAATTTCTCTCTCTTTATTTATATTTTTTTATTTCTTCAAAATTCTTCTCCAACCCCCAACCAACCCTTTTCCTCAATCCTTCCCAGAGAGTTAATTCGAAATTTATTTTCTCTACTCTCTGTCTCAGAATGTCTGACGTCCACCCCTCTCGCGGGGATAACTTGTTGAAGAGAGAGGAGGTAGTTCAAAAACAATCAATATCAAAATCCGTATTCAAACAAAACCTCTCTTTTTGCATAATCACCCATCTAAGCATCATATTTCATCGGCAGAATCTTTTACTTCTTTATGCTGTATATGTATATATATATATATCTCATCAAATCTCTTTTTATACATATATCTATATATAAAACCTTATTTTTCTTTTTATTTCCCTCACCCCTGAATTTGGCTCTTGTTTTATCGCCAACCCCCTTTTTTCCCGCCATAGTCTTCAACTCGTACTTTATTTTAATAGGCACCCTCTGGATTTGACATGCACAAAAAATATGTGTATATTAAAAAAAATAATCTTTCAGTAGCAGTTAAAAAGAAACTCTGACTGGAACCATTAAACGGATTTAGTCGGGAGCAAAATTCAGGATTTCCTATATTTTTTTTTTCCTTATCCTTTTTTTTTCTTTCTGCCCCGTCTTTTTCTTAGATTTTATTTTTTTTGGCGGAATCATTAAGACTTGGCGCCAGCGTTTTCATAACGGGCCTTTCGTCTCTGTTGTTTAGCCCATTAGGAATTCGGCAATGGCACGAATATCTAAAAGATGTGACAAATGCAGATCTATCGTCTTGGTTTACCCTCTAAGAAATCATCACGCGGGAAAGAAATAAAAGTTACCACCCGCCCACTCTTCCCTAACTTATCTTTTGTCTTCGGAATATTTTTTTTTTATTTCCTTATCATTCCGATAAAGAAAAAAAAGTTAACAGTCTTATTGACAGATTTCAAAATTTTTTTTATCGTTTTAATTTTTACGATGAACATTTTTTCTTCCTTTTTTTTATTTATTTATTGTGACAAGACAGGGAATAAGAAGGAAAATATGCATTCAAAAAAGGCAAAATAGGAAGATTTTACCATTTTTTCCCCCGTTTGAATTTGAACTTGCGTCAGGCTGGCCTACCAAGGGATAGTACTGAATGGAGAAAAATATGTATGAAAAGTTATCATAATTCGATATCATATCGAATTAAAAAAAGTATATAAATACTTTTTTAATGCGCATTGTTGAAGCACGTTACATTTTTCAGTTTTCACATAAATAAAATACCCAATTAGACTTAACATTTGTAAAATGTTTTTCTCTATTTATTACTGTTTTTTACAGCATATCATCTTAGGTTTGAAAAAATAAACCGTAAAAAAAATATTATCAGTATTTAAAAATTAAATATTTTTTAAACATTTTTGAGGGCATCATAAAAGATATTATATTATTCTTTTAAAACACTTTATTTGTTTTTATGTTTTTAAAGAATTTTGTGAGATAAAAATATATCGAAAAATGTTCTGGTTTTCATTTTCTATCTTTGACATTCGGTTAAATGTCATTAGATTTTGAAGAGCAATCTTTTTCTTTTTAAAACTTAAGATGAAAGATGAATCAAAAGAGGAAATGTCAGATGAACTGAATTGGATGTTGTAATGTTGAATGGCACAAGACTCGGACATGGCTAAACTGCGTTAATTTAACATAATACTCTAAGAGAAGGATTAAAAAATGTAACGGTGCTATATGAACAAAATTTAAGGTTAAAACAAAAATTGAAAATGGAAAAAACGAAATTAAAGAGAAAAGATCATCAGAAACTTAGAGTCAAGGAATCCAGAAAAACCCTCACATAAAATCGAAGAATGAAGCATACTACAAGTATCCTTTTAAACGAACCTCGATTCATAAGAACACCCTGAGCTTTGGAACGACAGATAATTTAAACATTTTAAATAACCACTTTTAGTGAAATTTTTATAGATGAAAATTATCTAAGCTGATCAGATTAGTAAAACCATGATTTCAGACCAAATTAGCTGAGCGTCATCGAAAAATTTTACGATTTGAAAACATCGTAAGTTTATGAAAAATATTAATTTATATGTGCAACAAATACTGATTCATATGTGCCGAACAAAAAAAAAAAATTGATTGCTAATATCAAGTGCATGCAACCATCTTCATCAAACTTGATTTCATTATTAAGCAGTTTGAAAATATATAATATTTTGTTGGATTAAAATTTATTTATTTCTTTCCTTTTTCATTTATATTTGCTGAAAGACATGAGTATTTTGATTAAAAAATGTTCATTTTTTTATTAATCTATTACTATTATTGGGGCCCAGATAGCCTGGTTGGTAGAAAGTACGGCCAACGTCACAGAGGTCGTAAGTTCGATCCCCGCCGGTCGAATTCTCCCCTTGTAGCAAATGGTGACTATTGCACGTTAAATCTGTCGGGATACAAAGTCCTCCATGTTCAATCAAACCTCTGGGGGTACTGAATTGGAGATTGATCTCTCTCAGGTTCAGGTCAAAATTACGATCTGTGAATGAATAGATGCATGAATGGGTTTGCCCTATAAACAGGCTGTGACGTATGTGTGTTCTTAGTATGCATAGTTCTTGGTCATAGATGGCGCCACTGGAAAACAAGAAGCCCTCCCCTTTCCTTAATGGCATACGACAACAACAACATTTTTATTAAGATTTTTTTTTATATTTTGCTGCATATAAAAAAGATTATATGCTTTCGGAGAAATTCAAGGACATGTGAGAACACATGTTCAGATTTAAAGAGAATTTCTGTCCTCAAAGATTTTGAAATTTTGAAAACAAGCAATGAAATTCGAGGACTGTCCACAAGATTTGAGAACATATAGTTACAACCTTATGGTTGTTTATCGTAGGCTTCGTCGTCATATGAAATGATGCAAATAATATGCAATTTTCATAATTGCTATAAGTTTGCAACCGTTACTCATGACTGTTGGGGCAAGTTTAGCCTATCTAATCTAAAGTTAGCGCAGTTTATGCTTATTCTGAAAATGGTGCAAAACGTTAATATGGAGAAAAGTCAGTTTTGTGGAAATCAAAAGCGTCTGTGGTCTAAATTTGTAATATTTAAAAGCTTGGTTCAATGCTACATTATCAGGGCTCATAAAAGTTTGTACAAGCTGAGAACAAGGCAGTGATTTTGATAATTTTCTTCAAGGTGGTAAAATGTCGCCAAATTAGCACTTTTTTTTTTAGAAAAAGTTTAATAACTTTTAAAATATTTTAGTTATTCGACCGTTCTAAAACCCAGATAATTTTTCTTCACAGCAAGATGATATATATAGATTAAAATCATCGTTTTGTTTCAAATATCAGGCACTTAAACTGTGGCTTTTTTTATTTTCCTTGGCGACAGAGCTTCGAAAAACACTGTTAAATAAAAATAACAACAAAAAAAAATCTAATTTTTAGGAATTTTTATGAGGATAGATAATCCAGTGTTGAAGTAACTTCGTAAATGTTATAAAATTTAGATCTCAAACGCTTTTCTTTTTCACAAAATTCTTTCGTCCATTTTAAAAATTAGCATAAATGGCGATAGCTAAATAGTCTAAAACTTGACTTAACAGCCAAACCCACAGCAGTAATGAAAATAGCAGTATTCGCAAAGATGCATGATACGACTAACAAGGGAAACTAGGGAAGTGTGACTCGCCAATTTTGAAATAAACTAGTGGGATGTATGCCTTATGAGGAATAATTTTAGGGGGCAACATTCGTTTCGGCCCATAGAAGGTCCTGTGAGAGATAAAAAATAATTCAATATATAGAAAAATCGGTATTTTATTACTTCAATGCAGACAATTAGTCATTGTAATTATCTCATACTCCAATTAATTTTGTGATACTTTCACGTACTATATAATGCATATTTATTGTCAAAATTGATTTCGAAAATTTTATATATCTGTAGTTTTTCAGAAAAACCTGTTAGGTTAATTTTAAAAAAAATTAGCATCAAATTTTTTAAAATTAAAAATTTTTTTTTCTAAATTAATTGGAGCATGTAATATCAAATCAATTAATTAATAATTAATTAATGCATAATTAATTAATAATTACTTAATTAATAATTATTCATATATTTGCCAATTAATTTATTAATTAGAAAAGTAATTAATTAACCAATTAATTACAAATTAATTGGAGTATGAGACAATTACAATAACTAATAGTCTGCATTGAAGTAATAAAACGCTCGACTTCGCGTGCAGGTCGTCGGGCTACCGAAGCGGGGGTGCCATCCCCTCTGCAGAGGATCAAAATTGTGATGGCATGTCTTCGGATCATCCTCAGGGATGTTTCTCAGACCGTCGCCAATAGCCCATTGTGCAGCTCTAGTGTTCCTTAAATGAACTACAACAACAACAAGTAATAAAACACCGATTTTTCTATATATTGAATTATTTTTTATCTCTCACAGGACCTTCTATGGGCCGAAACGAATGTTGCCCCCTAAAATTATTCTTCATAAGGCATACATCCCACTAGTTTATTTCAAAATTGGCGAGTCACACTTCCCTAGTTTCCCTTGTAAGCCATTGAAAAGACAGCCTTGAAGCAAAATTCAGTCTGCAAAATTCAATATTTAATAAATAAAGACAAAAAAGGTACGGTTCAACAACTATGAATGTAGTGTTATTAAAACCTGTACAAAATATAGTTAACAAAACAAGATTTATATTCATTTTAAAATATTATGAAAAAAATAAATAATTAATAGCATTTTCTCCTGAATATTCAACAAACCTATCATCAACATAGCAAAAGCATTTGAAAAATAAAAAAAATTAAAAATTAACACAAATATCATTAATTCAAATGGTACTGACAACTCTATTAATTCATTAATATGTATCTTTATGTAAAAAGAATAAAAAGTAATTTGTTTATTTTAGTTTTACAAAAGATAAAAGAAAATTTAAGCAAGGGAAAAAAAATATTTAAAAAAGTAGTAGCCCAAAGAAATGCGAGCAGAGCATTAAAGTTTGGATATTTTAATTAAAAGGAGAATAATTAGCGGTTGCTAATTAACAAAAGAGGAAGTTGTTATGTCAAAAACGTAGGGTAATGAAAAAAAGGAGCATTTTTTTTTTATTTTATTGAATAACATGTTTGAACATGAAATCTGACACGCGATTATGGTAATATACTTCTATTTTAGAGTTAAATAATTTGCAGACACAAATCAAAATTTTATTTAAAGAGAACATAAATTCGTACTAATTGCAACGAAACTTTCACTTAATCTAGTTTTGCACGAGATAGGCAAACAAAAAAATAATAATAATTTGATGGATTAAGCTGATTTTGGAAGATCAATTTTTAAAAACAGAATTAAAAGAAAGATAAAATGTTTTTGCTTTAAAAACGTATATATTTGGCACGCAAATGTAATTTTAACTATGGTAATGTATAATTAAATTAATGTATTTCATGGTAATGCATAATCTTTATTAAATCTATTCTAAAATGTGTTTTGATCAATAAATTAATACGATATAAGTAACATAAATGGCATAGTAAATTTTTTATGGTATGACATGTCTAAATTTTATGTAAGTATTATCGAATATGTACTAAAAATAGCATACTTAATATTAAATCTTACTGTGTAAAAGATTAAAAAAAATCAGTGCTTTTGTAAATTGAATTTAGTGCCAAGAGTCCAATTCTTAATGAATATAGTTGGGGAGAAAAAAGAAGGGCTCGTGCCCCCCCCCCACCGATAGATAATATTTAAATATAATAACGCTTAAATATAAACTAGCTAAGCATTTTAAAATGTATGAATAATAAAATGATTTTACAAGTCTTTGTGTGTCAACCTTCGGATTAACTTAGTTTCCCCCTCCCCCCCCTGCTAAATTAAGAAGAGAAAACAATTCTATCAGAACAATCTCTAAATCATAATATTTAGCAGAAATTATTGATTTTAGAAATAAGAATCTTAACCGATATTACGTGAAATGAAACTCAGTTAAAGCTATGTTTATTTCAAAACTTTTAAACTAGGTTCGTTAATAAATGGGGGAACCACATTTCGACCAAGATCCTCCTATCATCTCAACAATATTTTAACGTGGTTTTTAAACACTTCTTTTATTTAATTTTTTTCGTCATTTTTTAAGAGTTCCATTTTGTTTTATCATTTTAATATTACATTTACTTTCATGTTAAATACGCAGACATTTTCAGGACTTCTAAACTAAGTTCGTCAGCCATATTTAATCAAGATTATCTTATAAATACCAATAAGGTATTTTTAAAGACGTTTCTATTTCACCTATTCTATTACCTTGTTTTATTTTGCCATTTTAGTCTTATAATTCTTTTTCAGCTGGTTAAATACGGAGAAATTTTCATAACTTTTAGCAAGGTTCATTAGCTACTCAGGGCATCACATTACACCAAGATCAACTTATAAATGCTAATAATGTATTTTTTAAAGACTTTTACTTCATTTAATTTTTAATAACTTGTTTTATTTTATCATTTTAGTCTTACAATTCTCTTCCAAATGTTGAATACGCAGAAGTTTTCAAATAGTTCCTTCCGTTACTCGGGGCACCACATTTCACCAGTATTATCCTATAAGTGCTAATAATGTGTTTTTAAAAAACATTTTTATTTCAGTAATTTTCAACAACTTTTTATTTTTCATCGGTTTAATCAGTTTAATCATTTTCGGCTGTTGAAATACAAAGAAATTTTCTCAACTTTTAAAACTGGGTTCGTCAGCCACTCGGGGGCACCACAACTCACCAAGATCTTGTCATCTCAGCAGCAATATTATTAACGGTAGAGAGTAGTAAGTAGCCGATTCAAAAAAACCAGTTTCTTTTATTCGAATGTGGTAAATGATCAAAAGAAGTCAAATCGGTCTCATAATAGTTTCACAGAAAAATCACTCATTACCAATTTTTTTATTTTTTATTCTTTCACCTTCATTCCGAATATTGTTTCTTGGGAAAGGGAAAAATGTAATGCAAGAGTTGCAATTGTGCGAAGACCGTGGGGCGCCCCCAGATAGGGCCCCGGCATCAAGGCCATTAGTATGGCACGTAATTGACTTTTGATGGGTTTCGTTTCGCTAGGGGCGACGATTTCTTTTCGAGGTGAAAATTGTTGCGGGTATTTCAGGTCATGTTGTGTACGCGAACTTCCTTGATGGACATACGTTACACATTGAAGAAATAGGTGGCCTTAAAAATGATGTGATCGCCAGAAATTGTGGCAAAGTTATCGAAATAGAAGTTGACCTTAATAGTAACTGACACCAGAAAAATTATTTACTGAAAACAAAATATCAAATTGAACCCTTTTACGACTAGAGCTGCTATTGAAAAATTCAACATAGGTGGATGTGTCTGTATTTGTTATTTGGAGGATTAATATATATTTTTGAAAGAACATGGCAACGCTACTTTTATGTTAACTACCTTTTCTCTTATGGCTTTAGCTTCGCTTATTTATTGTTTAGATCAGTGGTTACCAAGTGACTTGCGAACTAAAATATATTAGTTGTAATTTTTTTGTGGACAATTTTCGTAAAAAATCTATATGAGTTTAAAATACTTTTCTTTCGTTAAAAAAAAAAAATAATAATAATAATTTCTTCGTTTCTGTGAAATTTAACATACCAACGGTGCAAAAAAAATTTTTTTTCTCATGTTTTGCACCCAAGAAAATATTTATTCAAGAAAATATTCAATATTATTTGTAATTCAATACTTTTGTTTTGAACAACTTGATAAAAATCTGACTGTAATATTCAATTTTCCTTCAAACATAAAAGAGTCCTATATAAAATTTTGACAAAGTTGCGAGTCGGCATTTGACTGGTGTTTTTAATTGGGGCCCCCAGCCTCATGTAAGTTGAAAACCCGTGGTTTAGAGATACCGTTTGTGATCCAAACAGAAGGTTAATATTTTTTTCTATTTTTTAATTACTAAAAAAAAAATTTAAAAAAAAAAAGGATTTATTTCATGACGTGCAAGAAAGCTTAAAACATTTACTTAAAGTTTTAAAAAAAATAATAAATCCTTTTTCTTTTTTTAAAAAATCTTTTAGGGTTTATAAATATGTTTGTCCTATTGCATTTAAGTGTTTCCCAAAATAACATTTTCTTCTTCTTCAAAAGATCGTTTTGATGCAAAAAGACTGCAGACTGCTATAGATATACGAAGTCCATTTTTAAATTTAAGTCCATTTTTAAATTTGAAACAATAACAAGTCTCAAACAAATATCGCGTTTTGAAATAGACACCACATCATTTCAATTCAAAATTTTAAGTTTTGTTTAAGAACTATAAAAATATATCTAAATGAGGTTAATTATTGCTTCGCATAAAGTTCTACATATAAACTGAAACAAATATCCTCTTTTAACGATGTCAAATTGTTGCAGCTTAAAAGTCTTTGAAGTTTGCAATTAATTAGAATGTCAAAATTTTTCGAAAATAGTTTAACAAAAGGTATTGAAATAACAGAAATTGATTTTTCAATGAGAATTTTTTGTTGTTGATAGAATATTTATATTATTTTTTATTTCATGTATATATTAAGTGATTTCCGTATATCAAAATATAAAACATAGTACTTTTGATGTTGGGTACTTGTGACGATCTAGAATCTAGATCGTCACAGGTACCAACCTATTTTAACTTAACTGCCAAGTTTGAAAAACTTTTTTTACTCAAAAACTTTTTTAACGCCCCCTTAAAAAATGTTAATTAACTGACGTTTAACAAATAGCTTCTTTTTATCTAAATTTTTTTTTTCATTCGTTGTTTTCGATATAGAATAGCATATTCATATCGTTAATTTAGTAAAAATTTCAACTGATCTTTTATTTGAACCTACTTTAGCATTTTTTTTCTTCTTTTTTCTTTTCATGAAACTAGCACTTATGTAAAAGAAGTATTTGCAGTGAACTTCTAAATAGGGTGTAAAATAACTTTTAAAATAATTATTTTAAAAATGTTACTTTATTTTCATAATCTATAAAGAAAAAAAATTTCAAAATAATTTTTTAAAAAATCAAAATAAATATTTTGAAAAGCGAAAAAAAAAGTTATCTCAAGCTTCCATGAATAAAAATTTTTGCTTAGAAAATAAAATTATGAATTCGAATGTGTACTCGATATAAAAAAGACAGATAAACAATGCTTTTGCATTGAATTATTTTTAAAGAATTGTTTTATCATTTAATAGTTTCAGATAAATGCTACTCAAATATTAAGTCTACGTATTATAAAAAGAAAATTATTTTCACCGTTTGAAATATTCAACAATTCAACGCGGCAAATTAAATCTGATGAATAAGAAAACGCAGAATAAAACAGATGAGAAATTTTCGGAGCTTGTTTCGTTTCCATGACAACAGAAAACTTCTCTGAGGTTACAGAGAATCAAAACCTCGCCAACTATTCCAACAGTCGCCAAGTATTCAAAATCGGAAGGGCTAGGAAATGGTTACTTTTTCATAGCTCGATACCTATGGAGGATACTTAGATCAAAATATTTTTCAAGTTCAAATTAATTGACCGTGGTTATTACCACTACAATATCTAAATAACTATTAAAAATTAATAAAAAAGAGAAAAAAATTAAAAATAAATAAATTTATATATATGTAACTAGACATTTCACGAACTACATTAACAAATAAAGTAACTATAACAACTAACTATTCTATTCCTAGAAGCTCTATTCGTACTCTATTCTACTATATTCTAACTACTCTATTTCTTATATCAAATTTTGGGTTTATTATTACTGAAATAAAGTTGATAAATACTTTTCCAAAATAGTCAGATAGGGAAATTTTAAAAACTTTGCTAGCAAAGAGTTTTAACTGATAGGAACATTATTTTTTTAAAAATAAATAAATAAAAAAAAACGAGTAATTGTAGGCAAAATATATTAACGTGCGTTAATTTAACTATTTTACTCCAAGAAGTATAAGACACAACGTCTTTGATAGACGTTAACAAGTAGGGAGGCTAATAACTTGAATCTTTGAATGTAATAGTGTTTTTAAATCTTGGTGAGAGAGGTCAAAATATGACAAATTTTTATATGCCATTTTGAATTAAAAAAAATACACGACGATGAGCTCAACAAAAATTAAGCTAATTATACTAATATTTAGTTAATCATTTTTTCCTCACATTGTTATTTGTTACACATATTTTTTATCAGGTATATTTTATATATCAGATATATTCTATAGATCAGGTATATTGGTATATTTTAGAAAGGCATAGGCCCACTTCGGGATTTCAGTTTTCAATAGCTTGTTATATTTCTATAAATTTGAAATTGTATAGAAAATAAAATAAATAAAATAAATAAATAAAATAAATAAATAAAATAAATAAAATAAATAAANTAAATAGATATAATAAAAATAAAAAATAAATAAATAAAATAAATAAATATATAAATAAAATAAATAAAATAAAATAAATTAAAACCTTTCAAAAAACTAGCCTCTTTCGGCTCGATTCCTGAAGTAGACTAGTTTATATAGTTCTTAAATTAGTTAAATTAGTTTTTATTTTGTATAGATATACTTACGAATTTAAATGAAATGAAATTAAATCTTTAATTTAAATCCCACCGAAGGTTATTTTTTAAGAAAATGTACAGTTGCTAAATCCTAAAAATACGTTATATTATTTTATAGATATAATATAAAGATACCTTAAATTTTATCGAAAATAAAGGAAAAGTAGTTTTTGCCGGTACCTAAAAACAGATACAGAAATATTTCACTACGATCCCCTAACTACTGAATACCGGAGGTAGTCAAGATGTTCGAGCTACCTTTGTTTATAAATGTTGTGGTCTATGATTTTTTTAAAGGACTCTTTCTACCTCTCAAAAGACGTGGGCGCCCTCTAGTGGCTCCTCACAGACACACTTGGGGTCATAAGTCTCGCTTGGATAAAAATGAATACCACACAAATTATGCAACACATACAATTAGAATAGATCGCCAAGGAAATACGCCTTTTAGAATAATCCTTCTATTCAAATAGACTCACTGAAAAAAAAAGTAACTCTTTTGTTGAGTTTGATTGATTTTGCATTCTTGAATAATGAACGGTTAAGAGAAAATTTTTTTGAAAAAAGAAAACTGGACTGTTCGAAAAATAAACAAAAACCTGTAATTAATTACCATTTAGAAGAACAACTCAACAAGATGACTGTTATTACTGTGCACAGTTTCTGCCCGATTGTACAATCGATTTGATTATTTAAATGACAACTCAGTTTTATTTAAGGCCAAATTAAAAAAAAAAAGATTTGCCCTTTAACATTCCTTGTGGTAAATTAGATATTTTTATAGTTATAAAAATGAAAACTGGGCGGAGAGAATTTGCATGATTGCTGTTAACTTATATTTTTTGTATTCATATTTCGTTATGGTAAAATGTTTTAATTAAGTTCCATGAGCTGCGATGGCTCAGGGGATAGTGCGTTCGCCTTCCAATGAGGTGAACCGGGTTCGAATCCCAGTAGATACGAATTCCGCATCCGGCTTGCACCGACCACAGTGCTGACGTGAAATACCCTCAGTGGTAGACGGATCATGGGTTAAAATCCCTCTGTTGTCAGGTTAAACGAATAATAAAATTAAGTTCCATGTTTTGCATACAGAATAAATGTCTGTTTAAAATGGGAAAATTGAGTTATGCGTTAGGTTAAATATTTTGCTATATTACAATTGAAAGCAGGATATAGAGAACTTAAAAAGATTGGTTTGGTTTCTTTTAGTTCATGTCTTTTTCTCATTCACGTGCCCTGATATAAAACAATAATACTGTTGCATTCTACAAAAGACCATTTTATTTAATAACCATCGTCGAACAGCAGACCCAATTCTGGGTTTACGGCTGCCAACCAATGTTCAACTCCGTAGCTTTGCAATTTTGAACCTAATTCAGAAGGCAAGGGAACTCGTGGATCAAGCACTGAGAGAAATTTGCCTTCGTGGAGGACTTTTTGATGGAACTAACCAGCATTTGCATTACATGGAGACAAATACCACGAAAATATCCCGCGGTTAGACTGACGGCAAGGGGACTCTAACCCATGATCCGTCTAACAATCAGGATATTTTACGCCAGCACTGTGTTCGGTGTGGGCCGGGTGCGGAACTTGTGTCGAGCAGCCATTGCTTGGATTCGAACCCGGTTCATCTCATTGGAAGGCTAGTGCTCTATCCCCTGATCCATCACGGCTCCCTAAAGACCATTTAAAAGCAAATCGTGTCAAACAATTTTTCTTCTCGCACATTAAGTCAATGGGGATTGATATGTGACACGGAGCCAATGGAGTGCGTTCAGAATATTTACGTAGTTTCAAAAGTTTACGAGGTTACAACAGTTTGCGTACTTAAAGAGTATAAACACTTTAACGCAGTTTCAATCAGAAGAGTAGTGTGGTGAAATACCATTTCTGTTTTTGAAAACAAACAATTTTGTTTTGAATAAAATGTTTTTAAACTTAACTTTTATTTGTACTAGAAAATATTTTCTGTATTTGACTGTAGTTTAATGCAGTAACTTTTTTCATTGAAATGAAGATTTATTTAAGAAAGATTTATTTAAGAAGATTTATTAAGAAAAATCGAAACAAATCATGTAAGAATTTGTTTTAAATTTTCAAAAATTCGTTAACTTAATATTATTATTTATTAAGATTTGTAACTTTCTGCAACAGATTGTTTTTTCTCATAGAATTCCGAGAAACATTTATAAAATTATTATTATCAATAAATATTTGTGACGTCAAGCGTTTAAAAAGGTTTAAGGTTTAAAGGTTTTTTTTTTTTTTTTTTTTTTTTATACTCATTTTAAAATTTAAAGTTACATGGAGCGCGTTCCCCTGGCTATGTGCCACGGTGCTCGTCATTCAAATTTTTTATTCAATAAAAACTGCGAAAAATTTTAAGAAAATTAAGGTCTGAAATCTACTTTTTCTTGATTTTTGATGATCATGAATTTAATCTAGAATTAATTCTGAGCTATAATGTTTTTATATAGAAATAGAATTGAATTTTTAAGATAAATTCATAATTTCTACTCACATTATAATGGACTACCAATCATAACATTACCTTAAACACGCTAACTAACCTTTCCCTTATTTCCACACATCATAAAAGCAATTGTACTTACCTAAAAATAAAAAAATAATCATGTTAATAAAAATCTACAGTAACATGTTTTAGGTATCAAAACTATAAAACATAATATACTTCATAAGTTAAACATATCACATTGCACAAAAGTTTAATGCAATACATAAGGCACTGCTATAAACTTCTAGAATTAATCCATAAATATTGAATGCTTTTGCTATTTTTTTTTTAAAATTAACTTTTAGAAACAAAAATTAGTAAGAGAGTATGGTAAATGAGAATTTCTACAACCTTCAAAACTAAAAAAAATTACTAAAGGAACAATATAGATGACAAATAAAATTTGTTAAAGGAACAATAGTCATTAATAAACCCCATTGACACAAAATCATCAACGATGTACATGCCAGGACGTCGGTAAGCAATTATCACAGAAATGAAAATAATTTTTAAAATAATAATAACAAAAAAAAAAAAAAAAAAAAAAAAAAAAAAAAAAAAAAAAAAAAAAAAAAAANTGGATAAAAATTTAAAAAAAAAAAAAAAAACGTTCGTGGTGCGTATTTCAGAAATAAGAAAGATTCTCCAGATTCTTGCAATCCATCGGCGAATAGCAGTAAAGGATGCTTTAGTAAACGCATTTGAGAATTATTTGCCAGCACAAAGAAATTTGGTTTGTGATTATAAAATAGATATATAATAGAAACTAAAGCGCTACGTTTTGGGTTCGAAAATCGAGGGTTTGAAACCAAATATTGAAAACCTTCTGAGCGAACAGTATAGTCGAGCTCAACAATCAAACTTCAATAACTAAAGATTCGTAACTAAAACAGCCCAGCCAAGTTTTGAGTAAGTAAGTCATGAATTTCGGTTCAAAGTTATCGGAAAACTTCTGAGCGAATAGTATTATTGAACTTCAATAACTAAAGATCAAAAACTAAACCACCATGATTTTGGTTAAAAAGTCGGTGATGGTATCGACAATTTTTTTTTTTTTTAATCTGAGTGAATAGCGAACAAGCACCCAACTATCAAACTTAAATTACCAAATTTTAGAAACTATAGTGCAATTTTTTAAATTAGAAATTCGTAGATTTGGGTAAAGTGATGAAGAAGGTTAGCTGTCATAGACCTAATACAAACCAGTCGCGGTTCCGCAGGTACGGTTTTGGAGTTGGTCCGGTTTGGTCCGGCAGGTACGGTTTGGAGTTTACGGTTGACTAGTGGAGTTCGGCAGAGTAAGGAAAATTTGCTCCCTTTACTTATGGTTGATTTGCTGCTGCATTTTTGCACTATTTATAAACAGTGACTGTGCTAATTATTAACAGTACTAGTATAAAATATTTCTTTTGGGTGCAAAGTTATTGAAGACATTCTGAGCGAATACACCACAAGAAATCAAATGTTAAACTTTAGTAACAAAAGAATTTACTGAAATATGAGGAATTGATAATCAATATTTGAACAAATTGCATGACGAAAATGAATTAAACAGCTGCATTGCTGATGTGGTACCAAAAAAGAGCGAAAAAATTAAAAAAATTTAATAACCTTAAGAAAAAAATAAAATAAATAAAATCGAATATTTGGATAAGATTTAAATAAGGGATGGTAAAAAAAAAAATTCGAATATTGGTTTGCTTTTTGCTCGTTGAATTCACAGTTATTCATTACTTCTTAAACATAAAAATTCAGCCTAAAGTTAAGACTAGAAATCACCACAAAAAAATATTCTTTAACAAATTAATAAATAAACAAAGAAATCAAAAATAACAAACTCGTACTCAATTAAATCAACGAAAATTTCTCAGAAGGAATATTCCTTGGGGAGGGCCAACCTTCAAGAAAACGATAAAAATATGCAAAAGAAGAAAGAAAACGGAGACGAGTGTGGAAAAAAAAAATTTTTTTTTTCAGAGCACAAGAGAATATTGCAGACGAGGAAAATTTCATTATCGGATGAAGTTTTGGTACTGCCATCTTATCACTCTCTTTCTAAAAATCTTGCAGATAGACGGCATCCTGTCAATAGACGGCATCAGCTGTTGTAAGAAGGGAATAATTATCATATCAAATAAACCAACTTCTTCGTTCAAGTCCTTGCCACCCAAGGGCTACAGCCACCGCTTCTTCAAAGACTTGTTTTCAGAATAATTCTTCTCTACCCCCCGCGGACTAGAGAAGGGACGATTTTACGCCACTCGAAACAGTAGCCATGGATGAGGATTGAGGGACCGTCTCCTCATTTAATTTGGAAAGCTGTGTTTCAATAATTCTCTCGTGTAAAAAATCATATAGCACATGCGCTAACCTCGCAAGCATAGGACATTTACATAAAAATATAAAACTAGCCTCCAAATTATGACCTACATTCTAATATAAAATTAGGAAACGATATTAAATTAATAATCCCCAAAAACTAAAGAGTTAGGTTATTAGTAGATTAAAAAAACTTCATTCGCTTCAAAAATATACAAAATTGGAAATAATAGTCGAGATGCTTCAAGCGCTCAAAAACAGACACCCATTTACAAGACTTGCATGACGTTAATGAAAAGAAACATCATAAGTTATTTGAAATCTAAAATGTAACGTTACAAACGAAAAATGAAAAGTAAAGGCGATTCCAGATAGTGATACATCCCTTATTGATACATTTAAAATATACATTTATGCCTCAAAAAGATCATCTCTGTGACGCATCAAGTCTCTTTGTAACACATTACAAAACAATGTGTATCAAAGAATTTAATTTTATTTTATAAGTAGTGAATTTATGTAATCGTTTACGATTTTTAAACATATGGGTAAAATAACTGTTGATGCAACATAAACAAATTACCTATGAGTTAGTATAAGACTTGAAAAATCTCTAGTAAATAAGTTACTTGTAAATCTCTATTATTTATTTTACTAGGATTATTTTACTAGTAAATATCCAGTAAAATAATATTAATAATAATATAGAGTGTGTCGAGGAAAAATATTCTTCCCGTCTTTCTTTCAACCCGGCAAATGGTTATATAAATTGTGGATTATAATATCCGATTTATAATTTTTAACGGTTAGAGGTGAATAAAAATTTTGTAAAAAAGATGCTGTTGAACTAAATCATTCAAAATAGATTAAACTCTTTTATTGTTAAAAATTAATCAATAATAATTTATTCTCAATTATTTTACATGAAAAACGAATTGTTTGAGTTAGTGATTTTGTAAAGAATGTAGTCGATCTCGTTTCTATTTTAACGAGAATCCATATTTAACGATGAAATGGGAAATACTTGGTTTGTACTGGCTTTTAATGAGCCAGCCACGATTTTTGTGAGCAATGTTTTTGTGACTTTAAAAATATTTAATTAAATCTATCTTTCTAGTTCAGCCAATCGCTCGTTAAAAAGATTCTTTTTTTATGTCAACAATTTTTTTCGGGCAATGAATCTTTTCCAAAGCACAAAAAAGAAACAATTAGACAGTTCAAAGTAAATTAACTAACTTGTTTAGTACTGAACAGATATGCAAAAAAACGTACTACATTTCCAACTTAATAGGCATGTATGTGTTCACGAATTCACGTTTTACAAGCACTCGATTATAACGACTTAACATCACTTCGTCACTTCGCGCTCATTATAAGAGAATTCGATAGCATTTTTATAAAGCACCCTTTTTAAAATTTTGTTTTTGATATTCATATATTTATTTGTATTAATGAAAATAATTAAGTAAAATTTGACAGGAAATATAATTTGGAAAATTCATCGTTTCAAAAAATAAACTTCATAAATCGGGTGGGGGAAAAAAATCATACGAAAATGTGCGATTCAAATTTTAAAAAAAAATCGGATTTCGAGTTAGTTTCAAAAAATCTAAAATATTCCGAATTCTATAGTTTCAGAGAAAGTCCCTCCAAAATTTCTAGATCTACCATTTGGGCCACACACATACAAGTATACACACTTCTGCATTCAAAACTAAACCTTGAAGTGTTTGCGCAACTACACCCACCCTCTCTTTTTCCCATGTCGTCTGCTCAAGGGGGGGGGGGATTCGAACAAGAGTGCGAACATAGTTCCCCCACCCTATTGGTATGGGAACTGTTCAAAGGTAATATAAATAATGAAAGAATCAATCTTAAGCAACTGCAAACACCGCGTGCCAGTCTTACAATTAAAATATTCATTTCCTTTGAAATGGGCAATATTGAATTGAACACAGAGATTCAATTCAATTAAAACATAACAAAAGAATAACAATATGTCTGTTTCATTTAAATAAAGAATTAGAGAGCGAGCATAGATTTTACCTGGTTATGCAATAAAATGCAAAAAAAATGGTTAATAAAAAAAATTATTTATTGATCCAAAAAGTCTTACATTAAGCAGCTTTTAGATAACTCAGATTGTGTGAACTTAGATAAAAATAGGGCGGAATTTTTACGAAATTTTTTTTTTACATTATGATTTAACAACAGATTTTTTGAACTCTATGTTATTTTGTTTCAAAATTATATTAGAAAACACCTTTTTTTCCTTAATATAAAAAAAAATATAACATTTGTTTCTTTTTTTTAAACAGTGTTGTATTTTGGCGTATAAATAATTTTAAATAAATCGAAGCTTTCATTTTAATTGCGATTAAAATAATATAAAACCAACGTAAAAGCCAAAATGAACAAAATAAAACGATACAAACTTCAAAAACGAATCAAAATAATGATAAAACTTAATGAGTCGAATGAAACTTAGTTTCTAAATGGTTTATAAAGTTCGTAGTTAGGGATGATGGATTTGTGTAGTTAGGATTAAATTTTGTAGTTATAGCAGACATTAATTGGAAAATAGATTTAGACTGTACACAATATGGTTGGACTTATGAAAGATAAATTAAAAGTCTGATTGATGGATTTATAAAACAAAAATTAAAAGACTAATGAATCTAATTAATAGAGTGTTAAAAAACTGATAATTTTTTTTAAAGGTTAAATTGTTGAAGAACAGATAACAAAATCCATCTTCTTTAAAATATTTAAAATAGACAAGTTCCTTGTTTGAATCTTTTCTCTTGCTAATGCGGTTAATTATAACAATTACCAAAATTACCAGTCAATATCATTCTATTAGTAAAAATTGAAAATTGAACTTCACTTGAGAAAATAATTTTTCTATTTCAACATAGTAAAGACTAAAAATATATAGGAGAGAAAGAAATACGGAAACTTTTTCGTATTTAATGTTTGTTACGCCTATTTCCCCCCCCCCCATTTGTTTCAGTTTCAACCTAAATCGGTTGAAACGTTAAATCGTTTAAATCAAACGAATATCGTTACAAATCAAACGATATTCGTGATATGACAAATGATACTCGTCATAACTTTTTCCGTGATATGACATAAACACGAATATTGTAGCATAATGATAATAATTTTTTTAAAAATAAGATAGAAATTATGAAACAATATAAAAAATTTAAAAACTTTTTTTTTAGTATAGTAAGAAAAGAATTTTTAAAAAAAATATTTTTTTTGTCAGATCTATAAAGAAAACCGTTGGGTACAGAATTTTCGAAAAACGTGAGGAAAAACTTTAGAAGGTGATAGAAGTTTATTACGAAAGTGATGCTCCCGATGCTTTTTCGTTTTAATTCCGAAATAAAAACTTTTTTTTTCAAACTATTCTATTATTTTTTCGTTTTCCTGATTTGCGTCTAAGTCACACAAAAAATCGCTATTTTAAAACTTCAATAAATTTTACTTGCAGCATTTAGGAAACAATTGAAACTTCAATTGGCATCAGATATAAGGGTTCTAATGTAGATTTTAGTACTCTAGCACGTGGGAAATGATCACAATTTTCCGACATCAAAGGAAACGAAAACGAGTTAATAAAAACGCAGTGAAATTTAGAGTATAATTTAAGAAATAAAAATTAAGCACGTCCAAAAAAATGCATGAAATAAAAATAAAAGATTTTTTTTTAAATTTACATAAATAAATAAATATTTTTTTCATTTACAGTCCCTGCCCTAAACAATATTTCTAATCATCGTCAAATTGTAAAAATAACCCAAGTAAAAAAATCCCACCAACGCTTTTCCCTAACACAGATCAGAATGAGACTGATAAGACAATATGTCACACAATTCTCTTTACACGAAGGCATCCCTCACCAAAAGGAAAAGAATGGATGAAGAGAAAGGATAAAGAAGAGGAAGAATGTGATGGGGATGAGGAAGCTCAAGAGCTAAAGTGATCCGTAGGGCGATGCGCAAACAACACACTGCGCATACTGACGACCATCACTTTCTGAAGGGCTATCGACAGCGAGCTGACGCACATGTCTCAGGGAGACTGACAAGGGGGAGAAAGGGAAGGGGGGAGCAAACAACTCCCCCGTGTCCCTTCGCTTATCGCGAGAGGACTTTTTCCTCCCTTTCCTTCTCTCGTCTTCACAGCTGGGAAAATACACGCATAAAAGGGGTCGTGTACTTATTAGCGGTCAATTCTGAGATAAGAGGGGAAATTTCTCTGGGAATACCCCAAGATGAATCGAAAATGGAAATTGATGACTTGACTAGAAGTATAGTGCAATATGTATCGTTTTTAAAAAAATAATGTTAGAAACATCTTTTATTTTTAGGTTTTAAGCAATCAAAATATTGAAAAAAAAATATTAAATTCTTTCGGTTAGTTATTGTATAATTTTAACTTATATTAAAAATAGATGTAGAGCTGTTCATGTTATTGATATAACTTTTTATTTAACTCTGAATTAATATTTGATATCAATATCGAAACCTGCTCACTAAACTAAAGTACTAAAACATTGAAAAGAATTGAAGAATTTTATTATAAATGACTTCCAATTTTTATACAGTTATAAATTAACTGTACAAAATTTCTGGGATTCAATTGAATTGCTTTCATATTAGATAACAAGAATAACTCAAAATATATTAATCGGTCATTAAAAATGATAGTAATTGCACAGATCATGACTGTCAATTTGTATGCTTCTGCAGTAGTTCCCCCCCCCCCCCCNCCCCCCAGTGGCAGCAAAATTTTTTATTGACTTATCATTATTATATTGGTTATTAATAATATTTGTTCGTGGTTTTATAAATTTGGATCAAAATTATTTTGACCAAAGATATCGTGTAAGCCCGTATGCATGGTGTTTCGTAACTATCGCCCTTAACATAAATACTAAGAATCCTAGTCAAAAATGAAGTAAAAAAATATATATATACAATAGAGTTGAAAGTTCAAACACGGTGTATTCAAACAAATTGAAACGTATTTATGTAATTGCTGGGGTGAACGAGAGAGAAACATAAATAATTTTGAAATCTGACACGTAACTAGTGATGATTTAACTCGAATCGCCAAAACCAGTTTGATTACCTATGGTGAAACACGGAAGTGTTTCTAGGGGCGATAAAAATTCATAAATAAAAATGTCATTTTTCCGATGTTGACAAATGAGTAGGTATTATGCTATAACCACTTACTTTGATATTCTAAAGAAATAACAATAATCAGAGAATTTGACCGAACTAGGTTAAATTTTTTGACTTTAATGTATTGAAAATATTCAAAACTAAATCATTACACAGAGAAGTTTTTAATTTGAAGATGAAGTTACCGACTAAGATGACATTTCTTCAGTGCCCGCCGGTGTGTATTGCCACTGGATAGTAGAATCAGCCCCTTATTGTTATCAGATTTCCAAGAACGGAATTATCAATATATGAAAACATTATATGTGATAATTCCGATGAATCAAAACTACTTTTTTCGCTCATCAAAATGAACTAAGAATGAGATAAGAGTCTTTGAATTAACGGATCAGAAATGCCCATAGCAGCGTCTTACATCTGTTTTATAAGAAATCGACCGTTTCCTAATACATTTATCGCATTTGCTTTGATGAATATTTATTTTTAATCTCTCTTGTGAAGATGAAGCCTTTGACAATTTGTCAGAATTCAGAACGGTTAGATGCAGGAGTGTATGGAAAAAATAGATTTTTCATCCAACTAAAACAAAATGTGCTTAACTTTTCATAGTAAACAACAAATGTTTTCTTTCATTTTCACCAGCATGAAAAAAATTAATGAAGAGAATCGAATTCAGTTTGCATACCTTTAATTTTATTATCATTAAATTTAAATATTTACACTAACTTCATGATGGTTAATTGGCAATTACATAATACAATTATAAATTGAAAATTTAATTATTTACGTTTATGAGCAATCTTAAGCAAC